>NC_044385.1:32176506-32499422 GCF_006542625.1 Nomascus leucogenys | reverse complement strand
AACAGTGGAGCAACCAAGCTTGTCCAAAGCTGTCAACTATAAGATATCCACTGGATACTGAATACAGGAGGAGTCAGGTTTAGGGTCCTGATATGGGCCATACCATTTTCTTAGAACGGTGACTGGGAGCCACCCTTTCCCAAACCTCAGTAAAAAGTAACATCCATTCCTGTTTGTCTCACACTTATGGAGATAAAATGAAGTATTTGTCTGACTCTCTTAGAACAGAAAACCATGACATGTAGCTGGTACTCTATGCCTCCAACTGTCTTTAGGCAGCTCACTTTTTTGTAATCTCTTGTTTAACTATCTGTCTTCTGATTTGCAACCTGAATTCTGTGAGGTTACTGATTACATCTATAGTTTATGTCTAATGCAGTGTCTGACATTCAACAAATATTCACTGAATGAATGGAACTGTGAATGTCCTGAAGTGATTGCATTAATAGATGTTTATAAAGGCATGCTAGGAAATGGTCTTATGAAATCATCGCGAGTCATTTTTCTTCTGTTGCGAAGAACTGATGGTAAAAGCAGTTTGCATGTGGCGTTCGGACTTACTATCTAGGAAAAAGAGCTTTTCTCGCTAGGGGGCCTGCTCTCCTCACTGCTGTTGAATCTGCTGAGTAGTGAGTAGTAACCATGGTTTCTGCAGATTTTGTTCAGTGCATTAGCTACATGCTGTTCAGTAGGCACCAGCAGTTATGAATTGCTAAGCAATTTTGTGCACTTGCAAATGTGGGGGGAACTTTTGAGATCAGTTATAGGAGAATTCATGATTAGATTCAAACTCTTAAAAACCTAGCCCAGTAATTTTTAATTTAATTCAGCATTTTCTGAGTTGCCCTGTAAAATGCTTGCTGCCTCATCGGTTAAGCGTACTACATCACTTAGTTTTAAAAATCTAGAACGAGGTATTATTTCCCAAAGCAATTGCTTAGAAACTCAGGGTTGTGAGTTCTCCTTTGAGGTGACTGGCTGGGTTATGAGAGACAGTTTCCTAGGTCATTTAGCAAGACCTTTAGTGACGTCTGACAAGTTCAAAGGGGAAAAAACGGGCAAAATGCCCATTAGGTAAGGATCATTCTCTATTATGTCACTGGGATGGATAAGCTCACGAACCCCTCGTTTGTTGGGAACAAGGGAGACAGCGCTTGTAGACCTGATCTCCTGAACCTGGGCTTTGTGATCAGTTCCAGAGGACCGGCCAGTAAGCTGTAGAGCCCGTCGTGGATGGTGATGTTAGTTTTGTGGGGGTCTTGCATTTTTTCCTACTTGTGAGGGTCATTTTCACTGAACTGTCTGCATATTTGCCCTCTCCCTATTGCTACTGCAGAATCATTTATAAGACAATTAGGGTATGCATGCACTATTTTTTTTTCCTCCCCTGTGTTATTCTAGGAGGATGTACTATCTTAATAGATTAAATACTTGGTGAATTTGACTTTGTCTGGTTATAGACCATTCTGAAGCTAACCAACAGGAGGGTCAAATCCACAGTTTAAATTCTGATCACAACTACAGTGCCCTCAATTCAGTATCAGAAATTGAGTCTAGAGGGGAGAAGCCAAAAAGAGTGGACGTTAGCCATTTGATTGGGATAAAGAGTCTTACAGGCTCAAACTTTCTATTTCCTACGGGCTATCTGTCTCTTTCTCTCTTTTTAAATGGCAAACCTAAAGATTTGTTTCTTGTACATCTGGTGGGTTTCAGGGAAACCTTGTCTTTGGAATCACTATTTCTCTTTAAAAAAAAAAAAAAAAAGTACCAGCAAAACTCTGTTTTATTTTTTTCCTTCAACTTTCCATGGATGGTAATTTTCCATTAAGTCCTGACCTTCCAAGGCTGCGTCTTTTCAGTGTCCTGGACACATTGTGAGGGAGAAGTGAGCTTTCCTGGGATTTGATCTGTTGGCCAGATTTACTATGTTTCATGTAATGAAAAGTATTTAACTGCCATTTTCAAGTATTTCACATGCTTCCTATGGAAAGAATATAAATGGGAAAATAATTTCCATTCCCTTTTCTTCTTGCCTCAGAAGGAGATCCCTGGAAGTCAGTTGCTCAGGGAGTGTCTGTCACATAGTTACTTCCCAGCATCTGTGCTGGACACAGATCCTTGTGTCCATTATGCAAGAGGCCCTTCTCCTTTCTCTTTGAAAGATCTTCCTACTTGAATCTTCCACTCTTGCCTTTAACTTTCGTTAGGTAAAGCTTTCCTATACTTCATTTTTCTTGCTATTTTTTCTCTTTTTTGAGCATGTATCTTTTTTCACTAGTATATAAATTTCAATTTTTTTTTTTTTTTTTTTAAATCTTGCTCTGTCCCCCAGGCTGGAGTGCAGTGGCACTATCACGGCTCACTGCAGCCTCAAACTCCTGGGCTCAGGCGATCCTCCTGCCTCAGCCTCCTGAGTAGCTGGAACTATAGATGTGAGCCGCTAAGCCTGACCCAATTTCAAAAAATCTTCACTCACAGGTTACCTTACTCTCTCATCTACTTAAAGTCTCAAATTTTCTGAGATAACTCTTTCCTTCAAAAGGCAGGATTTTTGAGAGGGGATTTATTCTGTCCAGACTTTATTGTTAGATAGCTGCCCTTCTGCTCTAGTCCAAATTCAATATGGAAACAGCCAGCCGTAAAGGGAGAATGATTAAAATACCCTGAACAGGTCCTCGGTCATTTTGAAATTTTCCGCCCTGTGGAGGTAGTATTACTCATTTGGGTTATACTTGTTTTAAACAACAGGAATGGCTAGTTAGGACAACAGAGGCAAGTTTTTCACTTAGAAATTCACTGGACGTGTACCATGTGGTCAAGCGTGTTGTGGGCTCTAGGGATATATAGGTAAATAGGGCATAGTCTTTGCCATCAGAGGTGCCAAGGGACGTCTGATGACTGGTTAGAGGTTGTACCTGGTATCCTCCTAAGTTCTCTGTTAGGTGGGGCCTGTTCTGAGGGAAGAGGAAATACTACAATTATATATAACTCCTAGAGAAGAAGAACTTAATTTAAAACTTAGTGACATAGTGCTTTATTTTTCATGTTGTGGAAATGTGAATGTGATTGAACCTCTAACAGAGATGTTTGTGTTGCAGGTCAAAGTTGCTCAGCAGAGCCCAGTGGATTCAGGCACCATCCTCCGAGAACCCACCACGAAATCTCTCCCGGTCAGTAATCTTCCTGAGAGAGGTCCGACTGACAGCCCCAGAGAGGGTCTGAGGGTCAAGCGAGGCCGACTCGCCCCCAGCCCCAAAGCTGGACTGGAGGCCAAGGGCAGTGAGAACTGTAAGATCCAGTGAAGGCACTTTGTGTGTCAGTACCCCTGGGAGGTGCCAGTCATTGAATAGATAAGGCTCTGCCTACAGGACTTTTCTTTAGTCAGGGCGTGCTTTATCAGTGAGGAGAAAACAATTCCTTAGAAGTCTTAAATATATTTTACTCTTTAGATCTCCCATGTGTAAGTATTGAAAAAGTTTGGAAGCACTGATCACCTATTAGCATTGACATTCCTCTACTGTAATGTAAATAGTATAAAGCTTTGTATGTAAAGCTTTTTGGTAACATGTTACAATTAAAATGACAAGCACTATATAACAATCTGTTTTTATGTGGATTTTACACTAAAAAATGCAAAACACTTTTTATACTTCTAATTAACAGTCTAGGAAAATGTAGACTTTTGCTTTATGATATTCTTCTATCTGTAGTATTAGGCATGGAATAGTTTTGGATCAGGAATTTCTCAGAGCTGAGTAAAATGAAGGAAAAGCATGTTATGTGTTTTTAAGGAAAACGTGCACACATAGACATGTAGGAGTGTTTATCTTTCTCTTGCAATCTGTTTTAGACATCTTTGCTTATGTAACCTGTGCATATGTGTGTGTGGGTATGTGTTTGTTTCCAGTTAGGGCTGCAGGCTTCCTAGAGGTGTGCTATACCATGTGTCTGTCATTGTGCTTTTTTCTGTTTTTAGACCAATTTTTTACAGTTCTTTGGTAAGCATTGTCATATCTGGTGTTATATTAACATGTGGCCTTTGCTTTCTAATAAAATAGTCACCTTCGTTTTCTGTAAGAATGACTCCTAAGTGTAAAGGTATTACGAATACTGGTACTATTTCTTGCTAATTACAACAGCCTCTTATACAAGTAAAAATGTTTGATCAAATGATACAGATCTTTAAACAAATGATCCTAGCATATTTAGTTGTATTAAAAGACACAATTTGGAATATGGGTCATAAGGAGTATGTGGGAATATAAGACATGCCAGCCCAGTGCCTCCTACATTCTGTGTCCCCATTAAACCACATCATCAAGGATACAGGTATGTGGTATTTCCCAGCTCACTTATTGATGATAATATAGTTTTGAAAGCATGCAGGCATTATGAGCCATGTCAGATCCAAAAACATTTGAACAAGTTCTTACATCCTTGAATCAGGGTAAAAAAATTTCCCAGGGCATGCGCTAGTAAAAGATCATTTGTTCTTGGCTTTCAGTCCAAACTGATGCACAAATTCCAAATAAGCACCATCATTTATATTTAAAAGTTGTCTTTTGCAAGGTGGCCTCTGTTGTTGGATAATGCTTCAATGATATTAAGCTACTTAGTATTCATCAGCTGAAAGTGATATCCTGAGTTTCCTCTTGTTTCTTCAGTTGCTTGGGGTTGAGGTCTGGTGCAATGTCCTTATCATAAATCATCCCAGGGCCGCCATGTGCTCAAGGGCATGACCCCGAGCAGACATTGTTGGGATCAGGCCATCAGCTTTATTGGCTGTCTCCAGCGATTGGAAGATTCCACTCAGTAGGCTTTGCTGGGTAGCGTCGTGGATCCTTGAAAGCATCTCTTCGTATTTTCCTAGGTATTGCCATAGCTGCTGCTCTTATTACTTGGATACTTGTTTTTTTGTTTGTTTGTTTGTTTGTTTGTTTTTGAGACGGAGTCTTGCTCTGTCGTCCAGGCTGGAGTGCAGTGGCATGATCTCGGCTCACTGCAACCTCCGCTTCCTAGGTTCAAGCCATTCTCCTGCCTCAGCCTCCCAGGTAGCTGGGACTGCAGGCATGTGCCACCACGCCTGGCAATTTTTTTTGTATTTTTAGTAGAGATGGGGTTTCACCATGCTGGCCAGGCTGGTCTCGATCAGTTTTATAACTGTAGAGAATTGTTCAAAATCTTGTAAGTGGACAGTCAGGACATTATTCTTTTCCTCAAGCTAACAATCCTTGTTCTGCTATGAGCTGAGCTGCATATGGGATGGAAGTAAACATGCTACCGTTCCAACTTTCAGGTACCTTATAAACCAGTTGAGTCATGAGTAAGATCCCCACTGACAAATCATATGGGAAAATGAATCAAGTTCAGAGATCTGGGAATCAGATTCTCATCTGTACAATGAGGAGCTTGTTTGAGATGATTCTTTTACCATAAATATTGTATAAGAGCTGAAAAGGACCTTTGTGTTATTGGGAGTTGCTGGCAGTCTAAGGGGACTGCATCTTCAATAAGAAAGAAATAAAAACCAAAATTTAAATGTAGCCTGATTTCTATTTCTTGAGACACTCCTCCCCTCACCCTCTCACTTGCCTTCTTTGAGATTCATTTGTGATTTTTCTCATTTGATCCCAGTTTATTTATTTTGTTGGAACTACTAAATTTTCACAGATTTGTTTGCACCTGGGAAGAAGTCAGGGCACTTCTTTCTGGGGGCCCCTAACTCAAGGAGGGGAGACCTCTTCCACTTTCCAACTGGTTTGAGTCTGCAAAAGTTTCTAACTTCTCTTAGCATGGCTCAACACCAATCGTTATTTTAGAATTTCCAAGTTCTTCCAGAATCCTTCAGGCTGTGGGCAGTATGTCATGAAAGAAATTTAAATAGTAAATAAACTGATGAGTTCTCGTAAGCCATAGGTTTATTGCACCACAGTCGGAAGTTGCACTGATCATTAGCATGTTTTTCATATTTCTCTTCTGTAGTTAAGGAGGGGGATACAATTATTTTTGGAGAGGATAATAAGTACCTAAAATTAACTACCACTTGGTAGTTGAGAGTTATGTGCTTTCCCGGTTCTGTTCGTGTAAGCTGACTTCTCTTTGAAGGAAAAGGGGTTGTATGCTAATTCACTGACTGAGGAGAGAATAGAGCCTTGAGTGCTTCAGAAGAGCCTGGCTATTCTCATCTGAAAAGTCTGAGGAGCTGAAGCTGCCATCCTACTTGCAGGCCCAGCTATGTATCTAATGCTACTACTCACTTTAGCTTTGGCTCAGCTGCTTAAAATACTGGATGGAAAGTCTTACATTTTACAAGATATTTTCATGTGTGCTGAAACTTTCACCTTTGTGAGGTAAGAGAGAGGTCAAACTTCTCACTCACAGGCCTGGGGAGATCTTGCTTAATGATAATTGTGTCTCCCCATAACCTTGCAAAATGAAAATTATCCTTATCAAACAGAAGATAAAATAGGCTCAGCGTATTTGGCCCAGGAAGTAGAGTTGAGTTTCGACCTCAGCTTTCAAATACAAAGCCCATTCTCTTTCTTGTTTGTCCTGTAGCTTCTCCGGAAGCAGGCTTTTCCAGAATAATTCTGATAGTATAGATTTTCAGATGATATTAAGTAGCTTTTCCACTTTCTATGTGCAATGGCAATGAAGATATCTAGGCTGTCTGCATCTGATTTGGGTTACCTTATATTTAATTTCAAAAATGTAAAATGGGACTAGCTATACATTTTAACTCCTAAAAGGTGTCTACTAACTAAAAGTTGTCTGCTAACTGAATGCATAAGCAATTATTTGTGTAGAGGTAAATCCTTTCAAAGAGTCTTTTTTGCAATTCAACAAAGAAACCCTATTAAAAAGTGGGCATGAACAGACACTTCTCAAAAGAAGACATGCAAGTGACCAACAAACATGAAAAATTGCTCAACATGACTAATCATCAGAGAAATACAAATCAAAACCGCAATAAGACACCGTCTCACACCAGTCAGAATGGGTATTATTAAAACGTCAGAAATTAACATGCTGGCAAGGCTGTGGTGAAAAGGGAATGCCTATAGAGTGATGGTGGGAATACAAATTAATTCAGCCACTCAGGAAAGCGGTTTGGAGATTTCTCAAAGAACTTAAAATAGAACTACCATTCTACCCAGCAATCCCATTACTGGGTATATACCCAAAGGCAAATAAGTCATTCTGCCAAAAAGACACATGCACTCCTATGTTCGTCACAGCACTATTCACAATAGCAAAGATATGGAATCAACCTAGGTGCCCATCAATGGTGGACTGGATAAAGAAAATGTGCTACATATACCCCATGGAATACTATGATGCCATAAATAAGAAATCATGTACTTTGCAGCAACATGGATACAACTGGAGGCCATTATCCTAAGCAGATTAACTCAGGAAACCAAATACCACAGGTTCTCACTTGTAAGTTGGAGCTAAATATTGGGTACATGTGGACATAAAGGTGGGAACAATACTAGTTGAGGGAAGGAGGAAGGGGGGACCTAGAGTTGAGAAGCTATTGGGTACTATGCTCACTACTTTGATGACGGGATCGATCATACCCCAAACCTCAGCATTATGAGATATACCCATGTAACAAACCTGCACATGTACTGCCTGTATCTAAAAAGTGGAAGTTACGTATTAAAAAAAGTTTGGTTTGGAAAACCAAATACAAAATATTTCAAATACAAACGTTTAGTATAATGTAGACATTAAAAGTGAAAGGTGTCAGAATGCCTTGGGGTCCCATTTGACCTTGGACAAATTACTTAATTCTCTGTGCCTCAGTTTCTTTTTTTTTTTCTTTTTTTTTTTGAGACAGAGTCTTCCTTTGTCACCCAGGCTGGAGTGCAGTAGTATAATCTTGGCTCACTGCAACCTCCACCTCCTGTGTTCAAGCAATTCTCCTGCCTCAGCCTCCTGAGTAGCTGGGATTAAAGGCACCCACCACCACGCCAGGCTAATTTTTGTATTTTTAGAAAGGACGGGGTTTCACCATGTTGGCCAGGCTGGTCTTGAACTCCTGGCCTCAGCTGATCCCCCTGCCTTGGCTTACCAAAGTGCTGGGATTACAGGCATGAGCCACCATGCCCAGCCTCAGTTTCTTTATTGTTAAAATTGGATATAAATAATAATACCTCTTGGAGTTGTCATGATGATTAGTTAATTTGTTAATACTTTACACTTATGATTTTACACTCAATAGAATGTTGGTTATTCTGTATAATTACACATAATTTCTTTCAGGTCAAGTTCCGATCTGAAATCTTCACTAATGTCAATACCATAATGCTTATTTTGCAAATGAGTTTAATTATTATAGATTTGCACATATCATTCAATTATTGATCTTGCAAATGAATCATTTACGGGTTTTTAGTTTTTGTTTGCTTGGGTCATTAAAAATATCTAAACAAAACAATCACTACAATTTTATTTACAAATGGGTTGTGCTCCTGAAGCATAAATATAAATTAGTTGTTTGGAACTCAGAATACATTTCCTTGTAGAAACAACATTGTAAGTTGTGCCTAAGTTTAAGCCCAGGAAGCCAAGTTAGCTCTTACTATGTTAACATGACAATTAAGTTTATTTCAACCATATGGAACCTTCATTGATATCATTGTTTCTCTGGAAAAGTGTATTTTAAGGATGAAGTTGCCATAAACTCAATTTTTTACTCCTCAACTGTCTTCCCAATGTATCCCACTGTTCTCTTTCCATTTCGTGGTATTGGACAGGAATGATTTAGCAGTCTCAGGATGGAGAAATCGAGATGTAGAGTCCTGTCCACCACATTTCTAGAACAGCAGCTGCTCCCAGGCTGAAAGGGAAAGTGATAGTTTTTATGCTGCAGGTAATGCCAGTTTTATGTAATGTTGGTGTATTTGTGTGTGTGAATTTAAGTGGTTTGTTAAACTACTTAACATTTTTGATGTTTTAGAAAATTACAAGGAAATACATATCCCCAAGCTTCGTACACTTTTGTTGACTTGCAAGTTGACTTCCAGCCCCCAAAATTTCCACCAGCCTCCATCCCCTCAATTCAAAGATGGTGACAGATGAATAAGATTACTATACTTTGTTATTCTTCCTTTTCTAGGATGCCTTGAGGATGACCCAGAGAATAATGTATAAAAATACCCCATTTGCCAAACCAAATGCTTGAAGTTTCAAATGCTTTATCTCATTTGATATTTAATAATGCCGTCAAGTGGGTCCTGATTTAAGAAGGGACCCAATGAAGTTGTTAAGTTTGTGTCAAAACAAAACTGAGAGTTCTAGTCTTGGACCGCAGCACAAGGTCCTTCATATATGACCGTACAACTTCCCAGTAGAGAGTAAAGGGATTTGATCTAGGAAGAAAACTACCAGCCTGGCAGGTTCTTTTCAGAACCCAATTCTGAGCTCAACAGGGGAAGTTTGCTTCTATTAGGGCTTAGGTCAACTCCGTGCCAAAGGAAAATTTGCTTCATTTAACCTTTTGATTTGGCATCCAGGTTCCTAGCAAAAATTACACTGTTGTAATAATAAGAAATTTCACTTCTCCTACTTTTGTTTTCTCCAACACTGCTTTTGCAAGAGTGTGGAAAAATGAGCAGCTTTCTATAGTTACAGACTTTCTAGAGAAACATTAGGATATTTCTGAGTTTTAAATGTGAGCAGATCCTCTTGGTGTTGAAATCACAGCTGTGTTATCTAACAGAGCATTTGCTGGCCGCATGCCCACTCCCTCCTGCTAGACCCTGACTCCTTGGGCAGTTCACATGAGGGTGTTATTTGTCCTGGATACCATCTGTTTGTTGTTTTAACGGTCATCTTCTTGGATTTAGACCAGCAGAGGGTCATGAGGGTGCCCTGTGTTCACCCACAATGCTTTGTTCCCTCCGTGCTATTTATGCACAGCCTACATTGTATGCCTACACAGAGGCATGGTGGTCACTTTCCTTGGAACCATAAACAGGTAGGGAAGGAAAGAAGTGCCAATGCTCCGGTTTGTAAACAGGTGTACTGAGTGTGGAGATGATTTTCCTTCCAAAAAAGCCAGGACTTGACCATATCCGTGAGCTGCATCTTGGCTCTGCCCAACTAGTTTTTTCAGAGGCTGGACATTCAACCTATGAGACCATCAGAGACTCAATCCATATAGAAACAGCAGATGTTCATGGACTTGCATATAGCCTGTTTTAATGCTAGGACAAATAAATGGAGGATACCCATCATTCCTAGAATTTAAAACAAGTTCTTATTGAACAAGTTCTTATTGAAATTTATTGCAAATTCTGCCTACCAATCTGTTCATATGAAAACCAGAAGCCCAAGTTACATCCTAAATCTTGTTCCAACATGTGTAGCAAAATTAGATTATTTCCCCCTTGAGATTGTCATAAACTCATTTAAGAAGAGAATATGTTGGTTTGGAAGCATCTCATACTGATTTCCCAAATCTGGTGTAGATTGCAGTCAATGAAGAGATGTCTTTTAAACCAAGTTCAACTATTTTTTAATTGTCCCCAGACAGAAATTTTTTTGTTGCTGTGTCAGAGATGGTGATTGCCTATCCAATGGTCACTTCTGCTTTCCTTCTTGTCAATAGAACCCCACTATTGGGTTGGGCAGCAGTTTGCTCAGAGAATATGGACCCATTCCCAGGAAAGGATAATTAGCACAAGCCAATTATGGTGATCCCATTGTCTTTTGCCAGTTATTGGTTATGATAACCACCCTACAGTGACTAATTTTGAGACTAGAAATGAGGCATTTCCAAGACACTGAGGATGCTAGGTCAGAAAGATGGGAAGAAACTGGGTCCTCAATTACTTTGCTAAGCTTCTGGACCAACCTTGGACTTGTCATGTCAGAAAATGAAAAATTATTTTCTAAAGCAACTTCCAGTAGGAAATCATGTTACTTCACCCACGAACTTCCTGATTGAATTGCAAATCCTGTTTTCAGATTTTTTGTTAGTCAACATCTACTCTCTTTACCTTTTCTTTGGGTTTGGCCTGCTACTGAACAAGAGAGCACTTGAAAACCCAGTTGCTTAATGAGCTTAATTTCTCCAAGTCTGTCCTGAAAAGCAATTCTACTTAGATTGGTACAAGGCACCTGTCTGAAACCTAATTTTACCCTCTGAAATGGACTGAGTTACATAGAGCAATAGATGAAGGAAGTATAAAATTTTCCAATGCCTCTTGATTCAAACTTGATTCAAACTAGGTGATTCATTCTGCCTATTGTGATTTTCCTGAACATCACATAATTGAAATTATAATCACTAAAAATCCAAAATCAAATGACTTTTGGAGTGTTCATACTTCTATTATAACAATATGGTTTAATTATCTAGGTTTTTCTTATCACTTTGAAGATGAAGAAATTGAGATCCTAAGTGGGAAATAGTTTTTTTCTACACCCCATACCATGTCCTAAAACCTATATGCCAGCTGCCCAGAATGGTGCTTTTAAAGAAATAGAACATATGGCCAGTCAGTGTGAATACTTTCTTGCACATTTTCTTTTCTAGAAATGATCATTTGTGGCATTGGAAGGAGTAATAAGTTTCGATGACATTAAGAAAATTGGATCTTGAGTTCCCTGCAGGTGGAATAGCTGTCTACTCTGCCCTGCCTTTAAGACCAGGGGATATACTAGTCCCTACTAGTAGGGAAACCACGATCAGATTGCCAGCTTGGAGAGATATGTGTGCACATATTAATGGGATAGTCATGAAGACTGACACATAAAGTATGAATGCCCAGTGTTTATAGTGGCAGCATCACAGAACCTTTCCTTCCCTCACCAGGCTTTTCCCCTAGCCAGAGCCCATGCTAAAAGTCAGCCTCTTTATGCATCCCAGGGCTTCTTTTTAGTAGTTTTCAAACACAGCAATGTGTGCCTTTTACACAATTTGGGCTTTACATTTTAAAAAAAACATCTTTGGATAAAGCCTGTCAGAATTTTAAGATCTCCTCTTTCTTTCTTTTTTTTTTTTTTTAACTTTTGTTTTAGTTCAAGGGTATGTGTGCAGGTTTGTTATGCAGGTAAATTGCATGGTGCGGGGATGGGATTTGGCGTACAGATTATTTTGTCACCCAGGTAATAAGCATAGTACCTAATAGGCAATTTTTTGATCCTCACCCACTTCCCACCCTACATCCTCAAGTAGGCCCTGCTGTCTATTGTTCCCTTCTTTGTGTCCATGTGTAGTCAATGTTTAGCTCCCACTTATAAGTCAGAACATGTGCTATTTGGTTTTCTATTCCTGTATTAGTTGGCTTATGGCTTCCAGCTCTATCCATGTTGCTGCAAAGAACATGATTTAGTTTGTTTTTATGACTGTGTAGTATTCCGTGGTGTATATGTACCACGTTTTCTTTATCCAGTCCACCATTCATGGGCATGCAAGTTGATTCCATAAGACCTCCTTTTTTCTTCCCCCAGACTCCTTCCCTTTATGCATAGAACTAACTTGAATTAGATTCAATTTATGAAAACCAGAGGAAAATCAGAGGATGAATATTGACCTTTCCATTTGATTGCTTAGTATGCCCTTTAAATAACAGTGGATGGGCCCTACCATATTATTTTAGAAATAACTAACCACTTGACAGAAAGATTAGGCTTAGGAGAGACATTTAACAGTAAGGTATTATACAAATGAAGAGTCTCTGCAGTGTTCATTTGAAAAGCAAAGTATCTTTTTGGTCAATATTATAGCAACGGAGAACTCAGAAGATAGAAAAAAGTATTGTTTATCAACCCACCCCAACTCAAAAAATTATGATTTTTATCTGTAATATCAATAGTGAGAACAGGGTCTTCTCGTGTAACTTTTCATGACACATCCATAAAGGTCTTTACCGTATGTTGTTTTTTTTTTTTCTGATGAAATTGGATTTATCCCAGAAATGCAAACTTGGCTTATCACAAACAAACAAAACAAAAAACCTACTGAGAATTCACCTAATAAATTATAAAAGAAACCCCATATGATCATCTTAGCAGGTACCAAAAAAGCATTTGATAAGTTTCAATGCTCACTTGTGGTAAAAACTTCTAGCAAACTAGAAATAGAAAGGAAATTTATTTACCTCATAAAGAAATCAAAACTGTATAATAATGACAAAAACACATCAAAAGCATTTTTTAAAAAAATCAGATATAGGGATTGAAAAAAAAACCTTTCCATCAAAAAGTGGGCAAAGGATATGAACAGACACTTCTCAAAAGAAGACATTTATGCAGCCAACAGACACATGAAAAAATGCTCATCATTACTGGCCATCAGAGAAAAGCAAATCAAAACCACAATGAGATACCATCTTACACCAGTTAGAATGGCAATCATTAAAAAGTCAGGAAACAACAGGTGCTGGAGAGGATGTGGAGAAATAGGAACGCTTTTACACTGTTGGTGGGACTGCAAACCAGTTCAACCATTGTAGAAGACAGTGTGGCGATTCCTCAAGGATCTAGTACTAGGAATACCATTTGACCCAGCCATCCCATTACTGGGCGTATACCCAAAGGATTATAAATCATGCTGCTATAAAGACACATGGACATGTATGTTTATAGCAGCACTATTCACAATAGCAAAGACTTGGAACCAACACTAATGTCCATCAATTGATAGACTGGATTAAGAAAATGTGGCACATATACACCATGGAATACTATGCAGCCATAAAAAGGATGAGTTCATGTCCTTTGTAGGGACATGGATGAAGCTAGAAACCATCATTCTGAGCAAACTATCGCAAGGACAGAAAACCAAACACTGCATGTTCTCACTCATAGGTGGGTATTGAACAATAAGAACACTTGGACACAGGGTGGGGAACATCACACACTAGGGCCTTTCGTGGGGTGGGTGGGGAAGGGACAGCATTAGGAGATATACCTAATGAAAATGACGCGTTAATGGGTGCAGCACACCAACATGGCACATGTATACATATGTAACAAACCTGCACGTTGTGCACATGTACCCTAGAACTTAAAGTATAATAATAATAAAAAAAAAGAAAAAAAGGCTTTATAAATCACAGTTGATACAATTGTTTACATAGAATCCAAAAGAATTTACATTCAAATTACTAGAATAAGTAAGGGCTTGGCAATGTTGGTGGATATAAGACCATATATAAAAACTAACTTCAAGGCTGGGCGCAGTGGCTCACGCTTGTAATCCCAGCACTTTGGGGGGCCGAGGTGGGCAGATCCGTTGAGGTCAGGAGTTCGAGACCAGCCTGACCAACATGATGAAACCCCATCTATACTAAAAATACAAAAATTAGCCGGGCATGGTGGCATGCGCCTGTAATCCCAGCTACTTGGGAGGCTGAGGCAGGAGAATCTCCTGAACCCAGGAGGCAGAGGTTGCAGTGAGCTGAGATCGTGCCACTGCACTCCAGCCTGGGAGACAGAGTGAGATTCCATCTCAAAAAAGCAAACACACAAACAAAAAAAAAGGAAACAACAAAAAAAACAAAACTACAAGATCTTTACCACATAGCCTATTGAGATAGCTGTTTACCAAGGTTTCTTCTGAGCTTTGTTTATTGTTACTTTTTTAATGTCTGAAAAAGATGAACATTTTAAAGAAGTCTTTGTTTTCCAGTTTTCTGTATTAAATTCCCACTTTAACTGGTTTCTCATCTCCAAAATAAAATAAAACTGATTAAGGTAAATAAGCCAGGGATTTTTTTTTTTTTTAAAGATTGGTCTGCTTTGATACCATATCCATTTCACAAGTAACTGATAATCAGTGAATGGTGGTCATAATCTTCGAATGGTGGTAATCTATGAATGATAATCTATGAATGGTGATGGGTCAGGAAGAGCTGAGAGATGATCAGTGAGGAAAGAAACAAAACAAAAAACAAGGCGGGAAAGAGGAGCACTGAGCAGATGGGAAGAGGAGGCACAATGTGAGTAAGAAAGGAATGCAAGGTTGGGGTGAGATATGCCTATCCCAAATAAAGGAGCACTTGCTCTGTTCCAGTTTCAGCTCAAGAACTGGAAGTTTGATTGTCTTGTGGAGAATTGCTAATTGCAGACTGGGAAGGGAAGACTTTGGACCTCAATCTAATAGCTATTTCCTGTTAAGGCCCTTATTTTACCACTACGGACACATGGAGGCCACTACATCACTCTCCTTGGATTTCTTTCTACTCTCATCTATTTTCCAGGCACAGAAAAAAAAACCCTCATCTTATTTAAAGAGGTTAGCTTTGAATTGAAAATCAGATTAATTCAACCCAAACTCTAACCTAATAGTTTTAGCTTCTGCCACCACATTTTTGACCAGCGATGTTCTCCAGTATTGACTTGGACTAGTTTAGATTCTTCCACCCTAGTGCTACTTAATTTTCTGAAATAAGTTTCTCTATTACCTTCTTCATTTAGTCTTTATTCTATCCAATTTTCCATAGGCTAGGAAACAACTAGGAGGAAAGTCAAAAGATGCAGATAATCCCCAAAGGACCAAGAAAAATGACCTGTAATCACCTTAAAATAGAATGTATTATTTCTCTCTTTAACCTTCAAAGACTTCCTCATCTAATTTTCCTATTTCCATATCCCTTCTCTGCTCCTTTTCTGGGCAGAATTCTGAATTACCTTTGATTTCACTCTTCTATCTCCACAACCTGCTTTACAATTACATTATTCCTTATTTAAATGTTCAAAGAGATATTTTGTATCAAAGCTTATGTAAGTGACTGCTAGTTGTTCCCAATAGTTATTCTTCCTCCTCCTCCCTTCTCCTCCTCCCTTCTCCTCGTCCTCCTCCCTTCTCCTCCCTCCTTTCTCCTCCCCCTCCCCCTCCACCTCCTCCTCCTTCTCCTCCTTCTCCTCCTTCTCCTTCTCCTTCTCCTTCTCCTTCTCTTTCTCCTTCTCCTTCTCCTTCTTCTGCTTCTGCTTCTGCTTCTTCTTCTTCTTCCCCCTTCATCAGCAGAACTCCACTTTCTGTCTGAGCATATTACTGCCTTTATGAAAAATTTTTCTCAGCCTCCTTTGCAGATACATAAGCTCATGTGATTAACTTCTGACCAATAATATATAAGCAAAATTGTCTTTTGGGACTCCTGGGAAATCTTAAAGAGAGGGGACATGGCTTTCTTCTGTTTGTCATCCTTTGTGCTTCTAATATATGGATATGGTGACTAGAAATTTGACTTAGGCCAGGAGAAAGAGAGCTGCACTCTACATGTGGGAGAGCAGAGAAATAGAAGGAGGGTGGATCCCAGGTGGCTTTGTGGAGCCCTGGACCTTCTAACTGTGGACTAAATTTCTTTCTTGTTTGAAGACTATTTTGTTTTCTCTTTTCAGAAGCCAAAACGAATCCTCACTAATACAAAGATTCATAATTCCTTAAGTGATGCTGAAAATTAAAATCTTCATGTGATTGCGGCAGTTACCTATGAGATCCGCTCTATGGGAATCAAACATTCATTAGAAAATAAAGCTAGAGGCAGGGAAGGCAAATTTTATATAAAAGTTGGACTCTAGAACTTGGTAACTTTCTGTGTACCCCCTTTTCCCTTCTCTGAGAAACTCCTCTCAGTTTATTCTCTGCAGCCTAGAGGGCTACAGTCATTCAGGAACTGGCTCTTGTGTCAACAAGGGTGGCGGCTCAGCTATGAAGGCCATCTGAATGTAACATTTGGACCCTGGTTCTCTGCTGCTGTCTGTTCTGCTCCCTTTTATCTTTCCCTTGGCCTGGACCTATGACTCGTCTGTTCCTGACCAGGCTGACTTATCTGTTGTTGAACCCAAGTATGGCTTTGACTTTCTACCAAAGAAAGCAAACTAACTAAAAACAAAACTTCTCCACATACATATTCATTGTAGGCAAATTAAAAATATTTTTTTAAATGTAGGAATAAAAGAATTCACCCATTATTCCAACATTTAGTCATGACTCCAGTCATTAAACACCAGTTTAATCTCTTTATTCTATATATTGATAGATATAGAATATTGATATTTTAAATATGAATTCTCCTTTTAATTTTTATTGTGCATGTAATGAGTGTTCAACAGAGAAAATTTGGGAAATATAGAAAAATAAACACAAAAAGTGATCTCATCATTTATCATTAAGAGATGGCCTCATTTTCCCTCCGCTCTTCACCTCCCTCCTCCAATTGACTAAATGGCCCTTCCGTTCACTCTGTGTCTTAAGCTAGGAATCTAGAAGACATCATTGGTTGCTTTTCTGCCTTATATCCCATATACAAGCAATCACTAAAGATTGTTGATTCTATTCTCTAAAAATCTCTTTATTCCATTTTCATGACCATTGACACCACCCTAGTACAAGCCACTTGAATTGCTCACCACACCAGCTTTTTAACGGATCTGCCTGTATCCCTTGGCTTGCTGTCGTCTTGCATGCCCCCTCTCCCCCATCTAACCAGCTCCATCCATTCTTTTTTTTTTTTTTTTTTTTTTTTTTGAGACATAGTCTCGCTTTGTAACCCAGTCTGGAGTGATGTGACACGATCTCAGCCCCTTGCAATCTTCGCCTCCTGAGTTCAAGCAATTCTCCTGCCTCAGCCTTCCGAGTAGCTGGGATTACAGGCCTGTAGCACCACACCCAGATAATTTTTGTAATTTTAGTAGAGACTGGGTTTCACTGTGTTGCCCAGGCTGGTCTCGAACTCCTGATCTCAGGTGATCCGCCTGCCTTGGCCTCCCAAAGTGCTGAGATTACAGGCACGAGCCACTGTACCCAGCCTCCGTTCTTCTTCTTCTCCTTCTTCTTCTTCTTCTTCTTCTTCTTCTTCTTCTTCTTCTTCTTCTTCTTCTTCTTCTTCTTCTTCTTCTTCTTCTTCTTCCTCCTCCTCCTCCTCCTCCTCCTCCTCCTCCTCCTCCTTCTTCTCTTCTTCTTCTCCTTCTCCTTCTTCTTTCTTTCTTCTTTCTTCTTCTTCTTCTTCTTTCTCTTCCTCTCTGGCACAATACTGGCTTATACTTAGTCCAAGACCAATGTACACCTGGTGGCAGTTACTTAAGTTTCAGACATGCTATAAAACACAGCAAGCATCACTACTTGCATTACTCATTCTCTATTTACCATGCATTGGCTTAAATTTGTATTGCTTATCCTGTCACATCCATTGTCACTAAATGGAACATACCCTAAAATTTTTTGTAGATTTGGTCATCCCTAGCACACTACCCTGCATGGAGAAAGCTTTGATAAATAGTTATTGATCACTCTATAGCTGAACAATTAATTTTGAAAAACTGAACCATAATTGCTCAAAGTCTAGATATAGATTTTTTTTTTCCAATTGGAAAACCAAGAATGAAATTGTGGTCTTTTAGATTTTTATAAAAAGAAGAAAACTCCAGAGTTACATGAGTTTTATTTTTAAAGCAGCGGTAACCATGATCACCTCTCAAAACACTATATTTTACTTAAACTTAGAACAAACACTTACTGTAACCTAATTAGATGGTTTATGCTTCCCTAATCTACTCATTTCTACTCCTGCATTCAAACTATTTCTAACATTCCTTGGACTCTTCCTGATTCCAAGTCCTACCTAATCCCGTAACGCCCAATGTAAGTATTGCTTTTTTGGTATAGCCTTCTCCAACCACCTCCTTGGTTATCACTTTCTCCTGGGATGATACAGTGGCCTCCCATTTGGTTTTCAGTTTAAGCACAACAGTGTAACAGATGCTGTATTTCTCTGTATATTTCTACCTCCTCATCATTTCTTTGGGGACAGTAGAGTGTCCTACATGTTTTTATACTCCCAGTTCAAGTGTAGGGACCAGTCTATAAATATTTACTGATGATTATTACCTGGATGACAGTTGCTTCTCTCTTTTACCTGGACACAAGAAGCATGAGAAATTGACAAAGATGTACTGACTTCCCAGCCTTAGCCCTGGCTGGTAGCAAGAGCTACCTTACAGGATTTGTTTTTGTTAAAGTCAGACTAAATACATCTTAAACAACCACGTCTTTTTCCATAGCTGCTTCAATTGATGGATTGGGCAAACATCTCACAGAAAATTCTCTGTGATTAATCTTGTCCCAGAATCCACAGAGTTATTCTCATTATGTCTTGGATAGAGAGAAAGGTACACAGACAAGCACTTTGCTTCCACTTGTTAGATAGCCATTGTTTACTTGCCACTTATTTACAAATAAGTAAACCACTTGTTTACTTGCCACTCAGAACAACTAATTCTCACCTTTTCTTTCAGATAAGTTCAAATGGTATATAGTTCAAGGATCGAATCACAGAAAGGTCAAGAAATTGATGCCCGGGGAGTTGCATGTATTTCATCTTTTCTCTTTTAATAAGATTATCTTATATGACTTTGTAAGTACAATAGGACCTAATATATCCATTCCTCATAAATGTTGGATTTGTGAAAATGTGTGATACACTCTAGACAGATTACCATCTGTTTTTGCATTATCTGGGAAGAACATGTTTTCCAAATGAATTAAAAATGATAAATAAGATCAAGAGGAATGCTTATCACATTAACTTTTAAAGTTTATTTTTATTTTTTAAGATTCCATCTTTGCTTTAAATTTTTTTCCTAAGCTAGGCATGGTGGCTCGTGCCTGTAATCCAGGACTCTGGGAGGCCAAGATGGGAGAATTGCTTGAGGCCAGAACCTGGAGACCATCCTGGGAAACATAGTGAGACCACTACCTCTAAAAAAAATTTAACTGGGCCTGGTGGTACATACCTGTAGTCTCAGCTACTCAGGAGGCTGAGGTGGGAGGGTTGCTTGAGCCCAGGAGTTCGAGGCTGCACTGAGCTCTGAGATTGTGCCATTTGCACTCCAGTTGGGAGACAGAATGAGACCCTGTCTAAAAGAAAAAAAAAAGGTTTCCTCTTTCATCTATGGTAGTTTATAAAACCTATTTTCTCTGCTTCAGACCACCCCTTCTATCCTTGTTTTGTGAAAGAAACCATGTTTCTGTTTTGTGATTTGGGTCTTGGCTTTCTCAGTAATAAGCACTTGAGGGATACTGGAAAGTTAGAAGAAGGAACTAGCTCCTTCTTGTTTGCTGCCGGTCAGCATCACCGTCAGCCTCTTCTTCACTCTGGCAGTGGCAGTCTATTTCAGTAGCAGCATCTGGATTTAGTTTACAATTTTCCCAACAATCACCAGCCTCATTGTATTCCCTTACGGAACCAGCAACAGTGAAGTCCTTCTTCCAAGTTTTTGCTTTTTTTATTTTTTTACCCCGAGATGGAGTCTAGCTTTGTCACCCAGGCTGGAGTGCAGTGGCATGATCTCGGCTCACTGCAACCTCTGCCTCCTGGGTTCAAGCGATTCTCCTGCCTCAGCCTCCTGAAAAGCTGGGATTACAGGCATGTGCCATTATGCCCAGCTAATTTTTGTATTTTTAGTAGAGATGGGGTTTCACCATGTTGGCCAGGCTGGTCTTGAGCTCCTGACCTCAAGTAATCCGCCCACCTCTGCCTCCCAAAGTGTTGGGATTACAGGTGCGAGGCATAGCACCCCGCCTAGTTTTTGCTTTTTAATAATTTTTACCCCTTCCGTTTGTTCCTTTGGACTTAAGAGTGTAGTAGCTGCTTAGTGTGGTTGCAAGTTTGGGAATCCTCTGTGGGTTTTTTTGCATTTTCCATTCTTCAATATTCAGTTAACAATTCTTTATATTAAATTCACTTTGTTTAAACAACTAGTAGCATTTCTGTCTCTTGACTGGACTGTGACTGATACAGATCATATAGGTTGTCTTATGTACTTGAATATATATATAAAAATATCTATTTTTCTGTCTCTCATATATATGAGTATATGAGACAGACTCTTATTCTGTCACTCAGGCTGGAGTGCAGTGGTATAATCACAGCTCACTGCAGCCTCAACCTCCCAGGCTCAAGCGATCCTCCCACCTCAGCCTCCCAAGTAGCTAGGACTATAGGCACGTACCACTATGCCCAACTATTTTTCTTTTCTTTTATTTTTTGTAGAGACAGAGTCTCTACAAAATGTTGCTCAGGCTGGCCTTGAACCCCTGGGCTCAAGGGATCCTCCTGCCTTGGCCTCCCAAAGTGCTGAGATTACAGGTGTTAGCCATTGTGCCTCGCCTAAAAATATTTTAAATAAATCCTTTAATCCATATATTTCACCTTTTCAAATTTCCACTAAATATATCTGAATTAGTGTCATGTTGTAGAAATCATTATTTCCCTCTCTATAATCACCTACTTACTGGCTTGATGCTAATAGTGTACCTCAAGACTTAAAAATAATCCAAAAATTTCCATTTCCAGCTAGTAAGAATTGCTATTGTTCTGTGTTGCCCTGTCTCCCCGACCCTAGAGAGAGGGGATGACTTGGCATAGGAATATCCAAGTCAGCCCCACTCTTGTGACATTTCCAAATCACAGGAGGGAGCAGTACAGGCCACTGAGATTCATCACTCCCAGGAAGCAGATGACCCTGGGCCTTTCTTATTCCTGCCGGGGGGGGGGTGGGGGGGGGGGGGGCGGGGAGAAGTAGCCCCAGGGAGAGCAATAGAATTGACTTAAATATTCCTTTCAATGTGGCTCAGCATGAGGGTGAATGGATTTCAAGGATAGAAGCTTTGGCTTGAAGTTGGCTATTCTGAGGTCAGAAGAAAATTTCTCCCTTGAGAAGTCTGTGCTCTGTGCTCAGAGGTGGTATTTGTGGCTCTTACACATTTGATAGCTACTTTTGCTCCTCTATCAGATTTTCCCCCTCATTGTGGGCTGGTAAGCATGAATTCATTCATAGTAAGTTTAATAGCATTTACTAAGAAGTGAAGGCACAGCTGAGTTACAGAAAGGAGAAAATGCAACGTTTATTAAGTGTCTTCTATGTGATACAAGAGCTGGGGGCTTTCTTGACAGTAATTCTGTGAAGTAATGGTTTGATCTCTATTTTGCAGATGATGGAACTGAAGCTCTTCGAGTTAATTAACTGAAAGCCATCCCTCTACTCAAGGATAGACATGTTCCTTAATACGGGCCTATGCTTCTTTAAATCCCGCATTCTGCCCACTGTATCATACTTGTGCATGTTGACAGGGAAAATAATTGGCTTTAACAATTTGTGAAGGTTCTTCTAGTCAGAAAATTATTTGGAATACTGAAGAAAAGAAAAAACATGGGCATTGTGTTAGAGATCCACAATCTAATGGTCCACCCATTTTTCTAAATAAATTTCACTTTTTTGGAACAGTTTTAGACTTATAGAAAAATTGAGAAGCTAGAACAAAGAATACCCACATACCCTACCCCATAGCCAGTTTCGCCTATTGTTAACATCTTATATTAGTATGACACATTTGTTAAAGTTAATGAGAACACTCTTGATACATTTTTATTAACTAAAATCCATAGTTTACCCAGATTTCCTTGGATTTTTACCTAATGTCCCTTTTCTGCTCCAGCATCCCATCCAGGACACCATGTTACATTTAGTCATGATGGCTCCTTAGGCTCCTCTTGGCAGTGACAGTTTCTCAGACTTTCCTTGTTTTTGATGACTTTGACAGTTTGACAGTTTTGAGGAGTGCTCGTCAGGCATTTTGTAGGACGTCTCTTTACTGAAATTTACCTGATTTTGTTTTCATGATTAGAATGGGTTTATAGATTTCTGGGAAGAAGATCACAGAGGTAAAGTGACATTTTCATCACATGATACCAACGGCACACATACTATCAACATGACTCGTGACTGCTGATATTGACATTGATCACCTGGCTAAGGTAGTGCTTGTTAGGTTTCTCCGTTGTAAAGCTGCTTCCCCGGCCCCTTTCTGTAGCTTGCTCTTTGGAAGGAAGTCAGTATGTGCAGCCCACACTTAAGGAGTGGGGAATTTTGTTCTTGCTCCTAGAGGGTGGGGTATCTAAATAAATTATTTGGAATTCTTCTGCATGGGAGACTTTTCTCTTCTTATTTATTAATGCATTCAACTATTTATTTATATTATTGTGGAACGATGGGTATTTCTTTCATCCTTTAGATTTTAATCCAGTACCATTTTATTTTTTGCTTACATGATTTCAGCTTTGGACACTGGGAGCTCTTTCAGTTGGTCCCTATGTCTCTTTAACAAACCCTTTATCAATGCCTTTTTTTTTCTTTGAGCACTTCCTTATTTTCTGAAACTTGTTTCTTGTTCCAGGCTCATCTTGTATATTCTGCACCTCTTATTGTAATTCTATAGTTTCATATATATATATATATATATATATATCAACAGAAAAAAAGAATTTGTGCTTTAGGAAAAGCGTCATGACATGGAATCTCCTCACTGCTCTTTAGGAGTTTCAGAGATGGAAAGAGTAACAGACTTCTAACTGCACAGTGTCTGACTGACAACACTGCATTTTTTCTTTGCCTATGGACACATTTTTTAATACTCACAAGAAGAAAAAGACATCGGCTTGCAGCTCTTTTGATTTCCTCTGAGGGATCCCCCCTCTCTTCCTCCTTCATTGGCGGAAGGAGCGCAGATGAATGTGAATGCTTATTAAATAATCACTTGTTACAAATAGCTGATTAGGATTTGGGCTATGTCAACAATTGTTGCTTGCCAGGCTCTTGGCAGAATTCTGATCACGTTAGGTTTTGGGTAATCAATTTATTCTAATACAAACCATATTGGATGGTGGAGCTTTTACGCCTTTTTATTTCCTTTAAACAGCCTTCAGAAGCAAATGCTTATTATTTTGAAATGCAGCCAAATTCTGGCCACCACAGGAGTCCACTGTTAAGATGAAGCTCCTAACACATTAGATATTTTCTTGGCTTAGGCAGAAACACTTAAAAAATTGGACAGAAAACTGATGTTTTTGATTTTCTTTCCTATCTTCAGATTATTGGAGTTTCATTAGGAAACTGATAGTAACCTTTTATTTGATGAAACTCTGTCTATAATTAAACCTTCCTCTTCCTGCTTTATTTTGCCTATTATTTTGCCTTTATTTTGCCTACAGTTTAGGTAAATAAAAGATGCCCAAGAATTCAGTATTCAAATACAGTAAAAAGTAGCAACCATGGGGTAGGGAAAAGTCCAGAAAAAGGGAGGAGGTCAGGGGGGTTTTCTGGGAAGATGTCAAGTAAAAATTGACAACCAGCGATGCAGTGAATTAGAAGGGTGATTGTGCTGAGACGCTGAGCGCTGAGCGTAGAAGTTGTTTAGGGCCCTCCATGGGACGGAGGTCTATAATAAAACCATGTTTTAAAGGTCACTTAAGAATAATGTCAACAAGACAAATATTTTGAGATTTATGGGATAGTAGAAGAACGACAGGGCTTCAGATAAGCACCTATGGATAAGGGTCACAGGCATCTAAGGTTTAAGCAAAGATGACAAACTGAAATACCTGCAAGGAGTAGAGGTGACCTACCTGCAGAGATACTATTGATAACATCTAACAGCTGATGAGGCACCAACACTTCCCAATCAGAAACCCGGCCAATGGGTTCCCTGTGCCACTAGAATTTCTTCTTTATCTGCTGAATGTTAGGGGAGTCTGGAGGGTGCTCAGAGGTTGGGTCTGGAACAGTTGGCAAAGCAGAGATACATTTGGAGAGACACATTTAGGTAAACAAAAGATACCCAAAAATTCAGTATTCAAATACAGTAAAAAGTGGCAATCATGGGGTAGGGAAAAGCCCAGAGAAAGGGAGGAGGCGGTGTTTCATTGTAGTACAATGCTGATTTACTGTATTAGTAGGGTTCTCTAGAGGGACAGAACTAATAGGATAGATGTATAATATATATGAAGGGAAATTTATTAAGGAATATTGACTCATACGATCACAAGGAGAAGTCCCACAATAGGCCATCTGCAAGCTGAGGAGCAAGGAAGCCAGTCTGGGTCCCAAAACCTCAAAAGTAAGGAAGCTGACAATGCAGCCTTCAGTCTGTGGCCAAACATCAGAGAGCCCCTTGCAAACCACTAGTGTAAGCCCAAGAGTCCAAAAGCTAAAGAACTTGGAGCCTGATGTTCGAGGGCAGAAAGCATTCACCACGGGAGAAAGATGAAGACTGGAAGACTCAGCAAGTGGGCTTCTCTCACCTTCTGTCTGCTTTATTTTGGCTGTGCTGGAAGTTGATTAGGTGGGTCTGCCTCTTCCAGTCCATTGACTCAAATGTTAATCTCCTTTGGCAACACCCTCACAGACACATCCAGGACCAATACTTCACATCCTTCAATCCAATCAAGTTGATACTTAATATGAACCATCACATTTACGAACCATCTAAATTATTTCAATATTTTAACAACCTGTTTGACTAAATAGATGTGTGCTAGAGAGCTATCACTTTCCACACGGGTAAAGTGGGCTCTATGAGGAGACTATAGAGTGTGGTGCCGACTGTAGGAAGCTTGAGCAGCCTGTGCAGCCTGCACCCCTGAGTGCATTGGAGCTGGAGTCCAATGTATTTGCATGTGCATTGGAAATATCCTTTTTTTAAAACGACTCTTTAACCCTGTGCAGATGAAACAAAACACACATGCGGGATGGTCATGGGCATTTATCATTACGTGAGACTTCATATCCAGATTTCTATCTTAATAGCTAATGAATTTTAACACCAATACTTCAAGTAAGAAACCTCAGGGTTTCTTTTAACCTTTTCATACATTTCTCCATTTCTTCATTTATTTATCCAACACTACTGAAGACTACTTTTTCCTTACATTTCATCATTTATTTCCTAATACTTTTATTGTTAGGCTATCCATCTCCATCTCCCAATTAACTCTCAGAACAGTACTTACCCTTACTTTCCTGCACTTTGACATTATACAGTGATGCTTATTATTTTGCTTATTATTCTCAAAATTCATTTTTTTTGCATTTCCATTTAATAATTATTGGACAACTTCCATGCACAAGGCACCATGCTGGGTGCTGGTATAAAAAAAATTATAAGACAGCTTCTTATCGCCCTCAAGGAGCTTGCTGTCTAACTTGACTCAACTATCCATCGACAAAGTCTTATTGAGGTTCTGGTTGACATTGTCTTATTTAATCCTTAGAGATGCTGATTGAATGGTCTTCTCTCTCTCTCTTTGTTTACCCTCTTTCCTCATGCTACCATAGCGATTTCCTCAGCATCTCACATCAGGGGTATATTAGTCAGGGTTCTCCAGAGAAACAGAACCAATAGGATACAGAGAAATAGATACATGGGTAGATATATATAAATATGTGAGAAGATTTATTATGAGAATTGGTTTGCAGGATTGTGGAGCTCAAGAAGTCCCACAATATGCCATTTGTGGTCTGGAGACCCAGGAGAGATGGTGGCATAATTGAATCTGAATCTGAGGCCTGAGAACCAGGAGAGGTGATGGTAGAATTCTCAGTCTGAGGCTGAAGGTTTGAGAATCACGAGCTGTGATGTTTGAAGGCAGGAGCAGATGCATGTCCCAGCTCAAGTAGAGAGAGAGCAAGAATTCATCCTTCCTCTGCCCTTTTGTTCTATTCAGGCCCTCAATGTACTGGATGATGCCCAGCAAAAATCTTCTTTTACTCAGTTTACTGATTCAACTGATGATCTCCTCTGGAAACTTTCTCACAGACACACCCAGAAATAATGTTTTAACAGCAGTACAAAAAAATAAACCATCCCAACGGCCTTGTTCTTGTTCTGTGTCTCATAGTCCTTATGAAGTCCCTGGACCATGTCATCTCCCAGTCCCTCCACACTCTCCCCCTTTCCTTTTGCAGCATTCAGACTTGCTTGCTCAATCCAAATTCCCTTTCCCTTGCTGAGCCCTCCTGCACCCTCAGATCTCCCACTTCACCAGGAAAACATTCATCAACCCAGTTCACTAAGGCCTATGGCTTTCTCTGAGTCTTTATAGCTGAGATCACACCTCATCTGGGGAGATCCGTGCCCTCTGCCCTTGGCTGGGACATACTGTTAACACGTTTCCTAAAGGATTAGGTGCAATGTGAAATGCCACATCCAATAAGGGAAGGACACTGCTTGACGAAAAGGAGCACCAGACTGACTTAGCAAAAGGAACTGGGGAAAAGGACAAAAGAGAGAAGGGTAAATGTACTTTTAATTATAATTTTTAAAAGCAAAAGCTTCCCTCTTCTAAACTTCTAAGAGGCTGTGAACAGTGGTGAGTCCTGAAGCAGCTCTCTGCAGGCCACACCGTAGAGATTGGTCTGTTTCACAGGTGGAAGAGAATGATGCCTTGGATTCCATTCAAGTTGCTTTTTCCTCAGTTTACTGCCAAACCTGTGCTAAGTCAAGCAGAGAAGACATGTGGTAAGGTTAGATGAGTGGATGCCATTCCTCAGTGTGTCTCTTTCCCAGATTTCTGTGGTCAAGGCTATTTACATGGAAATGAGGGTGTGCCAGGACCTCTGATCTGGTCCTGTTGCCTTTAAAGGATTAGAGTGAGAAAGCGGCCATGTCAATTTTCAGAGATTCACTTACTGCCATGTAAAGAAATTACTGCCATACCAAATATTATGTATTGAATTTTGCCCCCCATCCCCCAAAGATATGTTGAAGTCCTAACCCTGGTACCTTAGAATGTGACCTTACTTAGAAGTAGGGTCTTTACAGGAGCAACCAAGTTGAAATGAGGTCATTAGGATGGGCCCTAATCTAATAAAATCCTGTCCTTAGAGAAAGTTTGGACAGAGACAGACACGCAGAGAGGGAAGATGATATGATGATACACAGGCAGATGATGGTTATGGGAATGGAGTGATGCATCTACAATTCGATGAATGCTAAGGATTGCTGACGAACACCAGAAGCTATGAGAGGCAAAGAATTTTCTAGAACCATCAGATGGAGCATGGCCCTGTCGACACTTTGATTTTGGACTTCTAGCCTCCAAAACTGTGAAGCAATACATTTATATTGTTTCAAGCTCCCAAGTGTTTTGGTACTTTGCTAAGGCAGTCATAGAAAACTAATACTCCTCCTTTACTTTGTCAACAGTCCCACAGCAGGCCTGCCTACAGCCTACCACAGGCCAACTAATACAAAGTAAGCTGCTTCTGATTAGAGAGTATATTGCAGACACATTTGCACACAAAATCAGTATTCAGCTATAGGCTGATAACACCTTCCATGTTACAATACAGATTCTAGATACAGTATAATGCCCTCTCTGCTATTCTAGAGCTGCACTGTCCAAAACACCATTAGCCACATGTGGGTGTCTAAAATGAAACTTCAATTCAAATTATTAAATTAAAAATTCTTAGACACATTAGCCCTATATCAAGTGCTCAATAGTCATGATGACTTGTTACCGTATTGGACACCACAGATGTAGAACATGTTCATCATTGCATTCAGTTCTGTTGGACAGTGCTGTTCTAGAGAACGAAATATTCTATTCAGTTGGTTGTTCTGGTTAACTGAGAAATACCACATATCCTTTGAAAAAAAGAAAGGAAAGAAAACAAAAAAGAAGCGGATACAGTTACCTCTAAAATTGTACTTTCATAAATCTGAAGGCATGTTATAGTTTTGAAATATTTTAGGGGTAGGAGTATGACTTTCAATACTCACTGTACTGGCAGAGGGCCAGAATGTTGGCAAATGGAAAGCTGGGTTGATTGAATGCTAAATAGCATTTTCTGTCTTGACTATGGCCCAAATACAAAATCCAACCACTCTGGGGAATAATTTAGGAACATTCAAAGTCATTAGAATCATTAGATCTGACTCAAGTGATGCAAAATAAACAACCCTCCCAGCCCGATTTGGAATCAGTTCTACTGCCTTCAAAGTCGAGGCTAAGTCCTCTGAGCTTGAATATATGACAAATGTTTTTCTTTGTTTGGCTATGCTTATTCCCACATCTATTTTTTTTTCAGTGTTTGTTTCACTGAAAATGATCTATAACAATCTATAACCCTAATTACTTATTGTCTCAGAGCCATAGGACTGTTAAGGACTGGGTAGTATAGTTTGTCTCTTTGCCTCCAGTCTGGAATCCAACTGAGCAGGCTGTCTATATATTGCTGTGTACTGATCCCCATCCTTCATGGAAACATAATCAGCTCCAGAGGATACCTAGTAGTTTGATATTACTAGCACCATTTTTCTTGCTCCCTCATTTTTCGTAATGGAATTTTTACATTTTTTCCAGATCTTTGGGTCAGAGTGACATTTAGTTTGCCCCTCTGACTTCTAGCTGCAATTTTCTTTGTCTGAACTACACAGAGGAAGACAAAATATCCCTTTTTATTGTGGTTAGAGGTCTCACCAAGGAACAGTGGCAGGAATGTAGCTCTAAATTCTTAAATAACTAAGTGATACTTTAGAGACAGAGGAGACTTCAAAAATATTCTTCACTGACTTGACTTGAAGAAATTAACACACTCTTCTATTAAAAAATTTCTGTCTGTACTTAAGAGAAATGTGGTGTTCCAAGTTTTAAATACATTGCTGGAGAAGGACCTCACCCCAACTTCTAAGCAAGGAGAGTCATCCTACTCAGTTTTATTGAGAACAGTGATTTGGATGTTTATTTCTTTTGTTCTACCAAAAAATGTTGTGTCAGTTGTGTTGCAAGAGATACAGAGCTGGCTGGGCTCTGATAAAGCTTATTAGGATGGCACGATGAAGAGGAGGATATTCTCCTGGAGAAGCAGGCTGGGACTCTGTGAAGGCCTTGTTAATTCCCCAGAAAAACAGGCCAGTGGGACGCAGTGGGATTCTCACCTTCCAAGACCAGCAAGCCACTGATATGATTGGCAGATTATTACGTCAATTAAGAGTAAAGAGGAATAGATGAAACAAGAGAGAGAAATTGAATAAGAGAACATTTTCTATGTAGAGGGTAGAGATGTTTTGTTACATTTTCTAGCTGCTTCTCATCCTAGTCAGTCTGTCCTTCCCTTCAGTATAGAAGATACATGGCATTTCCCATTTTAAGAAATCAAAAAACAAAAATCTAAGCCAGAAGACCCTGAGCATTTTAGAAGAATAGCTAGTATGAAAAAACTTTCTAAATTACCAAAGAATAAACATACAGGATTTCTTTGAGTAGTGAGATTTGGTCGAAATCTTTGTTCAGATTTTATGCAAATCAATTTTGTTTCTTTTCTATCTAGGTTCTGGATATCTCACTATTCACTGAAGCTGGTTTACCATGGGCTGCTCTTTCCGTTATTATTGGGGCTTTTATTACAATTTATAGATAATTCTTAATCTCTACTTCCAAATTCATAACTGCAGCCCAGATCTCTTTCTTGGACTTTAGATCCATGTATTCAATCCTACTCCACTTGGTGCCCCAATGGACAAGATTCCAGTTGCTTCCAGCATTCCAGTTGCTTAGCCCCAAAACCTTGGAGTCAACTTTGACTCTTGTTTTTCACATCACACATCTACCCAGTCAGGAAATTCTCTTTCAAAATATCTTCAGTCTGTCCACTTCTTACCTCTTCTACAGTTACCATTTGCCACCACCATCTCTCACTTTGGTTAGTATTACGCTAGCCACTCAGCAGTTCTCTGCTTCCATCTTTACTCTTTATAGTTTCTTGACCCAGCAGTCAGAGTTTAGGAGCCATTGCAAAGTTTTTAGCAGAGGAGTGACATGATCAGACTTACATTTTTTTTTTTTTTTTTTGAGATGGAGTCTCGCTCTCGTTGCCCAGGCTAGAGTGCAATGGCACAATCTCAGCTCACTGCAACCTCTGCCGCTCGGGTTCAAGTGATTCTCCTGCCTCAGCCTCCTGAGTAGCTGGGATTACAGGTGCCCACCACCATGCCTGGCTAATTTTTGTATTTTTTAGTAGAGACGGGGTTTCACCATGTTGGTCAGGCTGGTCTTGAACTCCTGACCTTAGGTGATCCACTTGCCTTGGCCTCCCAAAGTGCTGGGGTTACAGGCGTGAGCCACCACACCCGGCCCAGACTTATGTTTTAAAACAACCTCCTTTTTAAAATATCACTGCTGTGGTTCGGAGATGGTGTGTTTGGTCCCACCTAGTCTCATGTTAGACTTTGATCCCCAGTGTTGGAGGTGGGGTCTGATGGAAGGTGTTTGGATTGTGGGGAATGGATTGCTCATGAATGGCTTGGTGCCATTCTCATGGGAGTGAATTCTCACTCTAGGTTCCCACAAGAATTGCTTGTTGAAAAGAGCCCGGTACCTCCTCTTCTCTCTCTGGGTTTCTCTCTCATCATATGATGACTGTCCCCCTTTGCCTTCTACCTTGAATGGAAGATTCCTGAGGCCCTCACCAGATGCAGATGCTAGCATCATGCTTCTTATACAGCCTGCTGTGAGCCAAATAAACTGTGAGCCAAATGAACACCTTTTCTTTATAAATTACCCAGCCTCAGGTGTTCCCTTATAGCAATACAAGTGGACGAAGGCAATCACCCACGCGGTAAAGCCCACTATAAACACCTGATTTAAATGACAGGCTATCTTTCCTTAGCATTCTCAATGATATTAGCCTGATCAATTTTTCACAGTACTAATTGATTTTTCTCACAATATGTAATTCACCCATTTATCACGTTTATTGACTGTCTCTCATCCCCTACTCCTGCAGAATGTAAGTTATATGAAGGCAGACATTTCGTCTATTCACTGATATATTCCAAGTATTGGAATTATACGTGGCACACTGCAGGCAGTACGTGAATATTTGTTGAATGATTTTAAAATATTTTCTTTGTAACCCATCCAAGAGTCTTCAAACATGTACAGTGAAGGCGACATTCTCCCCCTGCTCCTTAGAAATATTGACCAGGTGCTCTAGCTTTTCCATTTAGAGTTAGATAATAAAAGTCCTTGAGACAGTTTTTCTTACAGGGACAGAATTATTTCAGTGCTTTAAATGGCTCACTTCCATGTAATGACAGTCAAATTGAAAGTAATTCCCCCGTCCTAGCTTTTGAATCCTGTAATGAGGAAGCACAAATGGCTTTGGCTCCACATCCCCTGCAACCTAGTTCTACTCCTCCAACCCAGCTCACTAGCCCAGGCTTCTGACTCCTTCAGAATTGGGAAGAAGGAATTAAGGAAATGCACAGTATTCAGAGATTGGTATTTTCATGATATGTTCTTAGTGTTAATGAGGCTTGGTAAATATAAATCCAGATCTTCCCCTTAGGATCCATTTTGCGGGTTTCTGAAAAACTGCTCGTTGGGAACCTCCAATAACTAGTCCTGTGATGTGGGATGCGATTGGCCACTCAACACAAACTCTCAGTCTGTGGACATCTGGCCTCCCACCCCACAAGTTTCTCTCTGGTAAACCTCTTGAGCAAGGTCTCTTTGAACATGGCTCCAGCCTGGCTCCCACAAGACCCACAAGACCCGTGGTTAGTGGGAACCTCTCCTCCATCCTCGCCTGTGTGAAATGCAACTCTCCCTCGGGGCTGTCCACTTTCCCTGAATGCTGCCCCTTATCCCCTTAGCCTGGCTGAGCCATGGCATCTCGCCTTTAGACTTTTCAGCTCAATCAGAGACCAGCCCATTGATTAGACACCTAAACCTCTCACTAGATCTCAAAGTGTGGGGGTAAAACACCCCTCTTCTTCCCCTTGTGGGAGAAACAGGGCCAGAGAGGGGATGCAGAACATAATTACAGCTTCTCCAGAGAAATTCCTGCTCTTAAGTTTTTCAACTCCAACCCTGTTGGACTCCTGAGATAGGTGATGGACTAGGGATAGACAAATGGGTTGCTGAGTATCCTGTTTGCAAGTCTTGTGGAAATGCCTGGGACCTATTATTTTGTTGTCAGCCAATGGGAAGATCAAACAGAGGTAGAATGAATCATATTTTAGCACCCAGCTTACAAGTTTAAGATGTAAAGGTATGAGTTGAGGTTGTCAGGATATTCTCTAATTCTCCCCTGTTCCCACACGCTGCCCCATTCCGGGCTCAGAGCCTTCGTGTGGCTGGCTCCTCCTTCATTTCAGGTCTCAGCTTAGGTGTAGCTGTCCTCAGAGGCAATCTAGTTCCATGGCTCAAGCACAGGCTTTGGAGGTAGACAGATCACGATCAAATCTTGTCTCTTTCTCTTAGAAACTCTGTAATTTTGGAGAGGTACTCAGTTTATCTCTGAGGCTCAGTTTATTTACGCAGGCATACCTCATTTTATTGTGCTTTTAGTATGCTTTGCAGACACTACGTTTTTATTTTTGTTTTTATAAATTGAAGGTTTTGTGTCAACCTTGCATCAAGCAAGTCTATTGGTGCCATTTTCCCAACAGCATGTGTTCACTTCATGTCCCTGTGCCACATTTTGGTAATTTTCGCAATATTTCAAACTTCTTCATTACTACTATATCTGTCATGGTGACTTGTAATCAGTTATCTTTAATATTACTATTGTCATTTTTGGGGGTGTCACAAACTATGCCTATATAAGTTGGCAAACTTAAATGATGAATGCTGTGTTTGTTCCAACCGCTCCACCAACTGGCTATTTCCCTGTCTCTCTCTCTGTCCTGGGGCCTCTCTATTCCCTGACATCCAACAATGTTGAAAACAGCTACTCGGAGGCTGAGGCGGGAGAATCACTTGAGCCCAGGAGGTGGAAGTTGCAGTGAGCTGAGATCGTGCCACTGCACTCCAGCCTGGGCGACAGATTGACACTCCATCCCAGAAAAAAAAAAAAAAAGAGTCAAGTGATGTGGCAAACTCATTGTTGTCTTATTGAGAAATTGCCACAGACACCCTAACTTTCAGCAAATACCACCCGGAGCAGTCAGCAGCCATCAGCATTCAGGCAAAACCCCCCACCAGTAAAAAGATTATGACTCACTGGAGGTTGAGGTTATTGTTAGCATTTTTAAGTAGCAAAATATTTTTAAATTATTTACATTTTTTGGACATAATCCTATGGCACATTTAAGAAATGACAGTGCAGAGTAAACATAACTTTATATGCCCAGGGATGGCAAAATATTCTGTGACCTGCTTTATTGTGATATTCTCTTTATTGTAACGATCTGTAACTGAACCTAAAATATCTTCAAGGCATGCTTGTATTTAAAATGGGAACAATAGTAGTACCTATCTTACAGGGTTTTGTAAGCATTATATGATTTTGGATACATAGTAGTATTTCACACATCTTAAATTGTTGGAGACAGCTATCATTAATATTGTTACTACTAACACTAGTTAAAGCCATACACAAATAGTGGATAAGGACTGTGTACTTTAGAGGTAAATTTTTAGAAATTCCATATAGGGTGTGTTTTTGTTTTTTGCAAGAAGTATAACCTCATTATAAGGAAAACCAAGCAAAACAGGAATCTCAGTTTCAATCCCTGCTTATTTCAAGTAATATTTACTATGATTAGTTTCTAGTATGTAACATAAATCGGATTGCAAATGTGAGGAATGATTTGAATCCCAATCATCCCTGAATGTACGGGCACATGAAGCACTTCCTCATGAAGGCACATAGAACTCTTAGCACTGAAGGCGCCATGTAAGTCAAAGGTACTGGTGGTGTCTCAATGAAACCGACTGCAATAGCCTTCTCTGCATACAAATAAATTTCTTAGTTTTTAATCTGGAAAACTTGAATACGAAATCCTCAGTAGCTGATTTACTGGGAAACTAAGTTTGAATTACTTTAGAGATGCAGATTTCTAGTTAGTTCTATGATGATTCGGATGACAAAGCTAGATTTCCATTTAGAAATTCTTTCATTTACATTTATTTCTAAGAATAACTTGTGTTATTCAACAAATACTCAGTGTATTTTAAGTGGCAGTCGGGGGAAAATACAGTTTACAAAGACATTCTACCTATAAGATTACATCTCTGTTCAGAATAGGCTCAGAGCACGTGGCCTAGGTGCTGCCATTAACAACTTCTTCTTATAATCAATCTCGATGATTAAATATTTTGAGAACATTTGCTTGGTCCATTTCTTGGGCAATTCTTTTTGATTATTGATATAGCTTGGATATTTATCCCTGCTCAAATCTCATGTTGAATTGTAATTCCCAATGCTTGGATGTGTGGCCTGGTGGGAGGTGTTTGGATCATGGGGGCGGATCCCTCATGGCTTGCTGCTGTCTTCATGAGAGTGAGTTCTGTGAGATCTGATCATTTAAAAGTGTGTGGCACCTCCCCCCAGCCCATCCGTTTTCTGTCTCTTTCTCTCTCCTGCTCTGGCCATGTGATATGCCTGCTTTCCCCTTCCACCATGATTGGAAGCTGGCTGAGGCCTCTTCAGAAGCAGATGCTGCCATGCTTCCTGTACAGTCTGCAGAACGGTGAGCCAATTAAACCTCTTATAAATTACCCAGTCTCAGACTTTCTCTGTTTTATAGCAATGCAAGAATGGCCTAACATAATTATGTATAATTGATGTGATGTCATTTTTTTGTTTTCTCAAGGAAGCTAAATAATTAAGATAGATTTTAAACTTTTTTGGGGGTCAGTGTTTATGGATGTTCAAGTAATGCATTCAGCAGGATTCCAAATCTGTGGTTACTAGTTTGCTCATGACAATCACATGTTTCTGTTGCTGACCAGAAACCCAGGGTTATTATACTTGCTTTCATCTCCCCAGGCTGCACTTCTAAATTGTCAGCTGTAGAATGTCAGAGAAACTGTTCCAAATGTCAGGGAGCCCTGTGGCCTCATGCAGGTCAAGCCCCTGGGTTGCGTCTCCACCCTGCGACTGTTTCCTCTGTGACTTTCTTTCTGAATGTTTTCATTGAGAGTTCAGGCTATTGTTTGCTCGTCTCCTCACTCCTATTCTAGATTCAGAGAGCCAAAGCTTGGGAGATGGGGAATGTGGTAGAGAAAAGAGGCTTTTCTTTGCATTTCTCAGTACACTGAGATGCCTGGTTAGGGTGTTTGGGAGGAGACTTAGCACTCAGTCATCCTCCCAACAAGCCTTTCTTATCACCTTTCCTTATAATTAACCTTCCTCCTTTCATCCAAAAGCTTTTCTTCTTCTGTTACAGAGTCATGGTCTGATGCACCTGGACATTATAGACAAGCAGAGAGGGAATGGACCCGAGAGTGACCTGGCTGAATTAAAAGTGCTGCATCTAAGTGGGTGCAGGCTGTCGTCCACAGTAATGGTGCTATTTGGAGCTGTGTGTAGCTGCACTACTGCATCAGGTGACATTATTCAGCATAATGGTACAACAGAAATTTAACTTGAAACAGGTTTATTGACTTGCTTTTAGTGTTGGCAACTAATGTTCTAATTAAGCCTCTAGGTTTTGCTTATGGAACACTTCTATTACATCAGAAATATAAAGTATTTTATTAGGAATTTCCTTTGAGAATGTATACAATCTGTCACAGTTGTCAAAAGCACAGTTTGTGGATTTAAAAGAGAATATAGATTAACAAATGGTGCTGGGAAAACTGGCTAGCCATATGTGGAAAGCTGAAACTGGATCCCTTCCTTACACCTTATACAAAAATTAATTCAAGATGGATTAAAGACTTACAGGTTAGACCTAAAACCATAAAAACCCTAGAAGAAAACCTAGGCAATACCATTCAGGACATAGACGTGGGCAAGGACTTCATGTCTAAAACACCAAAAGCAATGGCAACAAAAGCCAAAATTGACAAATGGGATCTAATTAAACTCAAGAGCTTCTGCACAGCAAAAGAAACTACCATCAGAGTGAACAGGCAACCTACAAAATGGGAGAAAATTTTCGCAACCTACTCATCTGACAAAGGGCTAATATCCAGAATCTACAATGAACTCAAACAAATTTACAAGAAAAAAACAAACAACTCCATCAAAAAGTGGGCAAAGGATATGAACAGACACTTCTCAAAAGAAGACATTTATGCAGCCAAAACACACATGAAAAAATGCTCATCATAACTGGCCATCAGAGAAATGCAAATCAAAACCATAATGAGATACCATCTCACACCAGTTAGAATGGCAATCATTAAAAAGTCAGGAAACAACAGCTGCTGGAGAGGATGTGGAGAAATAGGAACACATGTACACTGTTGGTGGGACTGTAAACTAGTTCAACCATTGTGGAAGTCAGTGTGGCGATTCCTCAGGGATCTAGAACTAGAAATACCATTTGACCCAGCCATCCCATTACTGGGTATATACCCAAAGGATTATAAATCATGCTGCTATAAAGACACATGCACACGTATGTTTATTGTGGCACTATTCACAATAGCAAAGACTTGGAACCAACCCAAATATCCAAAAACGATAGACTAGATTAAGAAAATGTGGCACATATACACCATGGAATACTATGCAGCCATAAAAAATGATGAGTTCATGTCCTTTGTAGAGACATGGATGAAACTGGAAACCATCATTCTCAGTAAACTATCGCAAGGACAAAAAACCAAACACCGTGTGTTCTCACTCATAGGTGGGAATTGAACAATGAGAACACATGGACACAGGAAGGGGAACATCACACTCTGGGGACTGTTGCGGGTGGGGGGAGGGGGGAGGGATAGCATTAGGAGATATACCTAATGCTAAATGACGAGTTAAAGGGTGCAGCACACCAACATGGCACATGGATACATATGTAACAAACCTGCACATTGTGCACATGTACCCTAAAACTTAAAGTATAATAATAACAAAAAAAAGAAGAAAAAAAAAAGAATATCAACATCACTCCTTGTCTCTTAGAGAAGCAGATAAGGTGCTTACTTGAATTAAAAACATTCAAATGAAGAAAAAAGTTCTATATGTTAGAAATAAAACTGGAAAATAATTCTATATAGAAAAGTATTTTTGTAATCTTGAAGAGGAGAGAAGCCTTCCTATGCAGATACAACACCAGAAATCATAAAGGAAAAACTTGCAGAATTGACTCTATAAAATTAATTTCTCATTTTTTTCCTTTTAATTGACCTTTTTAGTTTTAGATAATTGTAGATTCACTTGCAATTGTAACAAACAATACAGATATCCAGTTTCTACCAATGATAACATCTTGCAAAACTGTAGTACAATATCACAATGGAAATATTGACATTGATCCAGTCAAGACACAGAACATTTCTATCACCACAATGAATCTTCAGTTAACTTTTTTATAATCACATCCACTTTCCTTCTGTCCGCTCTCCCTCCTTAAACCCTTGCAACTGGGCCGGGCGCAGTGGCTCACGCCTGTAGTCCCACCACTTTGGGAGGCAGAGATGGGTGGATCACGAGGTCAGGAGATAGAGACCATCCTGGCTAACACGGTGAAACCTCGTCTCTACTAAAGAAATACACAAAAATTAGCCAAGTGTGGTGGCAGTGCCTATAGTCCTAGCTACTCAGGAGGCTGAGGCAGGAGAATGGCGTGAACCCGGGAGGTGGAGCCTGCAGTGAGCCGAGATCGCGCCACTACACTCCAGCCTGGGTGACAGAGCGAGACCTCATCTCAAAACAAACAAACAAACAAACACCCCTTGCAACTATAAATCTCTGCTCCATTTGTATAATTTTGTAATTTCAGTGATATAGAAATGGAATAATACAGTATGTAACCTTTCAGGATTTTTTTTTTTTTTTTTAAAGCAGGGTATTGCTAGGTTGCCCAGGCTGGACTTGAACTCCTAGGCTCAAGTGATCTTCCAGCCTCAGCCTACCTAGTAAGTGGAATTTTTTTTTTAACTGAGCATAATTATCTGGACATTCATCTAGGATGTCGTGCCTATTGATAGTTTGTTCCTTTGGGTTCTGAGTAGTATTCCATGGTATAGATGTACCACAATTTGTTTAAGCATTCACTCCTCGAAGGACATCTGGGCTGTTTCCAGTTTTTGACTATTATAAACAAGGCTGTTGTAAGGATTCTTTTACAGGATTTTTGGACATAAGTTTTCATTTCTCTAGGATAAATGCCCAGGTGTGCAATTCCTGAGCCATACAGTAGTTCATATTTCAGTTTTTTTAAAAAATAAAGAAACTGCCAGACAATTTTCCAGAGAGGCTGTAATATTTTATATTCCCACCAGCAATGTATGAGTGATCCAGTTTCTCTGCATTCTTGCCAACATTTGGTGTTGCCACTGTATTTTCACTTCAGCCATTCTGATAGATGTGTAGTGATGTCTCATTGTGGTTTTAATTTGCATTTCTCTAGTGGCTAATGATGTTGTACATCTTTTCATGTACAGTCAAGCATCACTTAACACTGGGGATACATTCTGAGAAATGTGGCACTAGATGATTTTTTTTTCTTTTTAGTTTATGTGAATACATAGTAGGTATATACATTTATGGGATATATGAGATGTTTTGATACAGGAGTGTGATGTGAAATAATCACATCCTGGAGATGGGGTATCCATCCATCCATCCCCATAAATATAAAACATTTATTCTTTCGGTTGCAAACAATGCAATCATAGTCTTTAAATTATTTAAAAATGTACAGTTATTATTGACTATAATCACCGTGTTTGTACTATCAAATAGTAGTCTTGTTCATTCTTTCTATTTTTTTGTACCCATTAACCGTCCTCACCTCTCCTCCACACCCCCACTACTCTTCTTAGCCTCTGGTAACCATTATTCTACTTTTTATGTCCATGAATTCAGTTGTTTTGATTTTTAGATCCCACAAATAAGTGAGAACATACAATATTTGTCTTTCTGTCCCTGGCTTATTTCTCTTAACATAATGATCTCCAGTTCCATCCAAGTTGATATGGTTTGGTCCCCATCCAAATCTCATCTTGAATTGTAGTTCCCATAATCCCCATGTGTTGTGGGAGGGATCAGGTGGTGGTTTCCCCCATCCTTGTGAGAGTTAGTTCTCACGAGATCTGATGGTTTTATAAGGGGCTTCCCCAACCCCTTCACTCTGCACTTCTCCTTGGTGCTGCCATGTGAAGAAGGATGTGTTCGCTTCTCCTTCCGCCATGATTGTAAGTTTCCTGAGGCTTTGCAAGCCCTGCAGAACTGTGAGCCAATTAAACTTCTTCCCTTTGTAAATTACCCAGTCTTGGGAATGTCTTATTAGGAGCATGAGAATGGACTAATACACACGTTATTGCAAATGACTGGATCCCATTCTTTTTTATGGCGGCATAGTGCTCCATCTTGTGTATGTACATTTTCTTTATTCATTCATCTGCTGATGGACATTTAAGTTGGTTCCAAATCTCAGCTATCGTAAATAGTGCTGCAACAAACAGGAGTGCAGATATCTCTTTGATATACTGATTTCCTCTTTTTTGAATATATACCCAGCAGTGGGATTACTGGATAATATGGTAATTCAATTTTTAGTTTTTTGAGGAACCTCCAACAATTAGTTGTTGTACTAATTTACATTCCCATCAACAAGGTACAAGTCTTCCCTTTTCTCCACATTCTTGCCAGCATTTATTATTGCCTGACTTTTGAATATAAAACATTTTAACTGGGGTGAGATGGTATCTCATTGTAGTTTGATTTGCATTTCTATTGCGATCAATGACATTGAGCACCTTTTCATATGCTGGTTTGCCATTTGTATGTCTTCTTTTCATAAATGTCTATTCAAATCTTTTCCCCATTTTTTGATTGGGAAAAAGATTATTTTCTTATAGAGTTGTTTGAGTTCCTTATATATTCTGGTTGTTAATCCCTTGTGAGAAGAATAGTTTGCAAATATTCCCTCCCATTCTGTGGGTTGTATCTTCACTGTGTTGATCATATCCTTTGCTGTGCAGAAGCTTTTTAACTTGATGTGATCCCACTTGACCATTTTTGCTTTGGTTGCCTGTGCTTGTGAGTTATTGCTCAAGAAATTTTAGCCCATATTAATGTCCTGGAGATTTTTCCCAATATTTTCTTGTAGTAATTTCATAGCTTGAGGTCTTAGATTTAAGTCTTTAATCCATTTTGGTTTGATTTTTGCATATGTGAGAGCTAGGGTTCTAGCTTCATTTTTCTGCATGTATATATTCAGTTTTCCCAGCATCATTTATTGAAGATACTGTCTTTCCCCAGTGCATGTTCTTGGCACCTTCATTGAAAATAAGTTCCCTGTAGGTGTGTGGATTTGTTTCTGGGTCCTTTAATTCTGTTCCATTGGATTGTGTGTCTGTTTTTATGCCCATACCGTGCTGTTTTGGTTACTATAGCTCAGTAGCATAATTTGAAGTCAGGTAATGTGATTCCTCCAATTTTCTTCTTTTTACTTAGAAAAGCTTTGGCCATCTGGGTCTTCTGTTGTTCTGTATAAATTTTAGGATTGTTTTTTCTATGAAGAATGTCATTGGTATTTTGATAGGGATTGCACTGAATCTGTACATTGCTTTGGGTTGTACAGACATTTTAACAATATTGATTCTTCCAAACCATGAACATGAAATATTTTTTAACTTTTTAATGTTCTCTTCAATTTCTTTCAATTGGTGTTTTATAGTTTTCATTATAGAGAGCTTTCACTTCTTTGTCATGTTCTAGATCTTAGAGGAAAGGCTTTCAGTTTCTCCCTACTCAATATATACTTGCTCTGGGTATGTCTTTTATGGCTTTTATTATGTTGAGGTATGTTTCTTCTATACCCAGTTTTTTGAGGGGTTTTTATCATGAAGGGATGTTGAATGTTATCAAATTCTTTTTCAGCATCAGTTGAAATGATCATATGGTTTTTATCATCCATTATTTTGATATGATGTATCGCACTGATTGATTTGCATATGTTGAACCATCCTTGCATCCCAGGGATAAATCACACTTGGTCATAATGTATTGTTGAATTCAGTTTGCTAGTATTTTGTTGAGGATTTTGGCATCAATATTCATCAGAGATATTGGCCTGTAGTTTTTTTTTAGTTTCTTTTCTTTCTCTCTTTCTCTTTTTCTTTCTTTCTTTCTTTCTTTCTTTCTTTCTTTCTTTCTTTCTTTCTTTCTCTACTTCTTTCTTTCTTTCCTTTCTTTCTTTCTTTCTCTTTCTTTCTTTACTTCTTTCTTTTTTTCTTTCCTTCTTTCTTTCTTTCCTTTCTTTCTTTCTCTTTCTTTCTTTCTTTCCTTTCTTTCTCTCTTTCTCTCTCTTTCTTTCTTTCTTTCTTTCTTTCTTTCTTTCTTTCTCTTTCTCTCTTTCTTTCTTTATTTCTTATTTTTTTCGATGTGTCTTTTTCTGGTTTTGGTATCAGGGCAATACTGGTCTTGTGGAATGAGTTTGGAAGTATTCCCTTCACCTCTATTTTTCAGAATAGTTTGAGTAGGACTTGTATTAGTTCTTTAAATTTTTGGTAAAATTCAGCAGTGAAGCCATCAGGTCCTGGACTTTTCTTTACTGGGAGACATTTTATTATGACTTAAACCTTGCTACTTGCTATTGGTCTGTTCACTTTTGAATTTCTTCCTGGTACAATCATAATAGGTTGTATGTGTCCAGGAATTTGTCCATTTTGTCTACATTTTCCATACTCACTACTAATGATCCTTTGAATTTCTGCAGTACCAGTTGTAATTTCTCCCGTTTCATTTCCGATTTTATTTGTTTGTATCTTCTCTCTTTTTTTCTTAGTCTGGCTAAAGGTTTGTCAATTTTGTTTAACTTTTCAAAAAAGTAACTTTTTGTTTCTTTGATCTTTTCTGTTTTTTATTTCAATTTCATTTATTTTTGCTGTGATCTTTATTATTTCTTTTCTTCTACTAATTTTGGGTTTGGTTTGCTCCTGCTTTTCTAGTTCTTTAAGATTCATTGTTAGATTGTTTATACAAAGTTTCCCCTCTTTTTGATGTAGGCACTTGTAGCTATAAAATTCCCTCTTGCTAATGCTTTTGCTGTATTCCATAGGTTTTGGGATGTTGTATTTTCATTATCATTTGCTTCAAGAAATTTTTCAATTTGGTTTTTAATTTATTCACTGACCCACTGATCATTCAGGAGCATATTGTTTAATTTCTTTGTATTTGTGTAGCTTCTAAAATTCTTCTCATTTTTAATTTCTGATTTAATTCTACTGTGGTCAGAGAAGATTCTTGATATTATTTCAGTTTTCTTGAGTGTTTTGAGACTTGTTTTGTGACCTAACATGTGGTCTGACCTTGAGAATGATCCACGTGCTGAAGAAAAGAATGTATATTTTGCAGCTCTTGGATGAAATGTTCTGCAAATATCTATTAAATCTATTTCTTTTCTAGTGCAGATTAAGTCTGATGTTTCTTTGCTGCTTTTCTGTCTGGAAGATCTGAAAGCAGGGTGTTGAAGTCTTCATCTATTATTGTATTAAGGCCTATCTCTCTCTTTAGCTCTAATGATATCTCTTTTATATATCTAGGTTCTCCAGTGTTGGGTGCACATATATTTAAAATTGTTATATCCTTTTGCTGAATTGACTCCTTTATCATTATATTGTGACCTTCTTGGTCTCATCTTACAGTTTTGTCTTGAAATCTATTTTGTATGATATAATATAGTGACTCCTGCTCTTTTTTTGGTTTCCATTGGCACAAAATATCTTTTTGCACCCCTTGTTTTCAGTCTATATGTGTCTTTATAGATGAAGTGTATTTTTGGTAGGCAACAGATTATGAGGTCTTTTAAAAAAATCCATTTAGCCACTCTATGTCTTTTGATTGGAGAGTTTAGTCCATCATATGGTTTGGCTGTGTCCCCACCCAAATCTCATATTGAATTGTAGTTTCCATAATCCCCACATATCATGGGAGGGACCCGGTGGAAGGTAATTGAATAATGGGGGTGGTTACCCCCATGCTGCTGTTCTCATGATAGTGAGTTCTCACGAGATCTGATGATAAGGATCTTTTCCCTCTTCACTCAGTACTTCTCCGTCCTGCTGCCATGTGAAGAAGGATATATTTGCTTTTGATTCCCCATCCTCCATGTGGAACTGTGAGTCAATTAAACCTCTTTCCTTTATAAATTACCCAGTCTTGGGTATTTCTTCATTGCAGGTTCCCAGGCCAATGGAGCTATGTTCCCAGGGGAATTATGGCTACCTCTGCCGAGTCATATAGGTCACCAGGGAAGTTGGGGAAAGCTGGCAGTCACAGGCCTCACCCCACTCCCACACAGCCTGTAGTCCTAAAGGCTGGTCTCACTCCCACTGTGGCCCCACAACAGTACCAAGTCTATTTCCAAGCAGCCGGTGACCAGGGCTGAGAACTTGCCTTAGAACGCCAGCCTACCCACTGAGAAAGCAAGCCAACTCAGTTTTTTGGCATCTGAGGGAGTTTGCAACAGCGATCCAGTTCCTTCAAAGGGTTTGTGGATTATCTCGGTTTTCCTGGTACGTTCCTGCAGCAGTTCTTGGAGCAAAAGTTCACGATGTGAGCCTCCACATGTTGCTCTGTCTGTCTGAGCACGAGCTACAAGCTAGTCCTGCCTCCTATCCACCATCTTAATCCTGTGTCTAGACTGCCTTTCAAGTTTACTTAGAGACACAGAGAACTTTGACCCTGGGTGGCAAGGTTTGCAGACACTCAACTTCAGGCTGCTGGGATCTGCCATTCTCCTCTGGCTAGGGCTGGTTTAAATGCTCCCTCTGTGTGTGGCTTTAATTTTTGTCCAGGTTTTCTTCCTGCTCTAACCAGACAGCACTGAGTTCAATGCCTCACAATCACTGTGTTCTCCCTCCCTCAGCACACAGAGTTGCTGCCACCGGGGGTGGGAATGGGGTGGCGTCCATGATTCAGGACTGTTTTTTCTATCCTTTCATTGCCTTTTTCAGTGCTATGAAGCTAAAACCAGGTACAATGAGTGCTCACTTGATTTTTGGTTCTTATGAGGGTGTTTTTTTTCAATGTAGATAGTTGTTAACTTGATGTCCTTGCAGGGGGTCGGAGGGTGGGGGGCAATCAATGGATCCTTCTATTCTGCTATCTTTCTCTGCCTCTTGCTTCCCATTGGGTAATTGTGTCATTGTGTGAACACCGCAGTGTGTACTTAAACAAACCTAGATGCTATAACCTACTATACCCCTAGGCTATGTGGCATAGCCTATTGCTTCTATACTACAAACCTGTACAGCATATTACTGCACTGAATATAGTAGGTAGCTATAATACATGGTATTTGTATATCTAAACATATTGAAATATAAAAATGATACAATAAAATATAGTATAAAAGATAAAAAATGGTACATCTATATGGGGCACTTACCATGAATACAGCTTGCAGGACTGGAAGTTGCTCTGGGTGAGTCAGTGAGTGAGTGGTGAGTGAATGTGGAGGCCTAGGACATTACTACACACTGCTGTGGACTTTATAAACACTGTACATTTAGACTACTAAATTTATAAAAAATGTCTTTCTTCAATAATAAATTAACCATAGATTGCTGTAGCTTTTTACTTTATAGTTTCAATTTTTTTAACTTTTTGACTCTTTTGTAATAATACTTAGCTTAAAACACAAACATATCGTACAGCTGTGTAAAAATATTTTTCTGCATATCTTTATTCTATAAGCTTTTTTCTATTTAATTTTTTTTAAATCTTTTGCTTTTTTTTTTTTTTTTGAGACGGAGTCTCGCTCTGTCACCATGTTGGAGTGCAGTGGCGCAATCTCGGCTCACTGCAACCTCCACCTCCTGGGTTTAAGTGATTCTCATGCTTCAGCCTCCTGAGTAGCCGGGATTACAGGTACACGCCACCACACCCAGCTAATTTTTGTATTTTTAGTAGAGATGGGGTTTCACCATGTTGGCCAGGATGGTCTCAATCTCCTGACCTCCTGATCCACCTGCCTCGGCCTCCCAAAGTGCTGGGATTACAGGCGTGAGCCACCGTGCCTGGCCAAATCTTTTGCTTTTTAAGAATTTTTTTTTTTGTTGAAAACTAAGACAGAAGGACAGACATCAGCCTAGGCCTACACAGGATCAGAATCATCCATGTCACTGTCTTCCACCTTCACGCTTTCCCACTGGAAGGTCTTCAGGGGCAGCAACACACATGGAGTTGTCCTCTCCTGTGGTGACAATGCCTTCTTCTAGAATACCTCCCGAAGGACTTGCCTGAGGCTGTTTTACATTAACTTTTTGTTTTATAAGTAGGAAGAGTACACTCCAAAATAAAAATAAAAGGTATAGTAAATATGTAAACCAGTAACACGGTCATCCGTTATCATTATCAAGTTTACATACTATAAAAGTTGCATGTGCTATACTTTTATACAACTGGCAGGACAGCAGGTTTGTTTACACCAGCATCACCACAAACACGTGAGTAATGCATTGCACTATGAAGCTGTGATGGCTATGACTTACTAGGCCATGGGAATTTTTCAACTCCACTATAATCTTTTGAGACTGTGGTCATATGTGCAGTCTGTCATTGACTGAAACATTGTTATATGGTGCATGACTGTGCTTATTTGCTATCTGTATAGCTTTTTTGGTGAAATGTCACTTCGAGTCTTTTGCTCATATTCTAATTGGATTGTTTGCTTTCTTTTAACAGATGAGTTTTGAGAGTTATATACATATTTCCACATAGAAGTTATTTGTTGGATATGTGATTTGCAAATATCTTCTCTCACTTTGCAGCTTGTCTTTTTTTATTTTTATTTTTAAAGAGGTGGGATCTCTTTTTGTTGCCCAGGCTGGAATGCAATGGTGTGATCCTTCCATCTTAGCCTCCAAAGTAGCTGTGACTATGGGCACATGCCACTGCACCAATCTAATTTTTAATTTTTTTGCAGAGACAGGGTTTCACTTTGTTGCCCAGGCTGGTCTTGAACTCCTGGTTTCACGCCAACCCCAACCTCCCAAAGTGTTAGGATTACAGGTGTGCGCCACTGTACCTGGCCAGTTAGCTTGTCTTTTCATTCTTTTAACAAAAACTTTTGCAGAGGAAACATTTCTAATGTTGATGAAATCCGATTATCAATTTTTAAATTTAATAGATTAAAAATTTTGGGTCAGGTTTAAGAACTCTTTGATTAGCTCTAGATTCTGAAGCTTTTTGTCCCATGATTCTTTTCTTAAAAGTTTACAGTTTTACCTTCTGCATTTAAATCCATTACATCAATTTTGAGTAACTTTTTGTATAAGGTGTGAGACTTAGTTTGAGGTTGTTTTTTCTTTGTGGTGTGTGTATGAATGTTCAATTACTCCAACACCATTTGTTGAAAAGGCTCTTTCCTTCATTAAATTGGTATTGCATATTTGTCAAAAATCAGTTGGACATATTTGTGTAGGTTATTTTGGGGTTCTTTATTATGTTCCATTAATCTATGTATCTATCCCTCCACCAATACCACCACGCAGTTTTGACAACTTTTATAAATAAGTGTTGAAATCATCATGTAGACTGATTCCTCCTATTTTATCAATCCTTTACAAAATTGTTTTAGCTATTCTACTTCCTTTTTCTTTCCATCTAAATTTTCGAATAGTATCTTTTATGTCTACAAAAATCTTGCTGAGATTTTGATGGGAATTGCTTTAAGCCAGCATATCAGTTGGGGTCTTTACTATGTTGGATCATCTAGTCTGTGAATATAGTATATCTTCTATTCATTTGTTTAGATATTCTTTGATTTCACTCATCAGCATTTTATAGTTTTCAGCATACATGTCCTGTACCTGTTTTGTCAGATTTACAGCTATATAGTTATTTTTTTCTTTAGGCTACTCTAAATGTTATTGCTTTCTAATGTTATTGTGCCTGCACTCTTTGCTAGTATATAGAAGTGATAATTTCTTATTTTTCTGCTTTCTTCAGATTTATTTTGATCTTCTTTTTCTAAGTTGTTGAAGTGAGGGCTTGGATGATTTTTTAATTTTTTATTATTTATTTTATTTTATTTTTTATTATACTTTAAGTTCTGGGATACATGTGCAGGACGTGCAGGTTTGTTACATAGGTATATACGTGCCATGGTGGTTTGCTGCACCCATCAACCTGTTATCTATATTAGGTATTTCTCCTAATGCTATCCCTCCCCTAGCCCCCCATGCCCCGACAGGACCTGGTGTAAGATGTTCCCCTCCCTGTGTCCATGTGTTCTCATTATTCAGCTCCCACTTATGAGTGAGAACTTGCGGTGTTTGGTTTTTTGTTCCTGTATTAGTTTGCTGAGAAGGATGGTTTCCAGCTACATCCATGTCCCTGCAAAGGACATGAACTCATCTTTTGATGTCCTATGGCTGCATAGTATTCCATGATGTATGTGTGCCACATTTTCTTTATCCAGTCTATCACTGATGGTCATTTGGGTTGGTTCCAAGTCTTTGCTATCATGAACAGGGCTTGGATGATTGATTTGAGACTTTTCTTCTTTTCTAATGTATGCATTTAGTGCTATAAATTTCTCTCTGAGGACTGCTTTAGCTGTGATGCACAAATATATATATATATATATATATATATATATATATATATATAGAGAGAGAGAGAGAGAGAGAGAGAGAGAGAGAGAGAGAGAGAGACAGGGTCTCATTCTATCACCCAGGTTGGAGTGCAGTGGTGTGATATCTTGGGTTACTACAACCTCCACTTCTCAGGCTCAAGTGATCCTCCCATCTCAGCCTCCTGAGTAGCTGGGACCACAGGCACAAGCCACCATGCCTGGGAAATTTTTTGTACTTTTGGTAGAGACAGGATTTCTCCATGTTACTGGCTAGTCTTGAATTCCTGGGCTCAAGTGATCCACCCGCCTTGGCCTCCCAAAGTGCTGGGATTACAGGTGTGAGCTACCATGCCCAGTAATATATTTTGTTTTAATTCAGTTCAATGTACTTTTAAATTTCCCTTATGATTTCTTTTTTGACCCACGTATTATTTATTATGTTTAGTTTCAAGATGTCTGGAGGTTTTTCTGTTCCTTTTCTGTCATTGATTTCTAGTTTGATTACATTGTGTTCAAAGAACACACTTGGTATGATTTCAATTCTTTTAAAATTGCTAACGTTTGTTTTATGGCTTAGGATATGGTCTATCTTGGTATATGTTTCATGAGAACTTGAAAAATATTCTGTTGCTGGTATAGTGTTCTAAAAATGTCATTAGACGCTGTTGGTTGATGGTGTTGTTGAGTTTTATATTCTGATTTTCTGTCTAGTTAATTTATCAACTGTTGAGAGAACATGGAGGTTTCCAACTATAATTATTTCATAAGTATTTGCTTCACATAATTTACAGTTTTGCTTTTTTTTGGTGTGTACACATTTAGAATTGCTGTCTTTTAATTGGTATATTTAGAGCATTTGCATTTAGTATAATTATTGATATTTTAGGGTTTAAGTCTGTCACTTTTACTTTTTGTCTTTGTTTATTCTCTACATTTTCCATTTAGTTTTTTTCCTACCTTCCTGTGATTTACTTGAACATTTCCTAGAATTTTAGAACTCCATTTTGGTTTATTTATAATTTTTCTTCAGTGAATCTCTTTGTATGTTAGTGATTGCTCTAGATATTACATTATATATAACCTTGACTGGTGTCTCAGTTGATTGCTGTCATTTTACCAGTTTGAGTAAAATATAGAGAACTTACCTTTATTTATATCTTTTTGTCCTCCTCATTTATAGTATAACTGTCTTAAATATTTCCTCTGTATACTTGTATATGTAGAACCGTATCAGACAGTTTAATTTTTGCTTCAGTCACTAACCACAATTAAGAAACTTGTAAGGGAGAAGGAAAGCCTACTGTAAGTGCCTATATTTTTGCTTACTGTGCTCTTTCTTTTTGATGTTCCAAAGTTCCTTTTTAAATGATTTCCTTTTGTTTAGAGGACTATCATTAGTCATTCTCTTTTTTTTTTTTTGAGATGAAGTCTTCCTCTGTTGCCCAAGCTGGAGTACAATGGCATGATCTTGGCTCACTGCAGCCTCCATCTTCCAGATTCAAGCAATTCTTCTGTCTCAGCCTCCTGTGTAACTGGGATTACAGGCGTGCACTACCACACCTGGATAATTTTTGTATTTTTAGTAGGAAAGGGGTTTTACCATGTTGACCAGGCTGGTCTCAAACTACTGACCTCACGTGGTGCACCCTCCTTGGCCTCCCAAAGTGCTGGGATTACAGGCGTGAGCTACCACGCCTGACCTCACTAGCCATTCTTTTGATGTAGGTCTGCTGGTGACAAATTCTTTTAGCTTCTCTTTATCTGAGAATATCTTGGTTTCCCCTTTATCATTTATGTGTTTATCTTTATATTTTAGAGACTGAGTCTTGCTATGTTGCCCAGGCTGGAGTGCAGTGGTTTGATGACAGCTCAGTGCAGCCTCAAACTCCTGGGCTCAAGTGATCCTTCGGCCTCGGCCTCCTGAGTAGCTACCATGCCTGGCTGATTTTTTTTATTTTTAGTAGACACAGGGTCTCACTGTGTTGCCCAGGCTGGCCTCAAACTCCTAACCTCAAGTGATCTTCCCCTTGCCTTGGCCTCCCAAAGTGTTGAGATTACAGGTGTAAGCCACCATGCCCAGCCTCCACTTTCTTTCTTTTTTTAATTTTTTTTTTTTGGAGACAGAGTCTTGCTCTGTCACGTAGGCTGGAGTTCAGTGGCATGATCTCAGCTGATTGCACCATTTGCCTCCCAGGTTCACACAATTCTTTGGCCTCAGCTTCCCAAGTAGTTGGGATTATAGGCATGTGCCATCACACTTGGATAATTTTTGTGGTTTCAGTAGAGATGGGATTTCACCATGTTGGCGAGGCTGGTCTTGAATTCCTGACCTCAAGTGAGCCATCTACCTCGGCCTCCCAAAGTGCTGGGTTTACAGGCGTGAGATACTACATCTAGCCCACTTTATTTCTGAAGGATATTTTTACTGGATATTTTTGAAGGATACAGGATTCTGGGTTGAAAGTGCTTGTCTTTCAGTACCTGAAAATATTGTGCCACTTCCTTCTTGCTTTTATGGTTTCTGACGAGAAGTCTGCTCTCATTCTAATTATTTTTCTCTTACAAGTAAGGTGCTGTTTTCTCTGGCTGCTTTAAAGATCTTTTCTTTTTCAGAATTTTAATTATGATGCATTTTGGTGTGAATTTCTTTGAGTTTATCTGTTTGGGATTTGCTCACATTCTTAATTCTGTAGGTTTATGTCTCCTGCCAAATTTGAGAAGTTTTCAAACATTATTTCTTCAAGAACTGTCAGTCTCAATGTCTTTCTCCCCTCCTTCCAGGACTACAATGACATGAACATTAGATCTTTTATTACAGTCTCACAGGTCCCTGAAACACTGTCCACTTTTTCAGTCTATTTTTTTCTTTGTTGCTCAGATTGGGTGATTTTGATTGTTCTATCTTCCAATTCACTGAGTCTTTTCTCTTCCATTCTGCTGTTCATTCCCCCTACTGAGCCATTTACTTTTGTTACTGTATTTTTTAGTTCTAAAATTTCCATATGATTCTTCTTTATATCTTCTTCATATTCCTGTACTGAGGCTTTCTACTCTTTCATTTGTTTTGAGCATTTTCATAATTGTTTATTGCAGCATCTTTATCGTGGCTGCTTTAAGGTCTTTGTCAGATACTTTAAACATCTCTAACGTCTTAGTGTTGATATGTGTTGACTGTCTTCTCATTCAGTTTGAGATATTCCCTGTTTATGGTATGATCAATGATTTTCATTCCCACTTTTGTATTGTGTTACGAGACTATAGATCTTATTTAAATTTGAACAGGCTTTTTCTGACACTGCTGTGGCAAGGGAAGAGAGAGATCTGTCTTGTTACTGTCAAGCAGAGATACAAATCCAGGTTCCCCTTGGCCTCCATGGACATGTGGAGGTTCCTCCTTTTTATTGCTGGGCAATGGGGAAAGTTCCTGTTCCCCACGTGTCTCCACTGTCACCATGGTGGAATGGTCTTACTATTGCTGGGTGATAGTGAAAATTGAGTTTCCACTAGGCCACCTCTGACGCCATCCCAGTGGGGCAGTGTTTGGGTTCCTGGCTACAGCCTTGCAAAAATGGAAATGTGGGGTCCCTACTTCTCTTTGCTGGCATGAGTAGGGGTGGGTGAGAGGCAGTGTTTTTTGCGGTGTTTGGTGGTGTAGAATGGTTATTGTCTAAGATTTTTCTGTTTTGCTAGGCTGCCCCTCTCATGGTCTTTTGTCTAGAGACAGTGACTTTTGTTGGGGTTTCTTTTTTCTGTGCCCATTGGCATTTCTCGGTCGTCAGCTTCTTCAGCTTGAAATCTGGGCTAAATGAGGCAGAAAGAAGATCCAGGGAACTCACCACTGTGTTGTACCTCAGGTTCCTGGGTCTCCAGCCAGTCTGCTTTGTTCTCTCCATCTTTCAGATTTCATATGTTTGTTTTATGTGTAATGTCCAGGGCTTTTAGTTGTTTCTGGTGAGAGGAATAGGGTGAAGTACGTTTATTCTATCTTTCCAGATGTGGAAGTATTTCTATCATTGATTTTTAGGAATTCTTCTAATATGTTGGTATTAATACTTTTCCTGTTACATATGTTGAAAATATTTTCTCCCAATTACTACTTGTCTTTTAATTTTCTTTGGAAGTCTTTTATCATGTAGGAATTATTAAGAAGACAAAAATTATTAAAACTGGGGAAAGGAAAGATAGATGATTAAAATAGAAAGAAATGTGACTGGCTAAAAATCAGTATACAAAATCTGATATTAATTAATTCAGTTTGAAGCAAAATAATGAAATTATAGAAGTGCTACAAATTTTAAGATTCAAAATGTAAAGATTTGATGACAATATTTAGTTAAATATCAGTCAATCCAAGATTTCTTTTATCTATAAGGCACTTTGAAAGGTATACACAATTTTGGAAAACTTTTCATTTTACCGCGATATCTCTAGTGGTACAAAAAGGAAAATATAAACCAAGTGAAGATGAACAATTGATAAGAAATATCATGAAGATGCTAGAAATTATTTTAAAGCCAGAGATGTAGAGTATCTGGTTTACTTTAGTTTTTGCTATTCTTGTGAAATCTACAAAAGAGCTATGAAATTAAAGCACTGGAAGTACAGAGATAATAATTCTTTTCAAAGGTGTAGAATTCCTGGTAATCTAGGTAAGATAAATACTCTGTGAGAATTAAATGAGCTTTTAAGTTTATAACGGAAACATAATTTACTAAATGCGTCTAATTACTAGGCCCCACATAAAGAACAAAATATTTCGTAAATATAAGTTTCCTTTTAGAGTGATGTCTTACTTTCCTGTTTCCAAGTTGCCTTCTACCTTTTACATGCTTTTTGTATGTAGTATTAATTTTGTGATACAATGCTCTTGAGAATTCACAGCCTATCTAGTTTCCCCAGAAAAGTGTTTTAGAGGATTCCGTTGTTTGGTTTTGTGTTATTGGCTCCACATAATCACATAATGCTGTATTTGACTGGATGAAAATTACTTTGGAAGTTCTGGGAGATTTTATGGATGATTACATAGGTATCTATTTTCCTATTATATCTGCAATTGGCATTCAATTTTCTACAAGGAAAGAGAACATAGACATTTGCTTAATCTTGAAACCTCATTTCAATCTTATTCTTAATAAAAAGTTACCAGAACTGTAAACCATCAGGAAAATCAGTTTGATTTACACTTGCCTCTACCTGCTTATTTTCTGAGACAGTTGTTAATGCAATATGAAAGACGTGTAGGGAGAATAACAAAGAGAAACCGACGAGTGAATTAGCCACAGTTGGCTGAAAAATTTTCTTCCCAAATTATAGAATCTGAAATTCTATTTAAATGTCTTCATGACATGATGTATGTATTTAATACAAAAAATGTGATTGATTATTGCATTGTGAAAAAAGTGGCGGTATGCAATACTTAACAGCCTGAAAATCAACATTTATTGGACTAGCAGTATATTTTACTGTACTGGAAAGCAGTACTTGAATAGAGCTTTTAGCTTGGAATCATATGGAATTGCCATTTTTGGAGGTCAAATATGGACAACTTCATATGGATTAATCTATACAAATTCCTTAAACAGTCCCCACATAATGGGCAAGATATTTTTAAATAGCAAACTCATAGACAGCTTTCATTGCAGTGGGTGAGCAGAAAAGAGGTTGGGAAGAGAAAGTATAGCATGTTAGACCACATGGGACTGGAAATAAGAAAGTCAGTTGTTTTGTACAGTGGGTGGGAGAACAGGTTAATTATCAAATCTTCTCTCCACTCCCACCTTCATGAGCACCTGTGTGCACAGATGGACTCACAGGTGGATTGAGGCGTGAAAGTCTGGATCAGTCCAGAGTAATAGGAACCAGCCACTTGCAGCATGACAGGGAGGCTGCAGCTAGTGCTGTACCATGAAAAGGCGCAGTAAGCTCCGTAAACTCTGTGCAAACCAAACAGGACTAATGTGAGCTATGTAAATCACAGCTGATGGTGCTTCTCAAATCTAAACTTAAAGTAACTGCGGTCAGAAAGACAGATGCTTCTCTACAGCGAACATAAAATGCAGGCTGGCTTGGTGCTAAAACAGCATGATATGCAGAAAAAACAATTACGGATGTATACAGATCTATATTAAAAGGAACAATGCCTTAGATCTATTGCTATCCTGGTGTGGGATCCCTAATATTTATTTGGTGCTTTGCAGAATAATTCTAGGAAAGCTCTGATGTTTTTTTCTTACAGACAGATTTATGTGCTATACCTGTTGTATCACTTGAGAACTAGTTTGAATTTATGAACCAACATACTTCAGTGAGGAACAAAGCCAAAGTTCTTTATCTGTAATGTAGCTGGCTTTCTAGAACTAGTTGTTTTAGTCGTTGGCACAAGTGGCCAATGTAGGTTTTAAAAAATCACACAACCTTCAGAATCTAAATTTCTGAGAGTTGTTTTTGGCCAGATGTGATATCTGTGGTATATTAAGAAGAAGTACATCACAGATGCCCTTGAGTATGAAGCACTGACTGTGCACAACAGGGAGATAAAAGAAAAAGTAGCTCAAAACGCAGTCATCATTTCCTTTGCTGTGTGCAGTTACTGTCTCTGTATTTGTTCACTCTAGTCGAAGAGGGGAAATGTAAAAGATACAAAGCTGTAGAGAGTTTTCGAATTATTCTCAAGGGGCTTTCGTTTTTCACTAGGAAAAATACATGAAAGGCAACTACTGCACCTAGTAAATAAAATAAAAATTTAACTTACATTGATAAAGCCCAAGGAAATACATTACGATGTCCTGTGGAAAACAGTTGATTGAGTTTATGCCTTTGGCTGACTCTGAGTCTTAAGAGAACACCCAGATAGCAATAACTAGTTGAAAATCAACCCAATATGGGTATACTCATGTGGAAGAGAAGGTATTCAAGAGGAGAACAATTCAGAAGAAAGTCTAGGAGGAAAGAAGGCTTGGATCCTTATAGGCACGCATTTCTTCCTACAAAGTTCCTTTTTGCCAAAAAGATTAACTGATTTTAAAAGACTTCAATTTATTTTTCCTTAAGAATAAAAATAAAATAAATGGAATCTTTTAAACTTATTTGCTGCACACTGTCAGTCAAATTAAAATTTTAACAACCCTGAAAACATCAATTCTATACAAATTAAGACTTCATGAAGAATCTAAGATTTTTTTTTGCACTTAATGTACTTTTGATGTGTAGTTTATGACTCACTTTTTATACATTGTGCACATTTCACTCCCACATATCTATCATGTAAAAAAAAAATGTAAAACCAAATATCAGGTTGCTGACATCCTGATGTCAGCATCTGTGTATAAGAAGATAATGCCAGAAAAAAGTTCTGGCAGATCTTCAAAAAAGTAGAGTCAATTTAATTCCTCCACAATTCGAATCACTTTAAAACTGTGCAAGTTCATTTCAGAGACATCCTCTGCTTCCGATTTAGTTACCAGAAATTAGTTAAACTCATATCACATGAATATTATTAGAAATATTATTAGAAAAATTTGAGGAAGCTATCACTACTAAGATTCAGATATATTATTATAATTATTTTAAATGAAATCAAATTGGTTGCAAACATACTTCCTTCAGGGCAGATTTCTGGTTTTATTTCTTAGTGGTCTTATCCATACGGTCAAAATAACTGCAAATAATAATAATCCTACTGAATGTATTTTACTAATCATTCTTCTCCCTAGGCAATGCAAACTAGTGAAATAAAGCCAGCTTCTTCCACATGGCCTAACATTGGCAGATAGCCCTACTGACCAGATAGCAGATATGCAGATTGCATTACCTATGCCTGTTGAGTGAACGAAGTTGTTGTTTGCAATTTCATTGTAGCAAATTGTAGCATATTAATCATATAGTGGGATTCCAGCCTCTCATTTAATATTTTTCTATGTATCATATTCATTTTCAAATATCTAAGATAGGGCTGAAAGATTATAGACAATAATATTTCAAAACTTTTTACTTTTTTTTTTATTGAGACGGAGTCTCGCTCTGTTGCACAGCCTGGAGCACAGTGGCACTATCTCCGTTCACTCCAACCTCCAATTCCCAGGTTCAAATGATTCTCCTGCCTCAGCCTCCTGAGTAGCTGGGATTACAGGTGCCTACAATCCATGCCTGGTTAATTTTTGTATTTTTAGTACAGACGGGGTTTCACCATGTTGGCCAAGATGGTCTCGAACTCCTGACCTCAGATGATCCACCCACCTTGGCCTCTCAAAGTGCTGGGATTTCAGGCTTGAGCCACAGTGCCCAGCCCTTGCTTTTTAAATATTTCAAACTTATATCTGTCATGTTGCTCTTGACAAATAACCTTGGCTTCAATTTTATTGACAAGACTGAGCCCTCTGTCACGTGTATGTCTTAATTTTCCTCCTTGCCACCTCCAAAATGCCTATGGACTCGTGTTCCGTCTTTTCTAGGTAAAAACTGTCGCTTGTCTTTGCTGAGTCTAAAGCTGATATCTGAGCTGGTAGTTCCGTTTTCCCTGTCCTCTTACTTGATCACACTTTATGTGTAACCCCCAGACTCTTTCACATCTTCAGTTTTGCCTCTTCCACTTGCTCTGCTTCCTCTGCCTCTAAACATAGTGATTTTCTGCTACAACATACTTTCCCCGGATCCTGTCACCATCTCAAGTTCTAAAAATCTAGACTTGATAGCTAGACTGCCTGGTTTCAATTTTAGTTCTGCCTCTTATTAGCTGTGTGATGTGAAAGAGCTCCCTCAGCTATAAAATGGGCATAAACATAACTGTGGTGTGTTATTAAAAACAGTTCTAGGGGCAGGTGAGAGGGGAAGCCCTGATTTGCGAGTGTGCCAGTTTCCATTGTGAAAATACTCCCACACTGGCTGACTTCGGGCTACTAATATGACTTCACTGATCTCTGAGTTGGGATGAGATGCCCACGTTTAGCTCTGTAGAGCAAATGCCAGATGGCTCAAGCACACCACTGAGTCTCCCTAGGGTTATTGTGATGATTAAGATGAAATAAGCAAAGCTCTGAGAACAGGACCTATTGCATGTAAGCATTCAGTAAGTGCTAGCTACTATTTCCTTATAGGGAGACTTAAAAAAATCATTCCCATTTCATTTACTTCTTAAACCTTTGGGAGCACTGTGGGGATAGAGCATGAACTTTATAGTTAAATAAACCTGATTTGAATTCCTACTTCTTCACTCTGTGTTTCTGAGGTTTTTTTTTTTAAATATCTAAGATAGGAACAATAATGTCTACTCTTACATTTAAGGTTGGGAAATTAACTTACATGGTATATGTAAAGTGCTCAGAACATAGAAAATGTTCATTAAGTGTGCATTTGCTTAATTTTCACACTGTACTAAAATTGTCTTTAATAATCAAAACAATGCAAAACAAAATGTATGAATCCAATGGTGATTTCTCAGTCCTTCATCTCCTTGGCCCTTTTGCATTATTTCATGTATTTTGTTACTCTCGATCTGAACTTCCATAATACTGAATCTTTTTAAGTTTCCTACCGCTTTGCTTTTATTGTCTCCACTGATTTCTCTTCCTCTTTCTGCCCTCTGAAGGCAGATATTCTCTAGAGGTCTCTTTTCTTTGTTTCTTCATCAATCTTTTTCACTGCTCCTGCTCTGGTGTTTGCCTCTAAGCCACACTTGGTCTCTAATGTTGACCTTCCTTTTGGATTCCATCACACATTTTTACAGAATAGTCAAATTCAGCAGGGTTTCACCAGAGATAATCCCTTTACTTTGGGAATATCACTTTCCAAGATCCAACAATCCTCATGACCATTTTCAGTGACATTTTTTTCATAACACACTTTTATTTCCCATCATAATTTATTTTCACCTCCAAATACTCACCTGTCACTCTCTTTAGAAGACCTTTTTTTTTTTTTAATCATTATACTTTAAATTCTGGGGTACATGTGCAGAACGTGCAGGCTTGTTACATAGGTATACACGTGCCATGGTGGTTTGCTGCACCCATCAACCCGTCATCTACATTAGGTATTTCTTCTAGTGCTATCCCTCCCCAAGCCCCCCACCCCCCAACAAGCCCCAGTGTGTGATGTTCCCCTCCCTGTGTCCATGTGTTCTCATTGTTCAACTCCCACTTAAAAGTGAGAACATGCGATGTTTGGTTTTCTGTTCTTGTGTTAGTTTGCTGAGAATGATGGTTTCCAGCATCATCCACATCCCTGCAAAGGACATGAACTCATCTATTTTTATGGCTGCATAGTATTCCATGGTGCACATGTGCCACATTTTCTTTATCCAGTCTATCATTGATGGGGATCTGGGTTGGTTCCAAGTCTTTGCTATTGTGAGCAGTGCTGCAGTAAACATACCTGTGCATGTGTTTTTATAGTAGAATGATTTATAACCCTTTGGATATATACACAGTAATGGGATTGCTGGGTCAAATGGTATTTCTAGTTCTAGATCCTTGAGGAATTGCCATACTGTCTTCCATAATGGTTGAACTAATTTACACTCCCGCCAACAGTGTAAAAGCGTTCCTATTTCTCCACATCCTCTCCAGCATCTGTTGTTTCCTAACTTTTTTTAATTACCCTTAACAACTGACCATATTTATTTTTGGACTTTTTTGCTGTTTTTTTTTTTTTTAATTTTTATTATACGTTAAGTTCTGGGGTACATGTGCACAAGGTGCAGGTTTGTTACATAGCCTTACATGTTCCATGTTGGTTTGCTGCACCCATCAACTCATCATTTACATTAGGTATTTCTCTTAATGCTATCCCTCCCCCAGACCCCCACCCCATGACAGGCCCCAGTGTGTGATGTTCCCCTCCCTGTGTCCACGTGTTCTCATTGTTCATTTCCCACCTATGAGTGAGAACATGTGGTGTTTGGTTTTCTGTTCTTGTCATAGTTTGCTGAGAATGATGGTTTCCAGCTTCATCCATGCCCCTGCAAAGGACATGAACTCATCCTTTTTTATGTCTGCATAGTATTCCATAGTGTATATGTGCCACATTTTCTTTATCCAGTCTATTATTGATGGATATTTGGGTTGGTTCCAAGTCTTTGCCATTGTGAATAGTGCCACAATAAACACAGATGTGCATGTGTCTTTATCATAGAATGATTTATTATCCTTTGGGTACATACCCAGTAATGGGATTGCTGGGGTCAAATGGTATTTCTAGTTCTAGATCCTTTAGGAACTGCCACACTGTCTTCTACAATGGTTGAAATAATTTACACTCCCACCAACAGTGTAAAAGTGTTCCTATTTTTCCACATCCTCTCCAGCATCTGTTGTTTCCTGACTTTTTAATGATGCCATTCTAACTGGTGTGAGATGGTATCTCATTGTGATTTTGATTTGCATTTCTCTAATGACCAGTGATGATGAGCTTTTTTTCATGTTTATTGGCTGCATAAATGTCTTCTTTTGAGAAGTGTCTGTTCATATCCTTTGCCCACTTTTTGATGGGGTTGTTTGTTTTTCTTGTAAATTTGTTTAAGTTCTTTGTAGATTCTGGATATTAGCCCTTTTTCAGATGGTTAGATTGCAAAAATTTTCTCCCCTTCTGTAGGTTGCTTGTTCACTCTGCTGATAGTTTCTTTTGCTGTGCAGAAGCTCTTGAGTTTAATTAGATCCCATTTGTCTTTTTGGCTTTTGTTACCATTTCTTTTGGTTTTTTAGTCATGAAGTCCTTGCCCATGCCTATGTCCTGAATGGTATTGCTTAGGTTTTCTTCTAGAGTTTTTATGGTTTTAGGTCTTACGTTTAAGTCCTTAATCCATTTTGAGTTAATTTTTGTATAAAGTATATAAAGAGTGTAAAGTGTAATTTTTGTATAAAGTGTAAGAAAGGGATCCAGTTTCAGCTTTCTACATATGGCTAGCCAGTTTTCCCAACACCATTTATAAAATAGGGGATCCTTTCCCCATTGCTTGTTTTTGTCAGGTTTGTAGAGATCAGATGGTTGTAGATGTGTGACATTATTTCTGAGGCCTCTGTTCTGTTCTATTGGTCTGTATATCTGTTTTGGTACCAGTACCATGCTGTTTTTGTTACTGTAGCCTTGTAGTATAGTTTGAAGTCAGGTAGCTTGATGCCTCCAGGTTTGTTCTTTTTACTTAGGATTGTCTTGGCTATTTGGGCTCTTTTTTTGGTTCTATATAAAATTTAAAGTATTTTTTTTGCAATTCTGTGAAGAAAGTCAGTGGTAGCTTGATGGGGATAGCATTGAATCTATAAATTACTTTGGGCAGTATGGCCATTTTGATGATATTGATTCTTCCTGTCCACGAGCATGGAATGTTTTTCCATTTGTTTGTGTCCTTTCTTATTTCCTTGAGCAGTAGTTTGTAGTTCTCCTTGAAGAGGTGCTTCACATCCCTTGTAAGTTGTATTCCTAGGTATTTTATTGTCTTTGTAGCAATTGTGAATGGGAGTTCACTCAAGATTTGGCTCTCTGTCTGTTATTGTTGTATACGAATGCTTGTGATTTTTGCACATTGATTTTGTATCCCGAGACTTTGCCGAAGTTGCTTATCAGCTTAAGGAGATTTTGGGCTGAGACGATGTGGTTTTCTAAATATACAATCATATCACCTGCAAACAGAGGCAATTTGACTTCCTCTTTTCCTAATTGAGTACCCTTTATTTCTTTCTCTTGTCTGATTGCCCTGGCCAGAACTTCCAATACCATGTTGAATATGAGTGGTGAGAGAGGGCATCCTTGTCTTGTGCTGGTTTTCAAAGGGAATGCTTTCAGTTTTTGCCCGCTCAGTGTAATACTGGCTGTTGGTTTGTCATAAATAGATTTTATTATTTTGAGATATGTTCCATCTATGCCTAGTTTATTGGGAGTTTTTAGCATGAAAGGCTGTTTAATTTTGTTGAAGGCCTTTTCTGCATCTATTGAGATAATAATGTGGTTTTTTTCATTGTTTCTGTTAATGTGATGGATTATGTTTATTGATTTGTGTATGTTGAACCAGCCTTGCATCCTAGGGATGAAGCCAACTTGATCATGGTGGATAAGCTATTTGATGAGCTGCTGGATTTGGTTTGCCAATATTTTATAGAGGATTTTCGCATCGATGTTCATCAGGGATATTGGCCTGAATTTTTCTTTTTTTGTTGTGTCTCTGCCAGATTTTGGTATCAGGACAATGCTGGCATCATAAAATGAGTTAGGCAGGATTCCCTCTTTTTCTATTGTTTGGAATAGTTTTAGAAGGAATGGTAACAACTCCTCTTTGTACCTCTGGTAGAATTCAGCTGGGAATTTGTCTGGTCCTGAACTTTTTTTGGTTGGTAGGCTATTAATTGCTGCCTCAATTTCAGAACTTGTTATTGGTCTATTCAGGGATTCTACTTCTTCCTGGCTTAGTCTTGGAAGGGTGTATGCATCCAGGAATTTATCCATTTCATCTAGATTTTCTAGTTTGTTTGCATAGAGGTATTTATAGTATTCTCTGATGATAGTTTGTATTGCTGTGGGATTGGTGGTGATATCCCCTTTATCATTTTTACTGTGTCTATTTGATTCTTTTCTCTTTTCTTCTTTATTATTCTGGCTAGTGGTCTATTTTGTTGATCTTTTCAAAAAACCAGCTCCTGGATTCATTGATTTTTTGAAGGGTTTTTTGTGTCTCTGTCTCCTTCAGTTCTGCTCTGATCTTAGTTATTTCTTGCCTTCTGCTAGTTTTGAATTTCTTTGCTCTTGCTTCTCTAGTTTTTTTAATTGTGATGTTAGGGTGTCAATTTTAGATCTTTCCTGCTTTCTCTTGTGGGAATTTAGTGCTACAAATTTCCCTCTACACACTGCTTTAAATGTGTCCTAGAGATTCTGGTATGTTGTGTCTTTGTTCTCATTGGTTTCAAAGGACATCTTTATTTCTGCCTTCATTTCATTATGTATCCAGTAGTCAATCGGGAGCAGGTTGTTCAGTTTCCATGTAGTTCAGCAGTTTTGAGTGAGTTACTTAATCCTGAGTTCTAGTTTGATTGCACTGTGGTCTGAGAGACAGTTTGTTGTAATTTCTGTTCTTTTACATTTGCTGAGGAGTGCTTTACTTCCAACTATGTGGTCAATTTTGGAATAAGTGCAATGTGGTGCTGAGAAGAATGTATATTCTGTTGATTTGAGGTGGAGAGTTCTGTAGATGTCTATTAGGTCCACTTGGTGCAGAGCTGGGTTCAATTCCTGTGTATCCTTTTTAACTTTCTGTCTCGTTGATCTGTCTAATGTTGACAGTGGGGTGTTAAAGTCTCCCATTATTATTGCGTGAGAGTCTAAGTCTCTTTGTAGGTCACTCAGGACTTGCTTTATGCATCTGGGTGCTCCTGTATTGCGTGCATATATATTTAGGATAGTTAGCTCTTCTTGTTGAATTGATCCCTTTACCATTATGTAATGGCCTTCTTTGTCTCTTTTGATCTTTTGTTGGTTTAAAGTCTGTTTTATCAGATACTAGGATTGCAACCCCTGCCTTTTTTTGTTTTCCATTTGCTTGGTAGATCTTCCTCCATCCTTTTATTTTGAGCCTATGTGTGTCTCTGCACGTGAGATGGGTTTCCTGAATACAGCACACTGATGGGTCTTGACTCTTTATCCAATTTGCCAGTCTGTGTCTTTTAATTGGAGCATTTAGCCCATTTACATTTAAAATTAATATTGTTATGTGTGAATTTGATCCTGTCATTATGATGTTAGTTGGTTATTTTGCTCGTTAGTTGATGCAGTTTCTTCCTAGCCTCGATGGTCTTTACAATTTGGCATGTTTTTGCAGGGGCTGGTACCAGTTGTTCCTTTCCATGTTTAGTGCTTCCTTCAGGAGCTCTTTTAGGGCAGGCCTGGTGGTGACAAAATCACTCAGCATTTGCTTGTCTGTAAAGTATTTTATTTCTCCTTCACTTATGAAACTTAGTTTGACTGGATGTTAAATTCTGGGTTGAAAATTCTTTTCTTTAAGAATGTTGAATATTGGCCCCCACTCTCTTCTGGCTTGTAGGGTTTCTGCCAAGACATCTGCTGTTAGTCTGATGGGCTTCTCTCTGTGGGTAACTAGACCTTTCTCTTTGGCTGCCCTTAACTTTTTTTCCTTCATTTCAATTTTGGTGAATCTGACAATTATGTGTCTTGGGTTGCTCTTTTCATGGAGTAACTTTGTGGTTTTCTCTGTATTTCCTGAATTTGAATGTTGGCCTGTCTTGCTAGGTTGGGGAAGTTCTCCTGGATAATATCCTGAAGAATGTTTTTCAACTTGGTTCCTTTCTCCCTGTCACTTTCAGTACACCAATCAAATGTAGATTTGGTCTTTTCACATAGTCCCATACTTCTTGGAGGCTTTGTTCGTTTCTTTTCACTCTTTTTCTCTAATCTTGTTTTCTCACTTTATTTCATTGAATTGATCTTCAGTGTCTGATGTCCTTTATTCCGCTTGATCGATTTGGCTATTGATACTTGTGTATGCTTCACAAAGTTCTTGTGCTGTGTTTTTCAGCTCCATCAGGTCATTTATGTTCTTCTCTAAACTGGTTATTCTAGTTAGCAAGTCATCCAACCTTTTTTCAAGGTTCTTAGCTTCCTTGCATTGAGTTAGAACATGCTCCTTTAGCTCAGAGGAGTTTGTTATTACCCACCTTTTGAAGCCTACTTCTGTCAATTTGTCAAACTCACTCTCTGTCCAGTTTTGTTCCCTTGCTGGCAAGGAGTTGTGATCCTTTGGAGGAGAAGATGTGTTCTGGTTTTCGGAATTTTCAGCCTTTTGTGCTGGTTTCTCCCCATCTTCATGGATTTATCTACTTTTGGTCTTTGAAGTCGGTGACCTTTGGATATGGTCTCTGAGTGGACATCCTTTTTGTTGATATTGATACTATTCCTTTCTGTTTGTTAGTTTTCCTTCTAACAGTCAGGCCCCTCTGCTGCAGGTCTGCTGGAGTTTGCTGGAGGTCTGCTCCAGACCCTGTTTGCCTGGGTATCACTGGCAGAGGCTGCAGACCAGCAAAGATTGCTGCCTGTTCCTTCCTCTGGAAGCTTCATCCCAGAGGGGCACCCACCAGATGCCAGCCAGAGCTCTCCTATATGAGGCGTCTGTTGGCTCCTACTGGGAAATGTCTCCTAGTCAGGATACACCGGGGTCAGGGACCCACTTGAGGAAGCAGTCTGTCCCTTATCAGAGCTCGAACGCTGTGCTGGTAGATCTGCTGCTCTCTGTTTAAGTCTTCTGAAGCTATGTCCACAACTGCCCTTTCCCCCAGGTGTTCTGTCCCAGGGAGGTTGGAGTTTTATCTATAATTCCCTGACTGGGGCTGCTGCCTTTTTTCAGAGATGCCCTGCCTAGAGAGGGGGCTGTCTGGCTGCGGAGTCTTGCGAGCTGGGGTGGGCTCCACCTAGTTCAAACTTCCCTGTGGCTTTGTTTACACTGTGAAGGTGAAACGCCTACTCACACATCAGCAATGGTGTATGCCCCTCCCCCACCAAGCTCAAGCATCCCAGGTTGAGCTCAGACTGCTGTGCTGGCTGCAAGACTTTCAAGTCAGTGGATCTGAGCTTGCTGGGCCCCATGGGGGTGGGACCCACCAAGTTAGACCACTTGGCTCCCTGGCTTCAGCCCCCTTTCCAGGGGAGTGAATGGTTCTGTCTCTCTGGCATTCCAGTCACCAGTGGGGTATGAAATAAAGCTCCTGCGCCTAGCTCAGTGTCTGCTCAAATGGCTGCCCAGTTTTGTGCTGGAAACCCAGGGCGCTGGTGGCGTGCGCACTGGAAGGAAACTCCTGGTCAGTGGGTTGCAAAGACTGTAGGAAAAGTGCAGTATCTCACCCAGAGAGCACAGTACAGTCCCTAATGGTTTCCCTTGGCTGGGAGATGGAGTTCCCCGACCCCGTGTGCTTCCTGGGTGAGGCGATGCCCCACCCTGCTTTGGCTTGCCCTCCTTGGGCTGCACCCACTGTCCAACCAGTCCCAGTGAGATGAACCGGGTACCTCAGTTGGAAATGCAGAAATCACTCACCTTCTGAGTTGATCTCTCTGGGAGCTGCAGACCGAAGCTGTTCCTATTTGGCCATCTTGCCAGCAACCTAGAAGGCCTTTTATGACGAGTGATCCCTCTATCTAAAATAGCTCCTATAACCCACATGACTATTAACCCCTCCTTCTGCTTTTTCTTTCTTCACTGAGTTACACTGAACATTATAATGGATGCGTACTTGCTTACTTGTTTATTGTTTGTCATTGACACTAGAAGGTAAACTTAATGAGGGCAAGGATTTTGTGTTTTTCAGCCTGGGCGCACCAGTGCCTAGAATAGTGTTGGGCAAATAGGAGGTATGCAATAAATGCACTAACAAAAATTTATGTTTGGCTTTTGAATATCGTTCTTTTTTTTCTCAACCCCAAGCTCAGAGTTAACCCTACCCAAATCATGATGTACCATTGTGATTAGTTAACAAAAGTCCTCCTTTTTATTACTTAAAAAAAATCTTACTCCATCTCCATACTCGTTTCCTCTTACTCCTCTTTCCTCTCAAGGCATCCATGCTAATGATTCTGAAATTTCTCTTTGGTTATATATTTCTTTGGATACAAATTTAAAACACTAAAAATAGTGTTTTAAATTTCTGTTATAGTGCTCCAGATCCCATCCTGCTTCTTATGTTCTTTCAGTGTTGTTTTTAAGAGAGCTCTGTTAGCTACAGGGTGGTATTATTACATATTTTTTAAACCTTTCCACTTCTTCAGTGATGGACATCTAGGCTGACCTCAACTCTGTTGCCAAAACTAATATCGGAATGAATAACCATAATACATGCTCCCTTATATATCCACATGAAAGCATTCTGGGATATATACACTCAAGAGTAGGATTGCTAGATTATAGATTATAGGCATAATAAATTTCAAGAATAACCATGCCAATTTGTACTTCCATTAGCATTGCATGAGAATCCAGTTTTCATACTGTACTATACTATCTTACATCAAATTTTTGCAATCTGAGGAGTGTATATACTTGTTTTACTTTGTATTTCCTTTATAACTAATAAGGTACTTATAATTCATATAAGATTTGCCATCTATAAATTGTCTATTCATATTTTTTATTCTTTTTTTATGGGTTTTGACTTTTTCTTGTTGACTAAAGGAGTTCTTTGTATATTTTAGATATTAATCTCTTAACAGTTTTGGAAATTGCAAGTATTTTCTCTTCATCTCTTCCCTGTGAATGTGTTGTCCATGATGATTTTTGTTGAATAGAAATTATTGAAATTCCTCAATATTTAAACTTGTGGCTTTTGGTTTCAAAATCTTACATATGAGACAATTCTCCAGTACAAAGTCACAAGGATATTTTTACTGTGCTTAGTTCCTTTGGCTCTTTTACATTTAGGAACTCACCTTTATATATGGTGTGAGGTATGGATCTAACTTATTTTTTCTTCATATTATTAGTCATTTTCTTCATTACCCCCATTAAACAATTCATCATTTTTACAGGAAAGTTGTGAAGATGGTACAGAGAGCTCTTGCGTACTCCTCACCCAATTTCAGTTTCTTTTAATATCATCATTTTATGTCACTGTGGCACATTTTCCAAAACTAAGAGAACAATATTGGTACAATAACTGTTAACTAAGCTGCAGACTTTTATTCAGATTTTACCAATTTTCCACTAAAAATCCTTTGCTTTTTCTGTTCCAGGATCCAGTCCAGATTATTATATTGCATTTAGTTTTCATGTCTCCTTAGTCTCCTCTGGTTTAGGCCTATTTCTCAGTCTTCCTTGTTCTTTCTGAACTTGACAGTTTCAAGGAGTATAGTGAGGTATTTTGCACAATGTTTTTCATTTGCATTTGTCTGATGTTTTCCTCATAATAAGATTTTGCTTTATAGATGTTTGAGAAGAATAACACAGAAGTAAATTGCCCTTCTCATTGCATAATATCAGAGGATACATGATGTCCACATTGACATCACTGTAGGTTGAATAATGTCTCCCCAAAATTTATGTCCACACAGAACCTCAGAACATGACCTTATTTGTCAGTAGGATCTTTACAAATGTAATTAGTTAAAGATCTTGAGACGAAATCATCTGGGATTTAGAGTGAGTCCTAAGTCCAATCACTAGTGTCTTTATAAGAGAAAGAAGAGGGAGATTTGTACACAGACATACAGTACAGAATATCACTGAAGACACAGGCAGATATTAGAGTGATGCAGCCACAAGCCAAGGAAACTTGGAGATAGCAGAAGCTGGAAAAGGTGAGCAAGGATTCTCCTTAGAACCTTCAGAAGGAAGGTGAAACTGATTACACCTTGATTTTGGACTTGCAGTCTTCAGCACTGTTAGAGAATAAAGTTTTGTTTTATTAAGCCACTAAGTTTGTGGTAATTTTTTGTGGCAGCCCTAGGAAACTAATACAATTTGGCCAGGTTTCTTTATTATAATGTTACTGTTTTCCCTTTTCTATTATCTGTCCTCTGGAAACAAGTCATTAAGTCCAGTCCACACTCAAAGGATAGGGAAATTAAGCTCCATGTCCTGAAGGAAAGAGTGTCAACATGCATTATTTTGAATTCCCCTGTAAGGAAAGTTTGTTTCTTCTCTTCCATTTATTAATTCAGTTATTTATTTATGTCACAATGAACTCATGTATATTTATTTTATATTTAGTATTATAACCCAGTACTACATTGTTTATTTTATTGCTTGACTTGTTGCATCCATGGCCAATGGAAGTTCTATCAGGTTGGCTGGCCCCTGTGTCCTTTGGACATTTTCCCATTTTTCTTTTTTTTGAGTACTGTATTTTCTGTTATATAAATATATTTCTTGCATGTCTTAATAATTTTATATATTTATTTATTATTGATATATAATAGCGCATATTTTTGAAGCACATGTAACATTTTGATACATGTATAATCAATAGATTTTTGATGACATTAATCATATACCAAGCTTCTAAATACTATTTTTGTGCTCTCCACTCTGGTGGGTTGATTTTTGTATGTGTGCCAATCCTGTGCTTTTATTACTATGGCTTTGTAGTTTGTCTTAACATATGTTAAAAGGAGTTCCTTCATGTCCCCTGGTCCTGTTCTTCTTCTTTTTTTTTCTGATGGAGTCTCACTCTGTTGCCAGGCTGGAGTGCAGTGGCGCGATCTTGCCTCACTGCAACCTCCACCTCCAGGGTTCAAGCAATTCTCCTGCCTCAGCCTCCCAAGTAGCTGGGACTACAGGCACATGCCACCATGCCCAGCTAAGTTCTGTATTTTTAGTAGAGATGGGGTTTCACCATGCTGGCCAGGATTGTCTTGATCTCTCGACCTTGTGATCTGCTCGCCTCTGCCTCCCAAAGTGCTGGGATTACAGGTGTGTGCCACTGTGCCCGGCCTCGTCTCCTTTTTCCAAAGTATCTTAGCTCGTTGTAAACTTTATTTATTGTTATATATTTTGAATTGTTTGTTAAGTTTCCCCTGCAAATTTTGCAGAGATTTTCATTTGAATTCCAATCATTTTATAAGTTAATTCTGGAAGAAGAATTGATGTCCTTATACTATTAAGTCATTCCATCTGTGGACATGTTTTAATTTCCTTTATGTAGTATTTAAAATTTTTCATTAGTAGAATTGAAAAAAAACAGCTTCTCAATGAAGTTTTTGAGAGTTGTGACCATTATCTATGTCATACATTATTGCTTGGATGACCCAAACACTATTTCCAACCCCTTCTGCAGTTACAGAGGACACCCTCATGAATTAGTTCTATTTCCTAGCTAGAGGGTAGTCTGGGATAGAGTTCTGCCAATGAAATACAAGCTGGAGTCTGTTGTAAAGAGGGTTCCTGTGAAAAATTCTGATTTCCTGAAAAAAGGAACAGATGTGCCTGGCACCATCTTTTCCCTTTCATTCTGCTTTAAATGTGGACATGCCTGAAGCTGGAGTAGCTGTCTTGCAATCATGAGGGAAAAGACAAGAGTGGTACAAAGACAATATCCCTGATATTATTGTTCCTCTGAACAAATGCAAGCATGCACCCACCTTCAGATATGTGAGAAAAATCAACTTTTAATTGTTTAAATTGTCATAAGTTGGGCTTTTCTGGCATGTGTAGCTGAACAAAAGCTTAAACTGGCATGTAATGTATTTTCCATTGTATTTCCTAACTGGATATTGGTGGCATAAGGGAACACTACTGACTTTTGTAGATTGAGCTCATGTCTAATAATCTTGCTTAATTTTATTAACTTTATTGAAGTACCTGTTAGATTGATTTGCTTGAGTTTTCTATGTGTATAATCAAACCATTTGCAAATAATGCTGAACTGCCTCTACCCTCCCAATTTTTTCTTATAAGAACAATTTTCCCCATTGTCTCAGTGTACTGGCCAGGACTTGGCAGTACTAATGGTCATTTATTTTACAAAAACTTATTGAGCACGTGTTTTATGGAGGACACTGTTCTAGTCACTGTGGCAAACAAAGCCCTCTCCATTACACTAAGGACATGCCTGTCTTCTTTCGTATCTTAAAGAGAATTCATTTAAAGTTTTATCTGACAGTTACCAAAATTCTGGTTTTAAATATATATATATATACCTACATACTAATTCTTAAAATGAAAATGAATCAAGTGACTTTCAATAACATATTTCTTATTAAATTATATCATAGTAAGGTGTGATAGTCTTCACCAGTTTGACTTTTGCAACTTGGTCAAAAACATTCAATGCTTTTTCAATATTTTTCTTCTTTTCTTTTTCTTTCCTAATTTGAATGTCCACTGTACAATACTGAGTTAGTCATAATCCTTGCTTGTGATATAGTCTATAGTCTAATTGTTTGTCTTTGGATTTATTTATTTAGTAATATAACTGATACCCTTGCATTCATTTTCAATTCAAGAGCTATGGTGCAACTTACATCTTCATTTCTGCTTCTCTCTCTTCCTTCCATCTGCCTCTATCCTTCCTGTTATCACTATCTTGAATATTGTGCTTCTCATTCTCAAATCTTTTTTTTCTTAGTTTTAGGCCTTACATTTCTCTTAACATTATACTTAATTTTGTTTGTTTTTGAACTTTCAAAGATCTCATATGTAGTCTTTTAGGCTTGCTTATTTCTCTCGATAACTGTATATTACACAGATAATACCACGTTGCTAAATGTGTCTGTAATTAATTCATGTGCAATGCTGTGTATTATTCCATTGTGTGAATATACTACAATTTATTTATCTCCTGTTCAGTCAGTGCATCTTTTAGTTGTTTCCAGTTTTCTGCTATTATAAAGTGTTGGTATGAACATTCTTGTTGATGTCTTCTTGCTCATACTTGTGAGATTGTCTTTAGCTAAAAGCATATGTCTAAGAATGAAATTGCTAGGTTGAAGCATATGCACACCTTCAATTTTAGAAGATAATGCTAAAATTTTTCTAAAGTAATCATACCAATTTATACTTCACTAGGAATGCTTAAGAGATTCTATTGATCAACACCTGCTACTACACTTAATGTTGCAGTCTTTTTCATTTTTATCAATCATATAGGTATAATATGGAATCTCGTTTGGTCTTGCTTTGCATTTCCCTGATTTCTGCTGATCCTGAGCTCTTTGTAGGTTTATTGCTCATGTGCGATTCTTGTGACATGACTGTTAATGTTTTATTTTTGGTTCTCTGAGCCTCAGTTATTTTTTCATCTGTGAAATTCGGTTATTAATGCATATTGTATGGGATTTAATCAGATATTGTATGCAAAACATCTGGCTCAGTGTCTGTCACATAGTAGATCTTTAGTATTTAATATTTAATCATTTTTCTTTGTTCCTAAGGTCATCTTGTGGCCTTTTGTGCTTTTCTAGATCCTTCCCTCTCTCTCTCCCTTCTCCCTTGCTCCTTCCTTCTTCCTTCCTTCCTTTTTTGTGCCAACCTCGGAGCCCTTCTCTTATACTCAGTTCAGTATCTGAAGCTGTGTAACCTTTATGGACCATCCAAGGAAGCAAAAGGTGCTTACTACCTTTTTGGACTCTAAGAAACTCAGCTGAATGCACCACCGCTGTTGTTTTCTCCACCTATTGAGAAATACTTCTGTTTTGTCTGCAACCATGTTTTGTTGGCAATTTGTCCAGCCTCTAACCAGAGACTTCTGTTTTCTTTTGAACCCTGTGCCTATTCCTCAGATCTACTCTTCTTTATCAGTATCAGCTGAGAGATCATTTTCTCCAAGGTCTCTCTAATTTCTTTCATTCTTTTTTTTTTGAGACGGAGTCTCGCTCTGCCGCCCAGGCTGGAGTGCAGTGGCGCGATCTCGGCTCACTGCAAGCTCCGCCTCCTGGGTTCACGCCATTCTCCTGCCTCAGCCTCCCGAGTAGCTGGGATTACAGGCGCCCGACACCAAGCCTGGATAATTTTTTCTATTTTTAGTAGAGACGGGGTTTCACCGTGTTAGCCAGGATGGTCTCCATCTCCTGACCTCGTAATCCACGTGCCTCGGCGTCCCAAAGTACTGGGATTATAGGCGTGAGCCACCGCGCCCGGCCAGGCCTCTCTTATTTCTATCCCATCCTGCAGTAAATTATCAGACACTCACTGAGTCCCAAGATATGACTCTACTGTGAGTACCAGAATCCTCTCACTCGGGGCTTTGCAAGCTTCACTGTGCATGTGAATCACCCTGGGATCTTGTTAAAATGCAGATTCTGATTCACTACATCTGAGTAGCCTCTGAGAACCTGCGTGTCTAACAAACTCTCAGGCGACTCAGCTGCTGCTAGTCTGTGGACTTAGAGGAGCAAAGGTCTGGGCAACTTCTGAAGGCTTCTTCCAGCACTGCTTTTTTCTGATCTGTGAGTAGTAAACTGTAACATTCTATTCGCTTTGCTATCTTTTCTCTATTTCCTCTCTGGTTTATTAGTGATTCATTAATTGAATTAGCAAATGCTTTTTGAGTACCTGTAATGTGGTTGGCACCAATCTAGTGAAAGACAAATGAAAGTGAAAAAACAAACACCCCTGTCTTTAAGGAACTACTACAAATACAACTTCTAAATAAAAAACAAATACCGTATACTCTTATCCTACCTTTTTTTTCTGTTCCTGATTTCATGAAATAACACTTCACAGTATTTTTGGGTAACCAAGACAAATAATAGTACCCCTTTTTAGCCTTGGTTCATGTGGTGTCTTTTTAAATACTATTTTAAATTTTATTACAGTTTTCAAAAATACTCAAGCCGTTTACAATATTATCTTGTTTAGAATGAACAACTTGTATTATTTTGATGAAAGTTACTAATGGAATAAGCCAAACACACACACAAAAAGCATCCTAAGCCTCTTGCAAAGTAAACGTTTAGTGGTTTCTTTTTTATAAGGGAAAATTTGATTTCTATATCTCTTTTTTATTTTTATTTTTATTTATTATTATTATTATACTTTAAGTTTTAGGGTACATGTGCACAATGTGCAGGTTTGTTACATATGTATCCATGTGCCACGTTGGTGTGCTGCACCCATTAACTCGTCATTTAGCATTAGGTATATCTCCTAATGCTGTCCCTCCCCCCTCCCCCCACCCCACAACAGTCCCCAGAGTGTGATGTTCCCCTTCCTGTGTCCATGTGTTCTCATTGTTCAATTCCCACCTATGAGTGAGAACATGCGGTGTTTGGTTTTTTGTCCTTGCAATAGTTTACTGAGAATGATGGTTTCCAGTTTCATCCATGTCCCTACAAAGGACACGAACTCATCATTTTTTATGGCTGCGTAGTATTCCATGGTGTATATGTGCCACATTTTCTTAATCCAGTCTATCGTTGTTGGACATTTGGGTTGGTTCCAAGTCTTTGCTATTGTGAATAGTGCCGCAATAAACATACCTGTGCGTGTGTCTTTATAGCAGCATGATTTATAATCCTTTGGGTATATACCCAGTAATGGGATGGCTGGGTCAAATGGTATTTCTAGTTCTAGATCGCTGAGGAATCGCCACACTGACTTCCACAATGGTTGAACTAGTTTACAGTCCCACCAACAGTGTAAAAGTGTTCCTATTTCTCCACATCCTCTCCAGCAGCTGTTGTTTCCTGACTTTTTAATGATTGCCATTCTAACTGGTGTGAGATGGTATCTCATTATGGTTTTGATTTGTATTTCTCTGATGGCCAGTGATGATGAGCATTTTTTCATGTGTTTTTTGGCTGCATAAATGTCTTTTTTTTTTTTTTTTTTTTTTTTTTTTTTTTTTTTTTTTTTTTTTTTTTTTTTGTCATTGCACATGTCAGTTTTTAATATGTATCCATGTCGTGTTGGTTTGCTGCCCATTAACTTGTCATTTAGCATTGTATTCTCTAATGCTGTCCCCCCCCCCCCCCCCCAACAGTCCCGGAGTTGATGTTCACCTTCTGTGTCCATGATTCTCATTGTTCATTCCACTATGAGTGAAAAAATGTCTTCTTTTGAGAAGTGTCTGTTCATATCCTTTGCCCACTTTTTGATGGAGTTGTTTGTTTTTTTCTTGTAAATTTGTTTGAGTTCATTGTAGATTCTGGATATTAGCCATTTGTCAGATGAGTAGGTTGCAAAAATTTTCTCCCATTCTGTAGGTTGCCTGTTCACTCTGATGGTAGTTTCTTTTGCTGTGAAGAAGCTCTTGAGTTTAATTAGATCCCATTTGTCAATTTTGGCTTTTGTTGCCATTGCTTTTGGTGTTTTAGACATGAAGTCCTTGCCCACCCCTATGTCCTGAATGGTATTGCCTAGGTTTTCTTCTAGGGTTTTTATGGTTTTAGGTCTAACCTGTAAGTCTTTAATCCATCTTGAATTAATTTTTGTATAAGGTGTAAGGAAGGGATCCAGTTTCAGCTTTCTACATATGGCTAGCCAGCTTTCCCAGCACCATTTATTAAATAGGAAATCCTTTTCCCATTGGTTGTTTTTGTCAGGTTTGTCAAAGATCAGATAGTTGTAGATATGCGGCATTATTTCTGAGGGCTCTGTTCTGTTCCATTGGTCTCTATCTCTGTTGTGGTACCAGTACCATGCTGTTTTGGTTACTGTAGCCTTGTAATATAGTTTGAAGTCAGGTAGCGTGATGCCTCCAGCTTTGTTCTTTTGGCTTAGGATTGACTTGGTGATGTGGGCTCTTTTTTGGTTCCATATGAACTTTAAAGTAGTTTTTTCCAATTCTGTGAAGAAAGTCATTGGTAGCTTGATGGGGATGGCATTGAATCTATAAATTACCTTGGGCAGTATGGCCATTTTCACAATATTGATTCTTCCATCCCATGAGCATGGAATGTTCTTCCATTTGTTTGTATCCTCTTTTATTTCATTGAGCAGTGGTTTGTAGTTCTCCTTGAAGAGGTCCTTCACATCCCTTGTAAGTTGGATTCCTAGGTATTTTATTCTCTTTGAAGCAATTGTGAATGGGAGTTCACTCATGATTTGGCTCTCTGTTTGTCTGTGATTGGTGTACAAGAATGCTTGTGATTTTTGTACATGGATTTTGTATCCTGAGATTTTGCTGAAGTTGCTTATCAACTTAAGGAGATTTTGGGCTGAGATGATGGGGTTTCTAGATATACAGTCATGTCATCTGCAAACAGGGTCAGATTGACTTCCTCTTTTCCTAATTGAATATCCTTTATTTCCTTCTCCTGCCTGATTGCCCTGGCCAGAACTTCCAACACTATGTTGAATAGGAGTGGTGAGAGATTGCATCCCTGTCTTGTGCCAGTTTTCAAAGGGAATGCTTCCAGTTTTTGCCCATTCAGTATGATATTGGCAGTGGGTTTGTCATAGATAGCTCTTGTTATTTTGAGATACGTCCCATCAATACCTAATTTATTAAGAGTTTTTAGGATGAAGGGTTGTTGAATTTTGTCAAAGGCCTTTTCTGCATCTATTGAGATAATCATGTGGTTTTTGTCTTTGGTTCCGTTTATATGCTGGATTACATTTATTGATTTGCGTATGTTGAACCAGCCTTGCATCCCAGGGATGAAGCCCACTTGATCATGGTGGATAAGCTTTTTGATGTGCTGCTGGATTCGGTTTGCCAGTAATTTATTGAGGATTTTTGCATCAATGTTCATCAAGGATATTGGTCTGAAATTCTCTTTTTTGGTTGTGTCTCTGCCAGGCTTTGGTATCATCTGGCCTCATAAAATGTGTTAGGGAGGATTCCCTCTTTTTCTATTGATTGGAATAGTTTCAGAAGGAATGGTACCAGTTCCTCCTTGTACCTCTGGTAGAATTCGGCTGTGAATCCATCAGGTCCTGGACTCTTTTTGGTTGGTAAGCTATTGATTATTGCCACAATTTCAGAGCCTGTTATTGGTCTATTCAGAGATTCAACTTCTTCCTGGTTTAGTCTTGGGAGGGTGTATTTGTTGAGGAATTTATCCATTTCTTCTAGATTTTCTGGTGTATTTGCGTAGAGGTGTTTGTAGTATTCTCTGATGGTAGATTGTATTTCTGTGGGATCAGTGGTGATATCCCCTTTATCAGTTTTTATTGCACCTATTTGATTCTTCTCCCTTTTCTTCTTTATTAGTCTTGCTAGTGGTCTATCAATTTTGTTGATCTTTTCAAAAAACCAGCTCCTGGATTCATTAATTTTTTGAAGGGTTTTTTGTGTCTCTATTTCCTTCAGTTCTGCTCTGATTTTAGTTATTTCTAGCCTTCTGCTAGCTTTTGAATGTGCTTGCTGTTGCTTTTCTAGTTCTTTTAATTGTGATGTTAGGGTGTCAATTTTGGATCTTTCCTGCTTTCCCTTGTGGGCATTTAGTGCTATAAATTTCCCTCTACACACTGCTTTGAATGTGTCCCAGAGATTCTGGTATGTTGTGTCTTTGTTCTCGTTGGTTTCAAAGAACATCTTTATTTCTGCCTTCATTTCGTTATGTACCCAATAGTCATTCAGGAGCAGGTTGTTCAGTTTCCATGTAGTTGAGCGGTTTTGAGTGAGTTTCTTAATCCTGAGTTCTAGTTTGATTGCACTGTGGTCTGAGAGACAGTTTGTTATAATTTCTGTTCTTTTAAATTTGCTGAGGAGAGCTTTACTTCCAACTATGTGGTCAATTTTGGAATAGGTGTGGTGCTGAGAAAAATGTATATTCTGTTGATTTGGGGTGGAGAGTTCTGTAGATGTCTATTAGGTCCACTTGGTGCAGAGCTGAGTTCAATTCCTGGATATCCTTGTTAACTTTCTGTCTCGTTGATCTGTCTAATGTTGACAGTGGGGTGTTAAAATCTCCCATTATTATTGTGTGGGAGTTTAAGTCCCTTTGTAGGTCACTCAGGACTTGCTTTATGAATCTGGGTGCTCCTGTGTTGGGTGCATATATATTTAGGATAGTTAGCTCTTCTTGTTGAATTGATCCCTTTACTGTTATATAATGGCCATCTTTGTCTCTTTTAATCTTTGTTGGTTTAAAGTCTATTTTATCAGAGACTAGGATTACAACCCCTGCCTTTTTTTTGTTTTCCATTTGCTTGGTAGATCTTCCTCCATCCCTTTATTTTGAGCCTATGTGTGTCTCTGCACATGAGATGGGTTTCCTGAATACAGCACACCGATGGGTCTTGACTCCTTATCCAATTTGCCAGTCTGTGTCTTTTAATTGGAGCATTTAGCCCATTTACATTTAAAGTTAATATTGTTATGTGTGAATTTGATCCTGTCATTATGATGTTAGTTGGTTATTTTGCTCGTTGGTTGATGCAGTTTCTTCCTAGCCTCGACGGTTTTTACAATTTGGCATGTTTTTGCAGTGGCTAGTACCGGTTGTTCCTTTCCATGTTTAGTGCTTCCTTCAGGAGCTCTTTTAGGGCAGGTCTGGTGTTGACAAAATCACTCAGCATTTGCTTGTTTGTAAAGTATTTTATTTCTCCTTCACTTATGAAGCTTAGTTTGGCTGGATATGAAATTCTGGATTGAAAATTCTTTTCTTTAAGAATGTTGAATATTGGCCCCCACTCTCTTCTGGCTTGTAGAGTTTCTGCCAAGAGATCAGCTGTTAGTCTGATGGGCTTCCCTTTGTAGGTAACCCGACCTTTCTCTCTGGCCGCCCTTAACATTTTTTCCTTCATTTCACTTTGGTGAATCTGACAATTATGTGTCTTGGAGTTGCTCTTCTCAAGGAGTATCTTTGTGGCATTCTGTGTATTTCCTGAAGCTGAATGTTGGCCTGCCTTGCTAGATTGGGGAAGTTCTCCTGGATAATATCTTGCAGAGTGTTTTCCAACTTGGTTCCATTCTCCCTGTCACTTTCAGGTACACCAATCAGACGTATGTTTGGTCTTTTCACATAGTCTCATATTTCTTGGAGGCTTTGTTCATTTCTTTTTGTTCTTTTTTCTCTAAACTTCCCTTCTTGCTTCATTTCATTCATTTCATCTTCCATCACTGATACCCTTTCTTCCAGTTGATCGCATCGGCTACTGAGGCTTCTGCAATCTTCACGTAGTTCTGGAAACTTGGCTTTCAGCTCCATCAGCTCCTTTAAGCCCTTCTCTGCATTGGTTATCTTAGTTATACATTCATCTATTTTTTTTTTTCAAAGTTTTTAACTTCTTTGCCATTGAATTTCCTCCTGTAGCTCGGAGTAGTTTGATCTTCTAAAGCCTTCTTCTCTCAACTCGTCAAAGTCATTCTCCGTCCAGCTTTGTTCCGTTGCTGGTGAGGAACTGCGTTCCTTTGGAGGAGGAGAGGTGCTCTGCTTTTTAGAGTTTCCAGTTTTTCTGCTCTGTTTTCTCCCCATCTTTGTAGGTTTTTCTACTTTTGGTCTTTGATGATGGTGATGTACAGATGGGTTTTTGGTGTGGATGTCCTTTCTGTTTGTTAGTTTTCCTTCTACCAGACAGGACCCTCAGCTGCAGGTCTGTTGGAGTTTGCTAGAGGTCCACTCCAGACCCTGTTTGGCTGGGTGTCAGCAGCGGTGGCTGCAGAACAGTGGATTTTTGTGAGACTGCAAATTCAGCTGTCTGATCATTCCTCTGGAAGTTTTGTCTCAGAGGAGTACCTGGCCGAGTGAGGTGTCAGTCTGTCCCTGCTGGGGGGTGCCTCCCAGTTAGGCTGCTCGGGGGTCAGGGACCCACTTTAGGAGGCAGTCTGCCCGTTCTCAGATCTCCAGCTGCGTGCTGGGGAATCACTACTCTCTTCAAAGCTGTCAGACAGGGACATTTAAGTCTGCAGAGGTTCCTGCTGTCTTTTTGTTTGTCTGTGCCCTGCCCCCAGAGGTGGAGCCTACAGAGGCAGGTAGGCCTCCTTGAGCTGTGGTGGGCTCCACCCAGTTCGAGCTTTCTGGCTGCTTTGTTTACCTAAGCAAGCCTGGGCAATGGCGGGCGCCCCTCCCCTAGCCTGGCTGCCGCCTTGCAGTTTGATCCCAGACTGCTGTGCTAGCAATCAGCAAGACTCCGTGGGCATAGGACCCTCCAAGCCAGGTGCGGGACACAATCTCCTGGTGTGGCTGTTTCCAAGCCCGTTGGAAAAGTGCAGTATTAGGGTGGGATTGACCCGATTTTCCAGGTGCCGTCTGTTACCCCTTTCTTTGACTAGGAAAGGGAACTCCCTGACCGCTTGTGCTTCCCGAGTGAGGCAATGCCTCGCCCTGCTTCGGCTTGTACACGGTGCGCTGCACCGACTCTCCTGCACCCACTGTTTGGCACTCCCTAGTGAGATGAACCTGGTACCTCAGATGGAAATGCAGAAATCACCAGTGTTCTCTGTCGCTCAGGCTGGAAGCTGTAGACTGGAGCTGTTCCTATTTGGCCATCTTGGCTCCACCCCTCCCTGATTTCTATATCTCTTCAAGTTCTCTGTCAGACTGACTTTCCCTATTATATGGCTTTTATTTTTTACCACAGGAAGTAATTATCAATAAACCTAAAAATGCAGGATGCCTTCATGTGTACATGCATGTCTCTGTGTGTGTATGTGTGTGTGTGTGTGTGTGTGTTTGTCTCCATAACACACTTCAAGAGAAAGCTTTTGAAGTGGAAGAAACTTCAAAGTTGGGCCCCAAGCTTTTGAAGTGGATGTAACCTGAAACTAATTTTCAAAACAAAATAATTATACAGCATTCTTTCTTGTGCTTCATACATGACAGAGAAGAAATTTGTGGTGGCACACAGCACCTCTACCAAAGCCTAACGAATTTAAGCCAATGAACACAGTAGTTAAGGTATTTAACTTAAGATTTTGGAGACAGTAGTAAAAATGTGTTATAAAAGGAAAATTGGACTGGGTGTGGTGGCTCATGCCTGTAATCCCAGCACTTTGGGAGGCCGAGGCGGGTGTATCACCTGAGGTCGGGAGTTTGAGACCAGATGAAACCCCATCTCTACTAAAAATACAAAAATTAGCTGGGCATGGTGGCGCATGCCTGTAATCCCAGCTACTCGGGTGGCTGAGACGGGGGAATCACTTGAACCTGGGAAGCAGAGGTTGCAGTGAGCCGAGACTGTGCCATTGGACTCTAGCCTGGGCAACAAGAGTGAAACTCTGTTCAAAAAAACAAAAAACAGCAAAACAAAAAAGGAAAATCGGAGGTTCTTTTACTGTCTGTGAGCACCATGGATTAAAACAACTGGTTAATTTGCAAGCTTGCTTTGATATGTGAAAATGATTGTGAGGTGATTGCAAAAATGCAAATTTAAGATACTTTAACGCATCTCGTCAATCTCAGACTTAATCTATTCTTAATATATATTTAAAATGCAGCCAAATGACCTTTGAAATAGAATAAAAGAATAAAAAGAGATTCTCTGAAAAAGAAAATAAAAACAATATCTATTTCCTTTTTTTTAAAAAAGCAAAACTATTGATGAGCTAATTGATTGTGATACAATAGACAGACATTGTAACTATACTGCAAGTTCTCTTGTTTTCTAAATAAAGTTGTTTTTTTTTTTGAGACAGTTTCACTCTTGTTGCCCAGGTTGGAGTGCAATGGCATGACCTCAGCTCACTGCAACCTCTGCCTGGGGTTCAAGCAATTCTCCTGCCTCAGCCTCCTGAATAGCTGGGATTACAGGCATGCGCCACCACGCCTGGCTAATTTTGTATTTTTAGTAGAGACAGGGTTTCTCCATGTTGGTCAGGCTGGTCTTGAACTCCCGAGCTCAGGTGATTCACCCACCTCAGCCTCCCAAAGTGCTGGGATTACAGGCGTGAGCCACTGCACCTGGCCATATTTTTTCTTATATTTAATTATAATTTCAAATATTTATGTTAATCAATGACATGTCAGGCTGGAAAAAGTCTAAAAAGTCAGGGTTTTAAAATTTCTCATTTATAGTCTCCAAGTAGGGCTAAAAGAGTTGAATAAAAAGAATTTAAAAGCATAAATATTACAATTCTAAAGTACAATAGAGAATACAGTAAGCTATGGTAGAGGATACATTTATGATACAGTATGTTATTTTCATCAGGAGATTATCTTAGAACAGAATTTTTATATTGTTACTTCTGCTCATATTTTTTTGTTTGAATACTCTCTAGTTTCCAAAACCACAGTGAAGAACATATACATTATCAAAAGAATTTTGAATTCCTCTACCTTGTTCATGTTGGCTTCAGAGCATCAGTTTTTTTTTGTTTGCATTCTATTGGTCAGGCAAGTCTCCCATCCAGCCCAGTTTCAAGAGGAGGGAGGGAATTGACTTCATTTTTTGTTGGGGGGATAGCATGCTTGTATAGGGAGGAAAAAAACCTGGTTGCAGCTTTCTGGAAATAAGCTATCACAAAGATCATTCTTTGCTTGGCGTGTAAATTAACTATTACAAGACTTTGAAGGTCATAATCTATGATTCTGGATTAAACTGTTTCCTGCAATTGTTTACATGATTTCTGAATGGGTGATCTCCTTCAGAAGGGGATGGCTACTGGGGCTCAATTACTCTATATTTTGGAAAACATAGACATTAATTCTGTAGCAGAGGGTGAATGGAAGCAAAAATATTTTGAAAAAACTTAAATCACTTTAGCAACTTCAACATTATAATTATTGTATAATTATAATAATATGTTTTATTAATGGTAAATGGACTAATGTACATCTACACAAGAGAAATGATGTTTTGAAAAAATGTACCCTCTACCATAGCTTAATATATTCGCTATTATACTTTAGCATTGTAATATTTGTGCTTTTTCTATAAAATGTGTGCTGGAAAAGATAGTGTCTGCTGGTAATAATTTCATTAATGAAGCATAACTACAGTTCTAAAGTTGACTCTTTAAACTCCTTATGAGACTATTAAAGTTTGAACACAAATTTTCATTATTAAAACCTGTCAAATGTCTTTGAGCTTAAATACTAGGAGTCTCCTAAAATTCTACTGGTTGATACCTATGTCATGAAAAGTAAAAGTTATTGTATTCTTGGGAAACTAGTAGAGGGAGGAAACAAAAACAAAATTAAATACGAATATTTTTTTTCCGGCTTTTGTAATATCAAGAGTTCTTGAAATATAATTATAATTTATTCTGTATTTAAACAATTTTTAACAAGTTTAAACAATTATAATTCCAGAGAAAATGAGTATTTAATGGCTGGAAAAGATCAGCACTGAAGAAGAGGTGGGGGCTGGAAACTATGGAAGAAGACTGTGGAGTTCTGGTTGCCTTGGGCTCCAATACTTCTTGACTTGGGCTATATGTCCCATGATGAGCATGAGTGACAGTCCCCAAATCAGTTTGTGTTGTGAAGGAGAATGGTAAAGAGGGTTCTCTTTCTGCTGATAAAAAGCCAGGCTTCTTTTTAACATGTCATATATATATCATGACATTTAAAACCCATAGTATTGTAAATCAATGTTATCCCTGTTTCACTGGTGAGAAAACAAGCTTATTGAGTTTGAGTAACTTGACCAGGGGGACATGGTTGAAAAATGAGGAACTAGAATGTTGTCCGAAGTCCACTGGTCTCCAAAATCCATTCACCCTGCTATTTACCACAGCAGTCCTCAACCTTTTTGGCGTCAGGGACCAGTTTTGTGGGAGACAATTTTTCCATGGACCAGGGGGTCCAGGGGGAATGGTTTTGGGATAATTCAGTGTATTACATTTATTGTGCATGTTATTTCTAGTATTATTACATTGTAATATATAATGAAATAATTATACAACTCACCATAATGTAGAATCAGTGGGAGTTCTGAGCATGTTTTTCTGCAACTAGACGGTCCCATGTGGGGGTAATGGGAGACAGTGACAGATCATCAGGCATTAGAGTCTCATAAGGAGTGTGAAACCTAGATCTCTTGCACGTGCAGTTCACAATAGGGTTTGTGCTCCTATGAGAATCTAATGCTGCCGCTGATCTGATAGGAGGTGGAGCTCAGGTGGTAATGCAAGTGATGGGGAGTGCCTGTGAATACAGATGAAGCTTTGCTCACTCACCCACTGTTCACCTCTTGCTGTGAAGCCCAGTTTCTAACAGGCCACGGACTGGTACCTGGAGACCCTGGTTTACAACATATATGAACAAACATTATATTCTCAACTATCACCCCCAGAACCCTGTGAAGCCTATTATAATGTAATTTTACAGATGGAGAAACTGAGGCTTAAAGATTATTTTTTTCCATGCAGGAAAAGAAAATGTAGAGTGACTTGCACAAAAATAAAACTAGTAAACAGAGGGGTCAGGGCACATAGGCATTTCTAATTGCCATCTCTTTCCCCAGTGCCAAAGTTTGTGAGTCAACTCTTGCCCTCTGGTTTCTGGTTTCTCCACGTCACTAAATGCTGAGATTTATTCCTTCCTTCATTTATTCACTTATCAATAAACATTTAGTTAGTGCAAAGTATTTTATTAGGAAGGAAAAATATTTAAGGGGGTTGAAATAGTTAAGATGCTTTTCCCTAAATCTTGTCTCCTGAGATTTAAAAAAAATGTGCATTTCATCTTTTCTTGTTTGAAACAAAAAGCAACAGCTCAAGATGGCATCTGACTGAGATTTTATTTTTATATTTAATTTTTATGTCTGGTCTGGGGTAGGTTGGATCAAATTTTAAAGAAAACCATTACTTGCAGTTAGCTGAGAATGAATGACCTAGCTTATTTTGTTGGCAAATTGCCTCCTTGACTAAGAAAAAGTCAAGGCTAGAATGATCTCTTTGTGTCCTAGAGGCTATGGCCTTGCCTACTCTAAAGCAAGTCACAAACTCAAGTCGAAAAAGGACTTAAGAGAGAAGAAGCACTTTTCTAAGAGAAAATCAAGAGAATTAGAAATAATGCCTTCCTTTCCCAAGTATTTTTTTACTTTTCTTATTATACTTGTCATTTCTATGTCAGTTTCTATATACATGCCATTTCTATGACATGTGTGCTTATGGTAGCATGGAAACTGACAGAAATGACAGGTATAATATGAAAAGTAAAAAGTACTTGGGAAAGGAAGGCAACATTTCTAATTCTCTTCCAACTTCTTTAATTTTCTAGATTATACCCTTAATTTTTATTTGTAAAACTAAGAGACATATTGCAATAATTACATACTGAAGCCTTAAGGTAGATGTTACCTTCTGCATCAACCATGTGTTTTACAACTATGGTATGATTATGAGAAGTGTTTGGAGTGGAGCTAGGTTTGGGGTAGAAACCTTATTATTAGTATTTTATTAATGGTAAATGGACTAAGGTACATCTTCACAAGAGAAATGATGTTTTGAAAAAATACTTAATGACATGGAAAATGCTCATGATATAATAAAAACTAAAAAATCAGGAGACAATATCATACTATAGCCTGAGACCATAAGACTAGAAAAATAAAAGACTGAAAGGAAAAAAAAACTTTGTTATCTCTGGGTGGGAATGTTTACTGTGATATTATTTTTCTCATTGTGCCTTCTTGTGTTTCTAAACTCTCTGTGGTGATCATGTACAAACATACCTCAGAGATAATGCAGGTTCGGTTCCAGACCACCTCAATAAAGTGAATATTGCAATAAAGTGAGTCACATGAATTTTTTGGTTTCTCAGTGCATATAAAAGTTATGTTTATACTATGCTGTAGTCTATTAAGTGTGCAATAACATGATGTAAAAAAGTACATACTTTAAATAATACTTTATTGCTAAAAATTGCTAACTGAACCTTCAGCACGTTGTTTTCTCTTTGCAAGTAGAGGATTTTGCCTTGATGTTGATAGCTGTTGACTGATCAGGGTGGTGATTGCTGAAGGATGGAGCAGTTGTGGCCATTTCTTAAAGTAATACAACAATGAAGTTTGTCGCATCAATTTTCTTCCTTTCAGGAAAGTTTCTCTGTAGCATGTGATACTGTTGATAGCATTTTACACACAGTAGGATGTCTTCTGAAATTGGAGTCAATCTCTCAAACACTGCCATTGTTTTACAAATACGTTTATGTGACATCCTAAGTCCTTTGTGGTCATTTCAACAATGTTCACAGCATCTTCACCAGGAGTAGATTTCATCTCAAGAAACCACTTTCTTTGCTCATCTATAAAAAGCAACCCCTCATCTGTTGATTTTTTTTTTTTTTTTTTTTTTTTTTTTTTTTTTTTTTTTTTTTAGACGGGGTCCTACTCTGTCCCACTACACTCCCAGGCTGGAGTGTAGTGGCCTGAACTCAGCTCACTGCAACCTCTGCCTCCCACGCTCAAGTGATTCTTGTGCCTCAGCCTCTCAAGTAGCTGGGATTACAGGTATGAGCCACCACACCAGATAATTTTTGTATTTTTAGTAGAGATAGGGTTTTGCCATGTTGGCCAGGCTGGTCTCAAACTCTTGGTCTCAAGTGATCTGCCTGCCTTGGCCTCCCAAAGTGCTGAGATTACAGGCATGAGCCACTGTGCCCGGTCCCAGCTAATTTTTTTGTATTTTTGTAGAGATGAGATTTCACCATGTTGACTAGGCTGGTCTCATATCCGGTTTTCTAGGTGTTTAAGGCAGGAAGATTGATACATTCAGTTGCTGTTACTCTATCCTGGTGAGATTCAGAAGCCCTTCTCTGTGGATTTTTAGTGATAGTTGTCTTTTTAAGTTTCCTTCTTTCAGGCTAGTCTTTTTTTTTGTTTTTTGCTGTTTTCCCCACTTGTTTATTTTTGTCTTTGTCTTTGACAATTGAGACTTTCCTCAAACGCCTGGTGATTCTAGGCTGTTCCTACTAAAGCCTAGGATGCTAAATGGGTGAGAGGCTCCATGTTTATGAGGAAGTTTGTCATCTCATGGGATTCATTGGAGAATTAACTGATTTTTAGAGCTCTTTACATTAACAACTAAGACTGACCTTTAATGAATTAATAGTATCATTTGTTTCAAATTAAGAAGTGAGCTTACATCCTATAGAATGTGGAATTTTAAGGGAAAGCTGATAGTAAGAAATAGACTTTCTTATATATGTTAAATTATAAACTATTCCTTACTCTGTGTAGGCAAAAGAGTACTTTGTTTTATATAAATTCGTACTTTACTCTCAAAGGATGATTGAATGTTTTTTCTTGTGTAGAGTGTAATCTCCTTTGAAGAAAGGAATCATGGCCTCTTTTTTTTTCTTTTGCTATACTGAATTCTTTCTCTCCTCCAAGACCTCTACTTATCTGCTCCTTGACCCTGAAAATCATGCTCAGGGGACTGCAGAATTAATGATTTACCTGTTTAATGAAGTGTGTTGATCAGTGTTAAATACAATTTATGGGAGGCCGTTGTTTTGGATGGAGCTCCTACCGTAGGCCCCATCACACCCGACCAAACCAGAAGGGAGTCACTCATGGCTAGGCTAATTCCAGGCCTTGCCTTTTTAGTTCATAATTCCTATAATAAGGGTCTTGCAGAGACCCCCACACACTGACTGCCCTGTTGAATTGTTACTAGAGACTGTGAGCAATGATAAAGAGAAATGTTTGCATATATCAAAATCTTCCTATATCTCTTGACATGACAAATTGTCATCTGGGAATAATGAGGAGAATTATGGCACCCTGAGAATATACTGTCTATCTTCAGTGGAAGAGGTTTAAGGAAGCACCTGATAACAGTATAAAATTCCCCTCTTAAATCATCTTACCTCATACATGTGTACATGCCAAAGTTATTACAAAGGAAAATAGAAAGCTATATGCCACATCATTTTGCAAGAATGGCAAGAATTAACACTTCAGCCAATACTTTTCCTAATGAAATATTCTAAATTCTAACTACCCAACTATCAAATTAATCTTTTGCAAATTGAGTAACTCTGGGACAATTTTGCTCCCTGAAGGAGTGCTATAAGCTACTAGGGGGCAACATTTTACATACCAATCTGGTCTTTGCTGACCTTGGACTAAGTTCTAGTCCCTGAATTAAACATAGAGAAACTTGTGACTCATCTGGATTTTAAATTTTGGATGCTACTAGGAGAAACTTTGAAGTAAACATTGCATTTTAATATACTTATTTTTCTGAAGTGGGTGAATTGAACATTTCAGACTTCAGAACCCATAATTCATTTCTCTATGTTTTTCAAACAGAGAAAAGAACAAAGGAAAAATCCGTCTTCACTATTTTAGCTCTCTGTATTATCTGCCATAGTGTTCAGTGAGATCATCTTTAAAAGGTTAAGTGACTTGGAAATTTGCAAAATGTTCCTAGTTTCATGTTCTATTCAGCTCTCCCAGGAGAGGATACTGAAGATACTGGCCATGTTAGCCATCAGTATTGCTGATCCCTGGGAGTATGTGAGCAACACCGTACTGAAGAAAAGGGAAGAGAATAAAGATAATACACATCTGGAGCTATGCAGGACAGAGAGAAAAATATGAAGTGATTCTTGTATATATATATGCTGTTTTTACTAAGACACTTAACGACATAAAGATTAGAGAACAATACAAGATAGGTTATCTTGTATAGGGCTGAATCATGTGGTATAAATTGTAAATCCTGAAAAGATTCAGAGAAAGGAGATATCACTGTGGGTTTAGAGGACTGGGATGGACAGCAGAATGTTCTGGGAGTTCATGTTCTAAGAGCAGATAGAATTCCTTCCGAAGCCATTAAGAAGAGCTGTGCTGTCTCCAGATGGAGCAACGGCCAGCAAAGACAAAGAGGTGACAAAGGAGGAGTTCTGCCAAATGGGCACCTGCTGGAGGAGGATCTGACTGGAGAAGATCTGTAATACAGGAATAAAGTTGAAGACATGTTTGCATGATGATCATCATTAGCTTATCAGAACAGCTATTTTCTCTGGAAATATTTTTTTTCTACCATGCAAATTCTGTAAAATATATTTGAGGTAGGGCTTTGTGAACAAATAATGCAGCAGTTCTGTGTGGGCTGTGTCTTTGTTTGAGCCCTGTCTGATTGTGTGATAGTAGGATCGTATTTTAACTTGCTGAGATTCCAAAGCCTCCGTAGCCTGTCTTGTTTCTATTTACCTTATTTACTTCCTGTTATTTTCCAACATGCACATTTCACAAGTGTCAATCTAATTTCTTCTACTTTCCATAAACTTCTACTTTCATATCTTTTACTCAGAATAAACTTTTTTTTTTTTAATCCTTCCTGCTTATAACAATATGATGAAGGCTTGAGGCCTTTGCAGGTTATCTTGGCCTTCTTTGGTCTTCCTCTCCTTTGGACCCCTAAAACATTTTGAATCTATAGCACTCCCACCCTCATTTAATTCTTACCCATAAATTCTCTCATATTATGTACATTTTTGAGTACGGATTTGTGTGTTTCTCACTTGGTTACAATTTTTTAAATAGCAGCAGCCATGGTATAATATTGAATCCATGCTATAGGTTCATTGTTCATATGTCAGTTAAGGCAATGGGCTGATTTTATTTTTTTGAGATGGAGTCTTGCTCTGTCGCCCAGGCTGGAGTGCAGTGGCGCCATCTCGGCTCACAGCAAGCTCTGCTTCCTGGGTTCGTGCCATTCTCCTGTCTCAGCCTCCTGAGTAGCTGGGACTACAGGTGCCCGCCACCATGCCCAGCTACTTTTTTGTATTTTTAGTAGAGACAGGGTTTCACCATGTTAGCCAGGATGGTCTTGATCTCCTGACCTTGTGAGCCGCCCGCCTCGGCCTCCCAAAGTGGGGCTGATGTTGTTGAATTTTTGGAATTTTTTGGGTTTTTTACTTTCATCTTCTTAAGGATTGTTTGGTAAAGTTTGTGTTTAGAAGTTAAGGGGGAAAATGAAGCCGCCATATCCACCAGAGTGTGATTTTAATTTTTTGAGATCTTTCACGGTAAAAACTGTCGTAGGAAATAAGAATGAAATCTTGGAAATAGGTCTAGGGAAGCATAAATAATAAAATCTATTTTTAGAATGTGTCTTATAACATTTTCCTATATGATAGTTTCATAATTTTAGGTGAATCACACAGCTGTGTTTTCCTCCCTAAAAAATTTTATATTTCCATCAGGAGATCCCTGAATATGATCTTAACAGAATTTATTATCTTTTAATGTTTATGCCCTATACAGTAAGCTTTAAAATTTATCACATATTAAAAGTAGTTATGATATTTTCTAAAATTACATTATCACAGCAGATCAGTTAAAATAAAACTTTTGCCAATAAGATTATTATTGTTATGTATATGATTCTAGTCAACTAGGAAAATTGTTCGGTAGGGGGAGGGAGGAGGGATAGCATTAGGAGATATACCTAATGTTAAATGACGAGTTAATGGGTGCAGCACACCAACATGGCACATGTATACATATGTAACTAACCTGCACGTTGTGCACATGTACCTTAAAACTTAAAGTATAGTTAAAAAAAAATTGTTCACACCTGAATGGCTAAAACAGATTTAGAGAAATTTTTGTTTATGAATATAGATGCATCGTACTCCAATAAATGTGGAGCATCTCAACTGAAAGTTAGGTGAAGTAATACACATTTCTTTTTTTAATGTGTTTTTTTGTAAGACCTATACAATTTTTAAAGAGCGGCTACATTAAAATAATGTTGCTATTTTACTTGATTTGCTAAATTCTTCTTAAGAAGCTTATTAGAAGAAGTGATGCAGAATTATACTCAATCAAATTACTAATGTGACTTTAACAACAGAGCAAATAGATATATTTTCCTTCTGCATTTTACTTTTCAAATTCTGCTTATGTTGGTATATTATTTCTAACTCCCATTGGCAAAGAGACATCTCTTCTTTTGTTCGAGAAGGGTATATAATATTATACAGGGGAGGATATGTGTAGGTTACATGCAAATACTGCATCATTTGTGTACGGGGCTGGAGCATCCATGATTTTTATTATTTGTTGGGGATCCCAGGGCCAATGTCCTGAGGATACTCAGAGACAACTGTATGTTGTACACAGTTTAAATGGTACATAAAAAGATATGATGAAAAGCAAATTTCTTACTTATCTATGTCTTCCAGTTGGTAGAAAATTATCTGCCAGCAATGCAACTTTCTGTCTGAGTCAACTGCAATCAGTTTATTACATGTCATTTCAGATATGGTCTATACTTAACAGAGCCATAAATACATCCGTGTTCTATTTTTCACACAAATGGCATACAACATGGTTTCCCATCTTTTTGCACTAAGCAACATATATTGGGGATTGTTCAGTTTCAGAACCTATAGAGTTACACATTTCAGTGGCTGTTTATTAATCTATTATACAAATGTACCAAACTGCATTTAATCCATCCCCTACCAATGGGTTTCTTCCAGTCCTTTGCTCATGCCCAGTGAGTAGCTTTGTACTTAAAATGCTGAGCACATGTTGTTGCATTTCTAAAGGACAAATTTGCAGATACAGAGTTGTTGGGACAAGAAACTGTGCCTTTTAAAATTTGGTAGACATTGTTAGATTACCTCAAACATAGCACTAGTTTCACCTCCATGAAGAGGATAAGAACCTGTTTATCTTTAACCTCACCGATAATTATCAAACTTTTTGGTTTTTGGAGTTCTGATTTAATGAGGTAATAAATAAGATAAAAAATGCTATCCTATAGTTGTATTTAGAATTTCTTTTGTTAATGAAGTTCAACATTATCTTAATAGAAACATTCAAAATGTTTAAGAACCATTTCTATTAGGATAATAAATTGAATCTTGTAGTTTTATTAAGCATTTCTTTTAACCTGAGTGAAGGTCAACATCTTATAAATGTTATAAGCCATTTGTATTGTACTGTAAATGATCTGTTGAGATTCTTTGTCTATTTCTGTTGGTCCGTGGGCCTTAGAAATTTATTTTATATTAGTGGTTAAGAACATCCTGCTGCAAATATTTTTTTCTATTTGTTTTTCACCATGATGCAATGTATCTTTTTCTTTTTCTTCTTCTTCTTTTTTTTTTTTTTTTTGAGATGAAGTCTCACTCTGTTGCCCAGGTTGGAGTGCAGTGGTGCAAGTGGCTCGGCTCACTGCAACCTCCGACTCCTGGATTCAAGCGATTCTCCTGCCTCAGCCTCCCGAGAGCTGAGACTACAGGCGCCCACCACCACTCCCAGCTAATTTTTGTATTTTTAGTAGGTACTGGGTTTCACCATGTTGGCCAGGCTGGTCTTGAACTCCTGACCTCAGGTGATCCGCCCACCTTCACCTCCCAAAGTGCCAGGATTATAGTAGGTGTGAGTCACTGCGCCCGGCCAAGAAATGTATCTTCTTCCACATGTATTTGGGTTTGTTAATCTTTGTTCTTCTGGCTCCTGGATTTATTTGTGTCCCACTTATAAAGGCCTTTTCCACTCTAAGATTAAAGAAAAAAATGTTTTTCCTTAGTGTTTGCTAACATTTCATGGTTTCTTTTTCCTTTCTACTTCTTTAAATAAATGTTTTAAATCATTGCTCTATTTGATATTTGCTTGGAAATAAGGAGTAAGATAGGAATAAAGTAACATTTCTTCATATGGCTACCTTGTTGATACAGTATTATTTATTGAGTAATAAATTTATCTAGCAATCCACCTTTACTTCTGGAATGAAATGACACCTAAATCACATCTCAAAGACCTAAAAGTATTTCCACCTATTTCTGGATTAAATAAACAAAAAAAAAACACTCTTAATGTCTTCTTACAGAGTTGTTTCTCTGTCAAACTCTTCCATTCACTGAAAGAAAATGGTCTGTGATGCATTTTAAGAAGGCTTTTATCCTGTGGATGGATATTTCAGGCCACATCTCTATGTGTTCTTTGATGCTGTGTGGATGGAAAACAAAACTATTCTCTAGATTTGATATTCTCAGTTTGTCATTTTGGTTGAAATTGGATTAAAATGTTTTCCTTGATTGCAAAAAAAAAAAAAAAAAAAAAAAAAAAAAAAGACAGCATGCTTGCATTTGTCTTTTCTTCCTGGATTTCTCTACTTGACCTGTTAGGGCCTAATGGAGAAAGAAAACATGTTCTAATAATACATTCTAAAAGTTAGCTTAGAAAGATGTTTCTTTGTTAAACATTTCCATTCAAGACAAATTTAAGGTGAACATTAAAAAAAAATTTAAATGAATGAAATAGAGACACAACATACCAATGCTTCTAGGATACAGCAAAAGCAGTGCTAAGAGGAAAGTTTATAGTGTTAAAAGCCTATATAAAAATATAGAAAGATCATCAGTTAACAACCTAATGTATCTCAAGGAACAGCATTAGGAAAAACAAGGAAAACCAAACCCAAAGCTAGCAGAAGACAAGAAATAACAAAAATCAGAGCAGAACTAAATGAAATTGAGATGAAAAAAAAGCTGCCTCCACCCCCGCAACCCACACACGCGCATTCACCACACAGTCATACAAAGGATAAATGAAACGAAAAGTTGGTTCTTCGAAAAAATAAACAAATTAATTGTTCATTAGCTGAATTAACCAAAAAAAAAAAAAAGACAAGATTCAAGTAAGCACAATTAGAAATGACAAAGGTGACATTACAACTGATACCATAGAAATGCAAAAGATCATCATAGACTACTATGAGCATCTCTATGATATGGGAGGGGGTCAGGGAAGTGCTAGGTAGAGAAGGGTGGGGTCCCTGGTGAGGGCTCCACACTCAGGCCTGTGCCCCTGGACCTAAGTGACAACAGGCACTTCTGTTTACAAGCCCAACTGTTGCGTTTTCTAAGACCACTCTGGCCTACCATGACCCCTATCCTGTGCCTATAAAAACCCTGAGGCCCTAGCGGGCACAGACACAGGTGACTGAACATCGAGAGGAACACACCGGCAGAAGAACGTACCCAGAGATGCTGGCTGACCCTTGACAGCAGAACGATGTTGTTGATGTGGAATTTGGCCAAGGGTCGTCAGAGGAGACCGGCCGGACTCCAGAGAAGACCAACTTCCTACTCCATCCCCCTTCTGGCTCCCCATCCACCTGCTGAGATCTAGTTCCACCACCCAATAAAAAACCTCGCACCCATCCTCCAAGCCCACGTGTGTTCCGATCGGTACACTAAGCCAAGCACCTGGGAACCCAGAATACAGAAAGCCCTCTGTCCTTGTGATAAGGCACAGGGTGTAATCGAGCTGATTAACACGAGCTGCCTGCTGACGGCTAAGCTGAAAGAGCACACTGTAACACACGCCCGCTGAGACTTTGGGAGCTGTAAACACTCAATCCTAGAGGGTGTCGGAGCTCCACGACATGCTCCCCCTAGGGGTTTGAGCAGCAGGGCACCGAAGAAGTGAGCTACACCTCCATTGCGTGCCCTGGGAGGGGAACAAGGGAACTTTTCCCGTTTTATCTACAAACTAGAAAACAGAGGAAATGAGTAAGTTCCTGAAAAATACAACCTCCCAAGACTGAACCAAAAGAAATAAAAATCCTGAACAGACCAATAATGAGTAACGGGATTGAATCAATAATAAAAAATCTTCCAAAAAAAAAAAAAAGCCCAGGCCCAGACAGATTCATAGCTGAATTATATCGGCCATACAAAAAATTGGTACCAATCCTACTGAAATTGTTCTAAAAAATTAAGGAGAAAGTAATCCTCCCCAACTTATTCTACAAAGCCAGTATCACCTTAATACCAAGGCTAGGCAAAGACATAACAGAAAAAGAAAACTACAGGCCAGTAACTCTGATGAACATAGATGCAAAATCCTTAACAAAATACTAGCAATTGAATCCAACAGCACATCAAAAAGATAATACATCATGATCAAGGGTTTTTTTTTTTGTTTTGTTTTTTTTTTTTTTTTTTTTTTTTGAGACGGGGTCTCGCTCTGTTGCCCAGGCTGGAGTGATGATCAAGGGTTTTATTCCAGGGATGCAAGGATGATTCAACATATACAACGATGCAAAAGTATTCAATAATCAAATCAATAAATGTGATTCAACACATAAACAGACTTAAAAATAAAAACTATATGATTATCTCAATAGATGCAGAAAAAGCATATAATAAAATTCACCATTGCATCATAATGAAAACTCTCAATAAGCTAAACATTTACCTTAAAATAATAAAAGTCCGTATACAACAAACCGACAGACGACATCCTACTGAATGGGGAAAAGTTGAAAGCATTCCCCCTAAGAACTGGAACAAGACAAGGATGCTCACTTTCACTACTCCTATTCAGCGTAGTACTGGAAGTCTTAGCTATACCAATCAGGCAAGAGAAAAAATAAAAGTTACCCAAATTGGAAAAGAAGTAAAATTATCTCTGTTGATGATATGATCCTAAAAAGAAAACCCTAAAGACTCCTCCAAAAGACTCCTAGATTTGATAAACGGCTTCAGTAAAGTTTCAGATTTTTTATGTTGTTTCATTGGGTGTCTCTTGAGTATTTCGGTACCATTATACTATTTTAATTGCTCTTTTTATTTTTTAAGAATTTTCGTATTCTTTTTTTTTCCATGGGAATTTTGGACTCAGCTTGCCTATTTATAAAGGAAATCTTATTTTATTTTAACTTCAATTACAGCAAACATATTTATGGAGAATTGGCATTTTTGCAACATTGACTATTCTTATCCAATAAAAGGATATGTCTTCCCAGTTATTAAGGCCTTATGTTGTGTCTCTCTCAGTAGTGTTTAAAATATTTCTTCTTAGAGTTTTTACATTTAGATTAGGGTTATTTCTAGACATTTTATCTTTCTGACACTATTTTGAGTGTGTGTTTTCTTCTTTAGCATGTCTTATAACTGGTTTTTGTCTGTGTTTTGAATTGATTTTGAACTTTTTGAACTCGGTTACCTTTCTGAATTTTCATATTTTTTTTGCAGTGTGGTCATTTTGAGTGGGTTGTTTTGGATTTTCCAGGCTTATAAACACCTAATCTTCGAAAAATGTAAACACCTCCTCATTTTTACTGTTTATGTCTCTTATTTTTTTCTTTTGTTTAATTGCATTGATTAGGATGTTGAGAACAGAGTTATAAAGTGGTGACAGTTAGCTGTCTAGTCTTGTCTTTGACTTAACAGAAACTATCTTATTGCTTTTTGACTCTTCTAGATGGCAGTTCATCCATGTTTTCATATTTATTTGCACATAATTGAGAGGTCTGTTTTGCTTTGTAGTATTATTACCATATTTGCACATTCTTCCTGTTTTTCTTACTAATTTACTATTTATATGCAAAGAGCCACCTATTAAAATTGAAAGTTCAAATATACTGGAAATAGATAGCCAGCTGCTGGGTTGGGCTTTCATTTCATGATTTTATTTTTGAATCTGGAGATTTGTCATACTTTCTTATAAGCTCAGCAATTCATTTAAAAGTGTTTCAACTATTTTTATCTGGCATTTCCAGGTGTTTTATGGGCAATGGCTTTCAGGATATCTAGTCTCTGTATGCTGGAAATGGAAGTCTTATTTATCTTTTTGAAGGTTAATATTTGTTTTTCAGGAAGTGCTTTTCTTTAGCTTCTTTCACTACTTTCTATCTTCCCTCTTCCATAGTTTTTCCTCTTTCTATATTTCCCTTTTCCACAGTTTTTCCTCTTTATTATTATTTTTGTCTAATAAACCCTGGTTTTTGCTGTTAAACATAATTTGCTTGCTGAGCTTATTGGATTTGAAACATAATTAGAGAAGCTCAGAAAGCACCATGCTTCATTGACTACATAATGTGAGTGAGTTGATGTTGTCTTTTGAAAGAATCCAGGAGAAATTTTCAGTGACAACATCAGATTCTAAGATGCACTAGAGCAAGGAGTATGGATATCTTGTCCATTCACTTGCTACATGATCTTGGGAAAGTTGCTTAACCTCTGTGAGCCTCAGTTTCCTTACTTGAAAAATGGAGATAAAGATAAAAATTAACTCATAAAATAATTTCATATAAAGATTATTTTATATAAAACACATAAAGCAGCCTTAGTAAGCTTTTATGATTGTTTTAATGATATTATGCTAATTGCCTACCAGGATACTTAACACATGGTAGTCATTAAGGATATTTAGAAATTGAATTTTGAATGGGTGAGCTTAACATAACGTACATGATTATCTTTTATTTAATGACTCGGCACTATGCTGATACTTTGATTGTCCCTCTCCATGAATGTTAAACTCTCTTTATCTTTGTATTCTGGTAACACCTACCTCTGGACTTATATTTGTTTGCAAGAAAAATGAAATGTCTAATTAATTTAAGCCACTGTTTGGTCAGATTTTCTATTACTTGCAGTCAAACCCAATCCTTAACGGATACAGAATTTGGATTAGAAGCTGTTAATGCCCAACATTAACACATCATTCTTCCCCACTTGAACTTCCAGAACAAAGCAACCCTTCCCCCTAACCTCGGCAGTCTACTGTTGCTTGACATAATTAAACTGTCCTTTTGTGTAAATAAAAGCGAGTTCTCATCCTCCTCAAAAGAAGATTCCCAAAGTCTCAGCTACTGTACCCATTTCCAAGTCCAGATGTCTAGATGAAGTTCTGTTGTAATTCTGCTGCAAACCTGTCTTTATATTTTGTAACCTATGCACTTGTGGTATCCCAGTGGGTTCATCTTTCCCATTGCTCAGAAAAGCCAATGCACTGAGAAAAGCAGGTTTTTTTTTTATTTGTTTGTTTTTGGCAGCAAATAGAGTTTAATTAACACAGGGGTAGCCAAGTGGGAGATGGAGCTTAGTACTCAAATCAGCCTCCGTAAGAACACAGAGGCCAGGGTTTTTATGGATAATTTGGTGGGCAGGGGACTAAGGAATGGGTGCTACTGATTAGTTGGGGATAAAATCATGTGTGTGAAAAATGGTCCTTGTGCTTTGAGTGAGGCTCTGGGTGGGGGCCACAGGACCAGCTGAGTCGTGAGCCATGGGCCCAGGAGGAGTCAGTTGGTTGCCAGAATGCAAAAGTCTGGAAAACAACTCAAATGACCAATCTTAGATTCTGCAATAGTGGTATTATCCATAGGAGCAATTGGGGAAGTTACTAAGCTTGTGACCTTTGGTGCAGTAAATGATTATGGAAAGTCAAGCTATGCTTGTAGCTTAGCAGAATTCAGGCCCCTTCCATAATCTTAATCTTGTGGGCTTTCTTTAGTCTTATAGAAGCAGTTTCAGTCTCTGAAAAAGGAGGGGGTCAGTTTTGTGGAGGGACTATTATTATTCTTGATTCAAAGTTAAACCATAAACTAAATTCCTCCCATGGTTAGCTTGGCTTATGCCCAAGAATGAGCCAGGACAGCTAGCCTATAAGGCTAAAAGCAAGATGGATTCAGCGATGCTAGAGTTCTCTCACTATCACAATCTTTACAAAGGTGGTTTCACACTAAACTTCAAAGTTCACTGCCTTTATCTTATAAAAATAGCAGGAAAATGGAGAGAGAAATAAAGGAAAATTAGTTATCACATATGAATGTATGTTAAAATTAGTTGGCATATATTGATACAAATTTATGGATAGCTACTTCAGGTGTCTTTCTGTGACTAGTCCTAAGACTATAAATAGTATTTACAACTTTGTTGCTCAAGTTCTGTTTACCCTCAGACAACATCTAAACTGGTCAGCTTTCTTTTCTTTGTGGAGTGACCCACATCTTCATTTGTGGGACACCTGAGCCCTTGTTGGTACTACTTCTAGGAGGATGTTGTAGTTTTCTATGAGACTCTACCACTGGACATGATGGTACAAGGAAATGTCCCAGAAGTCTCATGAATTCCATTTTTACTTTCATGTGCCCAAATAGTATATCAGAAACCCTGTTTTCCGCTGCTAACCAAGACCAAAAAACCCAGTCCACATTGTAGTCCCATTTTGTAGCCTATTTGTCTAGTGGTTTGAGTAGCCCCATATAGTCTAGTGTCAATGTCAATATTAAGTTTAATGGAATCACTGATATGTTCTATGTAGTTATTTTTTCCATGCCTACCATTATCTCTAAACTAATAGAGCTCAGAGTCATGGACATGAGAAGCAGAACTTGGCAAATAGACTAGAGGTGTAGTAACAGATGCCACTCACACTACCATCCTTTTTCAGAAACAAATTACTGTATTTGTCAGTGTTCCTAGTTGCAAACAATGAAATCCACTCTAGCTAGTTAAGTAGAAAGGGATTTTAAAAAGTAGGTAACTCACAGTATCTCCAGGACAACTAGGAACCAGGGTTGGATTCTGCCATCATCCAGGAATAATCCCAATTATGTTGTATGAGCATCCTGGTGAAAACTCAACAATAATAATTGCTTGTCTCATGACAATGATCATGGTAGAGACTAGATGGCAGATACCCAACACACCTGACTCAGAAGAACCAGGTGCTTACATTATCATGGTGACCAGATGACTGAGTTTTTTGCACATGACTGCTGCTTCATTTTTCTCTCTTCCACATCCAAGTCTTGAATGCATGCACATTAGTGGCAGAATCTATGTTACTTGTCTGAATCTATATTGCAATGCTGTGGAAAATCACAGTTTTAAAAAATATTTTTGATTATTTGATATGGTTTGGCTTTGTGCCACCACCCAAATCTTATCTTGAATTGTAATCCCCAGGTGTTGAGGGAGGCACCTGGTGGGAGCTGATTGGATCATGGGGGCAGTTTCCCCCATGTTGTTCTTGTGACAGTGAGTGAGTTATCAAAGAGATCTGTTGGTTTTATAATGGGCTCTTCCCTCTTCGCTATTGCTGTCTTGTCTGCCACCATGTAAGACATGCCTGCTTCCTTTTCTGCCATGATTGTAATTTTCCTGAGGCTTCCCCAGCCATGTGAAACTGTGAGCCAATTAAATCTCTTTTCTTTATAAACTACCCAGTCTTGGGCAATTCTTTATAGCAGTGTGAAAACGGACTAATACATTATTCTTCAGATTGAGAAGAATCACAATATGAAAACTATCAAAATGTAGAGATATTCTTTAATATCTGCATGTCAGTCCCAAGTAACATAGTCACTACAGGCTCATTTTGACAATAATACAGCCCTAAGGTTTTTAATTGTTTAATTTTTCATTGAGGTAAAATTCATTTAACATAAAATTAACCATTTAAAAGCACAATTCAGCCATATTTAGTACATTTACATTGTCAGGCAACTGCCACATTTATCTAGTTTCTATTCTTTAATTTTTTATTTTCAGTGGATTAATCTCAATAAGCCACAGATTTATTAAAAAGAAATGCAGATAGAGGGACGCAGGTCACCGTAATTTATACATTAGCATTTTTTTGTAAAAAACTTTTAAGTTCAGGGGTACCTGTGCAGGTTTATTATATAAGTAAGCTTGTGTCATGGGGGTTTGTTGCACAGATTATTTTATCACCCGGGTATTAAGCCTAGTGTCTATTAGTTATTTTTTCTGATCCTCTCCCTTGTCCCACTCTCCATCCTCCAATAAGCCCCAGTTTCTGTTGTTCCCCTCTATGTGACCATGTGTTCTCATCATTTACCTCTCATTTATAAGTGAGAACATATGATATTTTGTTTCCTGTTCCTGTGTTAGTTTTCTAAGGATAATGGCCTGCAGCTCCATCCATTTCCCTGCAAAGGACATGATATTATTTTTATGGCTGCATAGTATTCCATGGTGTATATGTACCACATTTTCTTTATCCAGTCTATCATTGATGAGCATTTAGGTTGATTCCATATCTTCATTATTGTGAACAGTGCTGCAGTGAACACAATGCATTCATGTGTCTTTATGATAGAATGATTTATATTCCCTTGTGTATATATCCAGTAATGGGATTGTTTTTAGGTCTTTGAGGAATCACCACACTGTCTTCCATGATGTTTTCCCATTTATTTATGTCATCTCTGATTTTTTTGAACAGTGTTGTATAGTTTTCCTTGTAGAGATCTTCCACTTCCGTGGTTAGCTCTACTCCTAGGTATTTTATTCTTTTTTGTGGCAATTGTGAATGGGATTGCATTCCTGATTTGGCACTCAGCCTGACTGTTGTTGGTGTATAAGAATGCTAGTAATTTTTGTTTTAATACTTTGATTTTGTATCCTGAGGCTTTGCTGAAGTTGTTTATTAGCTAAAGTGTGGGGTTTTCTAGATACAGGATTATGTTGTTTGAAAACAGAGAGTTTGACTTTCTCTCTTCCTATTTGGATGCCTTTTATTTCTTTCTCTTGCCTGATTGCTCTGGATTTCCAATAATATGTTAAACAGAAATGGTGAGAGAGGGTGTTTTGTGCCAATTTTCAAGGATAATGCTTCCAGCTTTTGCCCATTCAGTATGATATTGACTATGCATTTGTCATAGGTGATTCTTATTATTTTGAGGTATGTTCCTTCAAAACCTAGTTTATTGAGAGTTTTTAATAAAAAGGGGTGTTGAATTTTATAGAAAGCCTTTTCTGCATCAATTGAGATAATCATGTGGTTTTTGTCTTTAGTTCTGTTTATGTGATAAATCACATTTATTGATTTGCATATGTTGAACCAACCTTGCATTCCAGGGATAAATCCTACTTGATTGTAGTGGATAAGATTTTTGATGTGCTGCTGGATTCAGTTGCCAGGAGTTTATTGAGGATTTTTGCATCAATATTGATCAAGAATATTGGCCTGAAGTTTCCTTTTCTTGTTGTTGTGTCTCTGCCAGGTTTTGGTATCAGGATGATGGTGCCCTCATAGAATGAGTCCTTCCTCCTCAATTTTTGGAATAGTTTCAGTGGGAATGGTACCAGCTCGTGGTAGACTATTTATTACTAATTCAATTTTGGAGCTCATTACTGGTCTGTTCAGGGATTCAGTTTCTTCCTGGCTCAGTCTTGAAAGGGTGTACGTGTCCAAGAATTTATCCCTTTCTTCCAGATTTTCTAGCTTATGATCATAGAGGTATTTATAATATTCTCTAATAGTTACTTGTATTTCTATGGGATCAGTGGTAATATCCCCTTTGTCATTTCTAATTTTTATTTGCATCTTCTCTCTTTCTTTTTTATCAGTTTATCTGGTGGTCTACATATTTTCTTATTTTTTTTAAAAATCAACTAGTGGATTCATTAATCTTTTGAATTTTTTTATGTGTGTCTCAATCTCCTTCAGTTCAGTTCAGTTCAGTTCTTTCTTTTAAGACAGGGTCTCACTCTGTCACTCAGGCTGGATTGCAGTGGTTCAATCTCAGCTGACTGCAACCTCTGCCTCCTGGGATCAGGCAATTTTTGTGCCCCAGCCTTCTGAGTAGGTGGGACTATAGGTGTGTGCCATCACACCCAGCTAATTTTCGTATTTTTAGTAGAGATGAGGTTTTTCCATATTGGCCAGGCCTGGCCTTGAACTCCTGGCCTCAAGTGATTCATCTGCTTTGGCCTCCCAAAGTAGTGGGATTACAGGCATGAGCCACCACACCTAGCCAATTCAGTTCTGATTTCCTGTCTTCTGCCAGTTTCAGGGTTGGTTTTCTCTTGGTTCTCTATTTCTTTTAGTTGTGATCTGAGGTTGTTAGAGTGAGATCTTTCTAACTTTTTGATGTGGGCAGTTAGTGCTATAAATTTCCCTCTTAAAACTGCCTTAGCTGTGTCCCAGAGATTCTGGTATGTTGTATTTTTGACCTCATTAGTTTAAAAAAATCTTGATTTCTGCCTTAATTCTATTGTTTACCCAAAAGTCATTAGGAGCAGGTTATTCAATTTCCATGTGATCGTATCGTTTTGAGCAAATTTCTTAGTCAGGATTTCTAATTTGATTCTGCTGTGGTCTGAGAGTGATTGTTATGATTTCAGGTCTTTTGCATTGATGAGGACAGTTTTGTGTCTGATTATGTTATCAATTTTTGAATATGTGTCATGTGGTGATGACATGAATGTATATTCTGTTGTTTTTGGGTGGAGAGTTCTGTAGATACCTACCACGTTCATTTGATCCAGTGCTGAGTTCAGGTCCTGAAAATCTTTGTTAATTTTCTGCCTTGATGAATTGTTTCATACTTTTAGTGGGGTGTTGGAGTCTCCCACTATTGTTGTGCCAGCCTAAGTCTCTTTGAAGGTCTCTAATGACTTGCTTTATAAATCTGGGTGCTCCTGTTTTGGGTGCATATTTATTTAGGGTATTTAGATCTTCTTTTTGAATTGAACCCTTTACCATTATGTAATGCCCTTCTTTATCTTTTTTTTTTTTTATCTTTGTTGGTTTAAAATCTGTTTTGTCAGGTACTAGGAGTGCAACCCCTGCTTTTTTCTGTTTTCGATTTGTTTGGTAGATTTTCTTCTATCCCTTTATTTTGAGCCTATGGGTGTCACTGCATGTGAGATGGGTCTCTTAAAGACAGCATATCAATGGGTCTTGGTTCTTTATCCAGCTTGCCACTCTGTGCCTTTAAACTGGAGCATTTTGTTCATTTACATTCATGGTTAATATTGATATGTGTGGATTTTATCCTGTCATAATTATGTTAGCTGGTTATTAATCAGGCTTGTTTGTGTGGTTGCTTTACAGTCACTGGTCTTTGTCCTTAAGTGTGTTTTTTTGTAGTGGCTTTCCATATTTAGTATTTCTTTCAGGAACTCTTATAAGGCAGGTCTGGTGGTAACAGATTGCCTCAGCATTTGCTTGTCTGTAGAGGGTCTTATTTCTCTTTTGCTAATAAAGCATAGTTTGGCCAGATATGAAATTCTTGGTTGGAATTTCTTTTCTTTAAGAATGAATATTGGCCCCCAATCTTTTCTGGCTTGTAGGGTTTCTGCTGAGAGGTTCACTGTTAATCTGACGGGCTTCCCTTTGTAGGTGACCTGACCTTTCTCTCTAGCTACCTTTAACATGTTTTTTTTTTTTTCCTTTCATTTCAACCTGGGAGAATCTGATGGTTATGGGTCTTGGGGATGATTTCTTGTGAAGTATATTACTAGGGTTATCTGCATCTCCTGAATATGAATGTTGGCTACTCTAGCTGGGTTGGGAAAGTTTTCATGAATGATATCCTAAAATATGTTTTTGAAGTTGCTTCCATTCTCCCCATCTCTTTCAGGGCCACCAGTGAGTCATAGATTTGGTCTCTTAACATAATCCCATATTTCTCAGAAGTTTTTTTTCTTACTTTCTACTCTTTTCTCTCTTTGTGCTTCTGACTGCATTATTTTAAAAAGGCTCATCTTCAAGCTCTGAGATTCTTTCCTTCACTTGGTTTATTCTGCTATTAATACTTGTGATTGCATTATGAAATTCTTGTGATGTGTTTTTCAGCTCCATCAGGTCGGTTATGTTCTTTTCTATACTGGCTATTTTGTCTGTCAGCTCTGGAATAATTTTATTGTGATTCTTAGCTTCCTTGGTTTGGGTTTCAATGTACTCCTGCATCTCAGTGAACTTTCTTTCTATCCGTATTCTGAATTCTGTTTCTGTCATTTCAGCCATCTCAGCTGGGTTCAGAACCTTTGTTGGAGAGGTGGTGCTGTCATTTGGAGGAAAAAAGACACTCTGGCTTTTTCACTTGTTAGGGTTATTGTGCTGGTTCTTTCTCATCTTTGAAGTTGCCGTCCTTTGGATTTTTTACACCCTATTTCATGACATTGAGTGTTTGATTGTGGTATAAGATGGATTCAGCTATTGGACTTTATTTCTTGAAGAGTTAGGGGGCCAAGGATCAGCTCCCAGCTCCTGGACTGTGTGCTCTAACTCTGGAGAACTTGTATAAGGCCCCAACTTTGTTATATGGCTTCTTGAGGTTACAGATCCTCTGTTGTAGGGGCTGATGTACTCCTGGACCACTGGTCAGTCCACTCTGATGGGTGGTGTCAGCCAAAGTATTTTTTAGTGAGGTGACTGTGGGATTTGTCTTTGTTCACATGTACCAGTGGCACCAGCAGTGGCAGTGTGATGGGGTGCATGCTGGTCAGCTGCGGCAGAGTGCTAGTGGGTGCCAGGGTGCCTGCCTATGTGTGGGCATTCGCCAAAGTGGCAGAAGCAATGTGGCTCTGGGAGCTGGGGGCCCCTGCTGGCAACTGTGTGTTTGGTGGTGCTGGTGGTGGTGTTGGCACAGGGGCGGGGCTCTGGCAGGCACAGGTCTGTGTGTATTCTCTGTGAGCCTCAGGCAGGAGTGGTTGCTCTGGGCAGGGAAGGGTCCACTCTTCTCTGTACCTAGTTTCATTCCTATGGCTGTGTTGGTGCAAGGGCAGGGTGCTGGCAGGGGTGAGGCTGTCTGGCTCTGTGCCCACCAAGGCTCCAACTACAATGGTAGTTGGTAGGGGGAGGAGAGGTGGATTGCACTCCTATCACAGCAGTGGTAGGACAGGGTGATGCATGCACACACAGTACTGGAGGGGCAAGGAAGGCAAAACCCACCCACGCACATATGTGCCAACAAAGTAATGTGGGGGATTTCTGTGGGCCTGGGGGAAGCTGCAGTGTGGGGAGGGAGCAGGTGGGCTGGTGTGTGTCCATGGGGGCTGCCCCACTGGAGCTCTCCACCAGTCAGACACAGTCTGCCAGTGCAGAAGCTATGATGTAGATCCCCACAGCACCCAAGGCTGCTCTGCAAGCAGGTGCAGCCAGGTTGTGGACCTGGAAGAGGCCAGCAGGCCAAGGGGTGCTCAGGTTGAACTGACTTGGTCTGATAAGCAAGACTGCCCTGAAGAGTCCAGGTCCGACAGTTCCTCTAGGGCTAAGGTTCCCTATGGGCACAAGCTGAGCCTTGGGGGATGGCTGTGCCTGGTCATGCTCTGCTACAAATGCTCCCACAACAAACCCTCTGGGCCCCACATCATCTGGCTTGTTTCCCCTACTTCTCTAAGCAGCTCTCCCTGCCAACTCAAGTGTTGGTGACGGGCAAAGGTTCTCCTCCTGCTGGGTTTCCAGAGACCTGTGGTGAGAACAGGTTACTCCTTGCCAGTTCAACTCACCTGTTCCCTGGAGTCATTGTGTGCCAGGAATGAGTCCCAGTGTTCAGTAGCCCTGTGCAGGCTTCCTAGCTTCCGCCTGCTTCAGACCAGCTTCTGCACTGTCCCTCCATCCACTCTTGGTGCCTTTCCTCTGAAGTTGATCTAGTTTCAAAACATTCTTATCACCCCCTCACTAAAGAACTTCATTCTTATTAAGCAGTCACTTCCTATTTCTCCCCTTTTCACAGTTCCTGAAGAACCAATCTGCTTCTGTCTCTATGGATTTACCTATATTTCATATAAATGAAAAGATACTCTGTGTGGCCTTTTGCTTCTGGATTTTTCACTTAATGTTTTTGAGGGTTTATTCATGTTGTAGCATGTATGACGACTATTCTTTTTTATGGCTGAATAATATTTCATTGTAAGTATATACTACAAGTTGTTTATTCATCTGTCAACTGATAGACATTTGGAATGTTTCCAGCTTTTGTGAATAACCCTGCTATGAACATTGGTGTACAAATAATTGTTTTAATACTTTTGGGTATATACCTAGAAGTAGAATTGCTGGATCATATATTAATTCTATGTTTACCTTTTTGGGGAACCACAGAACTGCTCTTCACAGTGTCTGGACTATTTTATATTCCCACCAGCGATGTACAAAGATTCTAGTTTCTCCATATCTTCAACAATCCCTGTTATTTTCTGATTATATTCATCCTTGTAGGTGTGAAGTGGAATTTGCATTTCCCTAACGACTAATGATGTGGAGTAGCTTTTAATGTGTTGATTGGCCATTTATTGGTATATATTTTTTGGAGAAATGTCTACTCATGTCTTTTGCCCATTTTTAAATTGGGTGGCTTGACTTTTGGTTGAATTGTAACAGTTCTTTACACTCTGGATACTAGATCCTTATCATATACATATATATGAGAAGATAATGAGAGAAAATATATCCACTCTTATTCTGTAGGTTGTCTTCTCACTTTATCTATAATGTGCCTTGATGCCCAAATGCTTTTTACTTTTGATGAAGCCTAGTTTATCTGATTTTTCTTTCATTGCTAATGCTTTTGTGTCATATCTAAGATTCCATTGACAAATCCAAGATAATAAATATTTATTTTTACGTTTCCTTCTATGAGTTCAGGGTTCAGTTTTAAATTTTCCAGTAAAGATTTGCACTAGGTCCCTGTATTCAACCAAGGTTTCCCTTTGGTTAAATTACTTAGTCCCTGGAACCCATGAATTAAGGAGCTTGGGGATTGGTGTTCAGAATGAAATTTAAGAATATCAATTTCTGTTATTTCTAGCCATAACACTCTTTCCAATCTTCATTTTAAGATCTCAGTTATTGAGGAGAAAGTGAGGAAAGTTAATGTTATAGAAAATTAAGACAAGCAAGAGGAAAAAAAAGGCAAGTAAATAATTTTACAGGGATTTACAGTTAAAAAGCTGTAAAGAATGTGGTATAGAAGTCAAGTCATAAAAAGAAAGCCAGAGTGTTCTTTTTCCCTTTATTTCTCCCACTTGATAGAATGATATGTTCAATTCAAGAAAAAATTTTACCCAGTTGTCCTTGTAGGCTGGTTATAGCTTTGTCTGGAACAAGAGACAGGCTCAGAAGCCAGTATATTAGTTGGAGGTTCAAGGAATTCACACTGTTTTACACATTTTTAATAATGAATTTATTCCTTAAGAGCAAGTTTTGGTCCCTTTGTTTCAATCCCTTCCCCTTCCCTCCTTCCTACTTTCTCTTTTTCTTTCTTTCTTTCTTTCTTTTTATCTTCTTTCTTTCTTTCTTTCTTTCTTTCTTTCTTCCTTTTTTCTTTCTTTCTTTCTCTTTGCTTACTTCCTTCCTTCTTTCCTTCCTTCCTTCCTTCTTTCCTTCCTTCCTTCTTCCCTTCTTCTCTTCCTCCTTTCCTTCCTTCCTTCCCTATGGGATGATAATATTTAACACCAATGTAGACACAACAATGCTGTATGGTTAGAGATTTGACCTTAATTATACCCAGAACTTGGAGAAGGATGGTTCCCAAAGGAGCTGAGTCCCTGTTGAGTGTGGGAGTAGGAGTGAGCTAGTTTCTTTTTCTCTTTGAACATATTGTTACAGAAATTGCAGTCTAGGGAAATATTTAGCTTTAAAGATAATTTAGAAACTGTAATTAGTGACAATTCCAGATAAAACCTTGACATGCTATACTGAGGGAGATTAGACATGACAAGTAGAAGATAGTAGGTGTTGATATATTCAAACATACCCATGAACATAGGCGTTGGTATGTTCAAACAGATCCATTTCCTCTGACAGGATCATTTATTCTGTTAAAAATAAACATGAATGTAGCTAGATGGTCACTTTCCTTCCTTTTTCCCTTTGATTTTGGAAATTGTACATGCTCATTGTATTATATTCTGAAAACTCAGAAAAGAATAAAAAGTAAACACACTCATCAATAATCTCTCCCCATTCAGTGATAATTACTATTATCATCCATTTTTGTGTATTATTTTTTTCTAATCATTTTCCAAAGCAAAAGGAATAATATAAAACATATTAATACACTGTTCTTTTTCACATATACTTAAGTGTGATTTGCCCAAGATTCAGCCAAACACATTATTTGCCCACAAGAGAATGAAGGTTCTGTTGAGGCTCAGAAAATGGTACCCTAAAGTATGTCACTTTGTCATGCTGAGCACTTAGAATTAAAGGAAATTGGAAGGACTTAGAAGCTGCCTCAGAATCAAGGTCTCTCTGATCTTACCTTGTATCTCCCCATAGAGAGAGGGGAGGAGCTCTCTCTGAAATTCCTTTATCTGACTGGGGGACATTCTTCCACAAGGAACACAATTGTCTTCAATCCCCTGTCTGAAATTTCACTAACTAGGGAAGATTAACCACTGAAGAAGAAACTAAAGGTCACCCTGCCTGCCTAGACAGACTTTTCATCTATTCTTCTGGGAGCTATTACCTGAGAGACTTTCTCTGCAAAATAAAACAACCTCTGTTCACTGTGCAGTTCTGCCCCTCACCTTCCTATAACTTGCCATCACCTCCCTTGGAGCCCACAGGAACTTTATCCGAGGCTATTGTCTGTTCTTCATCCTACAAGGTTGTACATTAATACATTTGTATACCGTTTCTCCTGTTAATCTGTCTTTGGTCAGTTTATTTCCGCAGATTCAATGATTGAAACTTCAGAGGAGAGAAAGTTTAAATTTCCCTACAGTTCTTTTAGCAGAGAGACAGAGATACTTTCAACTTTCAATACAGGATCTTGAAGTCCATGGTAAGACAGTCATAAAAGCCAGGCTTTGTCAAGGGAGAAAAGAATTTTCAAAATTCAACAACTTTCCTCTTAACGTGTCAAGAGGAGTTTAGCAGTGTGATCAAAGAGTTTTACTACAAACCATGCAGAGAATGAAAAATCAGAATATAAAATATGGAAAGTGCCTGCCCTGGGAGGGAACAAGCAGAGAGCTGGAGGGGGAGAAGGGAGACAGGAGAAATAGAAGGGGAGTTGGGTAAAGGCTAGAGTAAGGCGACTGTGTTTGCTTTCTTGTCTCCCCTACTCCGTTCCCTCCTGTTTCTGGTCATCAGTCCAACAGTGTGGTCATGGAGTGTGGACTGGCAATATAAAAATAAATCTGATAGACACCCCAGAGAGCTTGAGAGGTTTACTCTTCCTCACTGTGATCAGAATGGTGCATGCTGAGGTGAGTAGAAAGTGGGCTTTGGTATTTCTAGTTCTAGACCCTGGAGGAATCGCCACACTGTTTTCCACAATGGTTGAACTAATTTACACTCCCACCAACAGTGTAAAAGCATTCTTATTTCTTCACATCCTCTCCAGCATCTGTTGTTTCCTGACTTTTTAATGATCACCATTCTAACTGGCATGAGATGGTTTCTCATTGTGATTTTGATTTGCATTTCTCTAATGACAAGTGATGATGAGCATTTTTTCTTAAGTATGTTGACTGCATAAATGTCTTCTTTTGAGAAGTGTCTGTTCATATCCTTTGTCCATTTTTTTAAGGGGTTTTTTGTCTTTTTCTTGTAAATTTGTTTAAGTTCTTTGTAGATTCTAGATATTAGCCCTTTATCAGATGGACAGATTGCAAAAGTTTTCTCTCAATCTGTAGGTTGCCTGTTCACTCTGCTGATAGTTTCTTTGGCCTTGCAGACTAGATAAAGAAAATGTGGCACATATGCACCATGGAATACTATGCAGCCATAAGAAAGGATGAGTTCATGTCCTTTGCAAGGACATGGATGAAACTGCAAACCATCATTCTCAGCAAAGTAACATAAGAAGAGAAAACCAAACACCACAGGTTCTCGTTCATAAGTGGGAGTTGAACAATGAGAACCTACAGACACAGGGAGGGGAACATCACACACCGGGGCCTGTTGGGGGTGGGGGGCTGGGAAAGGGATAGCATTAGGAGAAATACCTAATGTAAAAAAAAAAAAAAAAGAAAGAAAGGCTTCCTTTACTCTGAGGTTTTTGTCTTTTGGATTCAGTTTAAAATCTTGCTGGGAGGTCCTATCTTCAAGGCTTCTGATGCAAGAAATGGGGGGTGAGGGGATGCTGAATATTCTCTTTCTTTTAATAAAGACTTCCTATTAACCAAAAAAAAAAAAGAAAGAAAGAAAAGAAAAGAAAAGAAAGTGGGCTTTGGAAAGGAAGGAAGGCAGAAGCACTCATGGCAAGGTGATTTAGGGTGCTACTGGCACATCTAAAAGCAGGTCACTGTAGTGAAGAGCAAGCTATTGACTAAGCTGCTATGGAAGGAAATTTGCTACAAGAGTCCAGAAAATTTAAGCCCCCATTAGCTTCCTAGAAGTAGAATTTCTGGGTCAAAATATGAATATTTTAAGAACATTTGATGTATATTGTCAAACTGATTTTCAGAAAAGTGATTCCAATAGTGTTTGAGATTATATTTCACTATATCTTTACAGGTATTGAACATCATTTTTTGAAGTCTTTACCAATTTGATAAGTATTGTTTTAATTTATAATTTTATAACTACTAAAGTTGAACTTTTTTTGTTTCTCTAGATATTTTTGCTTGCTCTTTCAAATTTCTCTTCTTAACCAGCGATCAATCATTTTCCATTGATGGATTTGTGTTTTTGTTGCTAAGCTATAAAACCTTTTACTAAGCACATATTAATCCCTTGTCTGCAATACTTATCACAAGTAACTGCATTGCTTTTCTTTTGTCTTTATTTCTTTTGTTTTTTTTTTCTGATGTCTAGCATTTGTAAATTTTTATGTTGTCTTTTAGAAATTTCTCATTTTGAAACTGACTTTGCAAAAATTATGAGACTGAGAGAAATCTAACCTAACTGACTCCATCTTGCTTCTAGCCTCACATGCTACTGCCCTTCCTCATTCCTGGGCATAGGCCAAGCTAACTGTGGGAGGAATTTAGTTTACAGTTTAAGCAAGGATGATAATAGTCCCTTCCCAAACTGACCCCCTTTGGGGACTGAAACTGCTTTTATAAGATTAATGAAAGACCACAAACTTAGGATTATGGAAAGGGCCTGAATTTTGCTAATATATGGGTTTAGTTAAATGATAACCAGCCATTGTTTCACAGGTCACAAGATTTGTAACTTCCCCAAATGCTTCTATACATAATATCACTATGGTCAAAACCTAAGATTGGTCTTTGAGGTATTTTTCATTTTTGGGCATTTGAGTAGACCTGCTGACACCACCTGGATCTATGACTAACACTAGGGAACTGGCTTAATGACTCCTGTGACCCCAACCGAGAAACCGAGTCAGTACATGAAGGCCATTTTGGACACGCCTATGATTTCATCTTCAACCAATCAGCAGCACCTATTCCTTAGCCCCCAGCCTGTAAAATTGTTCTCTGAAATCCTAGCCTCTGAGCTAGGAAGATAGATTTCAGAATTATCTCCAGTCCTTTTGCTTGGTTGGCTCTGAGATTATTAAACTATTTGCTGCAAAAACCTGGTATTCTCAGTGCATTGGCTTTGCTGGGCAGTGGTCAAGATGAACCTGTCAGGTAATTACAAATTCTTTTACTTAATTAGAAAATTATTTACTATTCCTGAGATTAATTAAATCTGTCTCAACAGCCTAGTTGTATATGATTTAAAAAAATTTTAGTTTTGAAGTAATCAGTCTTACTGAAAAGTAGCAAGTATAGGACAAAGAATTCTCTATACATCTACCCAGATTCCCCAAATCTTAATATTTTCCAAATGTGTAAAACAAATTTGTTTTATTTTTTCTCCCTCTCTCCATATGTGTGTGTATATATACATACCCCCCTCAGAGATACACACACATGCACACCACATATATATACACACACACATATACACACACACACACATATATATATACACACACACATATGGAGAGAGAGAGAAAAGGAGAAAAAAAGAAAAAACAAATTTGTTTTACAAATTATATATATATGTATAATATATATATTTCTGAGTCATTTGAGAGTAAATTGCATACATTACGCTCCTTTGCCTCTTTATCCTTAAATAATCCAGTGTGTATTTATTAAAAATAAAAAATGTTATCCAGGCCTTTTGCTGTCATGATTACCTGCATCTGAACCTGACTTTGTAGGTCAATATTTATCTTAAATGTCTAACCCAGAAATGCACACATTATTATTAAAGATATAACCTAAGTAAAATGATCAAAATTAAGACATTTTCCTGGATGAAATATTTATCTAAGAAACAACTAGCCTTGATAAAAGTTATCTTGTATATAGATTTAGTCAAATTTAGCCAATTGTCCTAATAATTCCTTTATAGCAACATAACTTTCCCCCTGTATGGGATCTAATCAAAGATCATGTGTTACACTTAGCTGCCATGTCTGGAATTTATTTTGTAGTATGACATAAGTTTTAAACTTCACTAATTTTAAATTTTCTGAGTCATTCATTGAATAGCCTATTTCTGGGGGGAAAACTGTACATGAGTCTCACATTTCTCTACGTCTTACAAGCTGACTGACTGCCTTTGTTTCAGATTATCTTTTCAAAGATGTTTGTAAAGTGAATAGACTTGTACGATAGAAGCAGTGCCTCCCACTGGAGCAAAGGGTAGGGGTATTTATTGTTCAGTACAAAAGAGTCAAGTTCCTTAAGATCAGAGTTGATCTTTTGTAAAGCATCCCAGTTCATGTGAAGGCATCATTTGGCTCTCTTTGTATTTGTTTGTGAGAATTAGAGTTTAGGAAAACAATTACTCTTTTCTGGCTACTGCTCTTGACATGAGTAATACAGTCCTGTGTTTCTGATCTAGAAGACTTATGTTTTCTGCATGCAACTGTGGCAAGTTAACTGGCTAACTTGCAAGTAGGGAAAAATCTCAGATGTTTTATAGCTCTTGATATTTGTCTCTTGCTCAGGTTTAGGCTATATTATTTCTAGATTAGCCTCTGGGATTGGTAGGCATGAATATTACTGCGATAATTCTGACTCTAGCTTTGAAGCCAAAGTGAGGTAGAGGACTACACCAATGGCTTACATAATACAGGGAGTTTCCCTCTGAGGGCTTTAAGGTGGTTTTCTTGGCTATAAGCTTCATGCGAATCAGCAGTGATGTGGGGTTGCTGAAAAGATTGATGTGCTAAGGCTGTATTGGAAGGAGGGTGTTCAGAACAACGAAAGTGTTTGTAATAGCACTAGTCAAATCATATCTGGAATAATGTATTAATTTCTGAATTAGACATACAAGAGAATTATTATTATTAGCCTTTTCTTCCAAGCTTTATAGCAGCATGACCATTCTATTCTCTGTTACTATGAGTTTGACTTTTTTCTTTTAGATTCCACATATATGTGAAATCATGCAGTACTTGTCTTTTTGTGTCTGGTTTATTTACTTAGCATAATGTCCTTCAGGTTCATCCATGTTGTTGCAAGTGACAGCATATTCTTTTTTTCTAAGGCCCAATAATATTCTATTTTATATACACACACATATAATGTATATAAAGTGTGTATGTATGTATAGATAATGTATATCTGTATACAGTGTATATACGTATACAATTTATGTATACACATTATATGTATACAATGTATATATAGTATATATACAATGTATATATATAATGTATATATAACACAATAAATAAATATATGGATACACACACCCCTCTCAGAGATATTCTGAGTTCGATTCCAGACCACCATAATAAAGAGAATATCACAGTAAAGTGAGTCGCACACAATTTTTTCATTTCTTAGTGCACATAAAATTTATGTTTACACTATATATTATAGTCCATTAAGTTTGTAATAGTATTATGTCTAAAAAATATATGTACTTTAATTAAAATATTTTACTGCTAAAATATATTAATGATCATCTGAGCCTTCAAGGAGTCTTTTTTTTTTTTTTTTTTGCTGGTGTAGGGTCATGCCTTTATGTTGACGGCTGCTGACTGATAGGGGTGGTGGTGGTTGAAACCTAGGGTAGCTGTGGCCATTTCCCAAAATAAGGCAACAGTGGAATTGGCCACATTAATTGACTTTCTTTCATGAAAGATTTCTCTGTGGGATGTGCTGCTGTTTTATTGCATTTTACTCACAGTAGAACGTCTTTCAAAATTTAGTCTATTCTCTCAAATGCTGCTGCTGCTTTATCAATTAAGTTTATGTAACATTGTAAATCATTTGCTGTCATTTCAACAGTGTTCACAGCATCTTTCATCAGTAGTACATTCCATCTCAAGAAACCACTTTCTTTGCTCATCTGTAAGAGGCAACTCCTCAGTTAAAATTTCCTCATGAGATTGTAGCAGTTCAGTCACCCCTTCAGGCTCCACTTCTAATTGTAGTTCTCTTGCTATTTCTGTCACATCTGCACTTACTTCCTCCACTGAAGTCCTGAACCCCTCAGAGTCATGCATGAGGGTTGGAATCAACTTCTTCCCAACTCCTGTTAATCTTGATATGTTGACCTTTTCCCATGAATCACATTCTTAATGTATGTTGAATGGTGACTACTATTCAGATGGTTTTTGACTGCCCAGATCTATCAGAGGAATTACTATGTGTGGTGGCTAAAGCCTTATGAAATTTATTTCTTAAATAATAAAACTCAAAAATCAAAATGACTCCTTGATTCATGGGCTGCAGAATGAATGGTGCATTAAGAGGCAAGAAAGTGACATTCATCTCCTATACATCTTCATCAGAGCTCTTGGGTGATCAGATGCATTGTCCATGAACAGTAATAATTTTAAACAAATCAAAAGTAGCTTGGAACCTTCATTGAAGATTATCCATGGCATTTTTTTTGGCATAACAACATAGAAAGTCACTGTGATGCTTTGTAGTAATCTTCTCAAGTCACTCACTGGTTATGTCTTGTGTATTCTCAGAAAATTCCTATGACCTTTCACTTCTGTGGACTGCTAATCACTGCTATTTATTGAGCATATACTATGCTCCAATTTCCATGTTAAGCCATGGCTTAAGTATCACAAAACCCCCAATGAGGTAGATGTTCTTACTGTTTCCATTTCACGGATGAGGAAAGTGAAGTTTAGAGAGCCCTTTGCCCATTCTCCTGCAACTTCTATGTGGCAGAACCAGGATATGAGACCTTGTCTCACTGTCGAAACTCTTGGGCTTGGTTTCTTAAAGTCCTCTACAATTTATTCAAGATGTAACATACTGCCTGACATGTAGTAGTTGCTCAAAATATATTTGTTGATGAATTAATGAATGCCTTTACATCCTTTTAGTTTATATAACTATTGGAGGCTCTGTTCATATAGTGCATTTTGATTCTGACAGTCATACACCCCCCCCTTGATACTGCTTGTGTTTTAATTTATATTATTATTTACACTGTGTATTGTTATTTATGGTATTAGTCCATTTGTTTTACTATAAAGGAATGCCTGACATTGGGTAATTTATAAAGAAAAGATGTTCAATTGGCCTGCAGGATGCAGAGTGTACAGGAAGCATGGTGTCAACATCTGCTTCTGGTTAGGCCTCAGGAAGCTTATAATTGCGGTGGAAGGTGAAGGGGGAGAAGACACATCACATGGTAGAAAGCAGGAGCAAGAGAGCAACGTGGGGGGAGATCCCAGACTTTTAAATAACAAGATCTTGCGTGAACTGAGTGAGAACTCACTTATGAAGTGGATGGTGCTAAACCTTTCAAGAGGATTCGCCCTCACAGTCCAATCATCTCCCACCAGGCCCCACCTCCAACACTGTGAATTACATTTTAACATGAGATTTGGAGGGGACAAACACCTAAACCACATCATTTACTGTCTCATTTAAAACATTTATTCCACCAGATGGTAATGTCTTTGAGGAATACATAGTTTTTGTAATTCCTTGAATCACAAACTCAGTGCCTTGCTCATTTCAAGATTATTGGACTCAGGTTGGTCTCACCCTGATATAGTTTGGATCTACATCTCCACCCAAACTTCATGTTCAGTTGTAATCCTTCATGCTGAAGGTGGGGCCTGGCAGGAGGTAATTGGATTATAGGGGCAGAGTTCTCATGAATGGATTAGCACCATCCTCTCTGTGCTGTTCTCATGATAGTGAGTGAGTTATCATGAGAACTGGTTGTTTAAAAGTGTGTTGCAGCTTCCCCTGCCTCACTCTTCCCTCTGCTCCAGCCATGTAAGACGTGCCTGCTTCTCCTTCACCATCCACCATGATTGTAAGTTTCCTGAAGTCTCCTCAGAAGCAGAAACCACTATGCTCTCTGTACAGCCTGCAGAACCATGAGCCAATCAAACCTCTTTTTATTTTTATTTTTTAATAAGTTACCGAGTCTCAGGTGTTTCTTTATAGAAATGTGAGAATGGCCTAATACATACCTTTGACCTCTATGCTGCATGATGGCAAGAGTCATGTTTATTTTTGCTGAATATTAAATTCTTAGGGCTGAACACAGGAGATAAACCAGTAACAGGAGCTCAAAATATTAATATTAATGTTGTATTCTAAACTATTAGAGAATGCATTAGCTTTTGATAGAACTTGGTTCTGCTCCTTAATAGCAATATGATCTTGGACAAGATAATTAACCTCTATGAACTCAGTTTCCTCATGTGTAAAATGAAACAATAACAATACCACCTACACAGGATTGTTGTAAACACTCAGCAGTTAGGATGAGCTTGATAGATGTTTTGGTTGAAAAGTATACAGAATACAAATTCACTGTTGCTGAGGATTATTTTATGATCTAGAAAATTCACTTAGAGTAACATAAAAGTGTGCTTCTTCCTGAGAAGTCCTAGAACACCATCAGTCAAAGCATCCAAGGCCAAACGCTAGGGGGATTCTGCAAAGCCTTCCATACAGCCTTCTGCCTCCATGCTCTCTAATCTAGAATTTCCCAATAGGCCAAATACAACCAATGTTTAGGATGTTTATGGCTGTTGCATGTAAAAATTTTGTAGTAAAGAAAAAACATGGAAGAGCTCAATGAAAAAGTTGTGTTCTGTGAGTAGTACTTCTCATATCTTTTAATATGGCATGATTATGGTATAATTGCAACATTTGGCACTCTGACCACCAAAATCTTTTTTTCTTCTATCCTATAGGATTGATACTGTGTTCCTCAGATCCTCAGACCATTCTTGAGAAAATCTAGAATGTCTAGTTTCTAGTCTTGTGCCAAAGTACTGTAAAAGTAACCAATTCCAGTGAACAAGATGTTCTTTAGAATATAGAAGACTGGGTTAGAATAGATTTATGTATAAGTGTAATAGAAAGAGATTTCTCAAATTAGTACTTCATGAGAATGATAGATACTGAAATAATGAATGACAAACCTACCTGATGCTTAGAGAATAAAGCAAATAAAGCCATGGTTTTTGGACTTGCCTTAATCATCCTGCAAACCTCAAGGCTCAAACCACACCTCCCACTAAGTGTAAAAGTTTTAATTTGTACACAGGAGAGAAACAGAAAGGTTGTTTTCATTCTAAACACATTCCTCTTAGAGGAGAAATTTCAGAAATTTAAATATAGCAGGAGGAACAATCTTCAAGTGGAACTAAGTATAAATAAATCAAAATATATTGTCCTTCACTGCATAGTCAAGGTATTTTATTTGTGACTCTTTGTAGGAGTCAGAAAATGGTAAGACTTCTATTCATTACAGATCATGCTATGGTGCATCTTGAGGACTGGTTACCATTTTCTTTCCTTCTTTTTTTTTTAAGTTTCTCACTTTTTAAAAATTATACTTTAAGTTCTAGGGTACATGTGCACAACGTGCAGGTTTATTATGTATACATGTGCCATGTTGGTGTGCTGTACCCATTAACTTGTCATTTACATTAGGTACCATTTTCAAAGCTTTTAGATTCTTTCATGAATCAGAGAAACAGCTTCTATTCTCACATTGTGTCATGGCTGTGAATACCTGTTGGAAGCTTTAGATAATGCTTGGTAGATATTTCCCTAAGTAAACATACTTATTATTGTAGTTTATTTTTTAATGATTTCCAAGAGCTGATGTTGGAAAGTTGAGCTATCCCCAAAATGTTTCGGTTGGGCTCTCAATATGCTAGTCTGAGATAGTAGCAACTGTGATTCCAATAGTAATATCCTCTTTTCCTTTATATTTTTGTCTTTCATTTTCTTGTTTTAAGCAAAAAAAAAAAAAAAAATCCTCAACTTTGGAACAAATCTTTTCCTCCTTAGGCAGAGCTCGCTAAATTTTCTCTTTTAGGAAACAGGGCTTGGGAGGATCTTCTGTGACACTATCAACCACATTTTTCAATTACATAGGTACCATAGAAAGGTAATATTCTCTATCATAGAAGGTTCTACAAGCTATTTCAAAAACTTTTCATATTTACTTATAAAATAGTCAAAACCAAGGGAATTTTCTTCTCAAGGCCTAATTTTTCTACCATTAGGAACATTAATTGGGGGCTTACCATATGCCTGAATTTAAAATAAATATCTAACCATCTTAACCCCTTTTACAGATGAAAAAACAGAAGAGCCAGGATGTCACCCAGGCAGTGACCCTCAGAGCCTGGGTTCCTTATTATCACCTTGTAGGTGAGCAAGCCTGTGCTAGGCGCTCCAACAGAGTCCAAGAGAATTATTAGGAACACACATGAGATCCTCCACCGTGTCCTCTCTGCCTACCTTTTTAATCCTTTCCATAACCCTCAACCCTTGCCTGTAAAGTAAAAACACCCCTTCCCCCCTTTTAGTGGTTGCAAATAAATACCAGGGTAACGTAAGGTACAGAATTGAGGATGAGGCACAGAAGTAATATCTGTCAGTATCTATCACCTTTGGACCCCAGCAAACCAGCCCAAAATGCCTGGTTAATGGTGTAATACAGATTAGCAGCTTACTCTGTCTCCCAAGGGACTTTGCCAAGGCCCTAAAGGACGGAGCTGTTAACATGAAGTGTTGGCCGGGTGTGGTGGCTCAGGTCTCTAATTCCAGAACTTTGGGAGGTCAAGCTGGGAAGATTGCTTGAAGCCAGGAGTTTGAGACTAGTCTGGGCAATGTGGTGAAACCCCATCTCTACAGAAAACACAAAAATTAGCTGGGCGTAGTGGCATGTGCCTGTAGTCCCAGCTGCTCAGGAGGTTGAGGTGGGAAGGTCACCTGAGCCCAGAAGGTGGAGGTTGCAGTGAGCCAAGATCAGGCCACTGCACTGCAGCCTGGGCGACATAGCAAGACCCTATCTTGAAAAAGAAAAAAAATTGTTAAAGCAAAATCAGCAGGAGGCCATTAGCATAGGATTGCTTCTGTACCTGGAACTTTTACCCAAGCAACCCAAAACTTCACTTAGAGGCATTCCTTACAGTTGATTAATTTTGAATCAAGCTTTAGCCAATCACAAACAACCAATTAGCAGATTGGTTGTATAACTAGAGACCTTTATCAAATCATACCCATATAAGGCAAACACCTAGTTGTAGCCAATCAAGTAATCCCTTTGCTTCTGTGTCCAGTTTGTAAAAGCTCACTGCTCATGCCACTGGAGCAAAGTTCTCTGAATCTCTTCCTGCTTTCAGCGCTGCCCAGTTAATTTGATATTTGCTCAAATAAGCTCTGTTAAATGTACTGTCTAAAGTTTTTCTTTTAATATAAGTTAAAAATTAAATAAAATGAAATAATATGAAATATGACCCATTAAGTATTTCTTTAGAAAATGAGTGACTATGCGGAGCGGGCAATAGGATGCAACATTAGTGGGTTTCCTCCAGCTTTGCCCAGTGATGGTGGGAATGGAAGAGGAATGAGGCAGGGGCCATTATCATGGTTCCTGGCAACCTCTTTTTTTTTTTTTTAATACCTTTTTTAAAAATTATTATTATACTTTAGGTTTTAGGGTACATGTGCACAATGTGCAGGTTTGTTACATATGTATCCATGTGCCATGTTGGTGTGCTGCACCCATTAACTCGTCATTTATCATTAGGTATATCTCCTAATGCTGTCCCTCCCCCCTCCCCCCACCCCACAACAGTCCCCGGAGTGTGATGTTCCCCTTCCTGTGTCCATGAGTTCTCATTGTTCAATTCCCACCTATGAGTGAGAACATGCGTGTTTGGTTTTTTGTCCTTGCATAGTTTACTGAGAATGATGTTTTCCAGTTTCATCCATGTCCCTACAAAGGACATGAACTCATCATTTTTTATGGCTGCATAGTATTCCATGGTGTATACGTGCCACATTTTCTTAATCCAGTCTATCATTGATGGACATTTGGGTTGGTTCCAAGTCTTTGCTATTGTGAATAGTGCCGCAATAGACATACTTGTGCATGTGTCTTTCTTAGGATAAATTTCTAGAATTGCCATTGTTGGGTGAAAATGTGTGAAGGGTTTTTTCCAGGCTTTGATAGATACATTAAGACTTGATACATTATAGAGCTATTTTGCAAAAATATTGTAACAATGTATCTATCTTACCAATAACAGTGTAAGAGAGTAAGACTTTGCATTCACATATCTTGAATGGAAAGCATTATAAGTTCAGAGTATTATTCAGCACCCCACAGAGAGCCACTGAGGAACAGCAGACTGTTTTGAGAGAGATGTGTAGGTAGAAGGCACTTCTGCCTGATACGTTTGTCAGAATAAAGCCTCGTAGTGACAGCCTACGTAAACAACTTCCCAAAAGCTTTTTACTGATATCAAAAGCCTGACCTGTCATTGAATTTTGCTACTTATGCAGTGCATATGGTGTATGATCAGACCTAGAAGAACAGAATGGTGAAGGTTTGGGTGTCTTTTGGGAAGTTGATAGAATATGGTGCAATATGAGTTCAAGCCTGATTCAAATTCTGTATCTGGAATGCAGTTTTAATGTCCTTTGTTTTAGAAGGATGGTCACAGACAGTATTTCCTAGTCAGGCATGAATACATTATTATCATTTTAAGTCAGTAAATTTGATGGCATGTTTATTTTCTATCCTATTGTATTCTCTATGAAATGTTAAGAAGCAAGGTCATATAGTATAATAAAAACCACAGAATACTGTTAGTGAAGGAAAGATAAAGAACAAAAGAGCTGGTACATTTTGTTAGGTAATTAAACTAATTAGTTTTAATAATGACTAGAATTTGTACATATTGCTTAGAAAGAATTTAATTCATAAAAATTTAATTGCTTTGAATATTTTAAATCTCTTATGAAGCCTGTGATTTAAAATTCATTGAAATCTTACTGTCTAGGGAAGATACTACAATGTGACATGTTATAAATAAGTCAAAAATTTAATCAAAATGTTCATTTCAGATTCTTTGAAAACAAGTAATGATTCCCTTTAGTAACTGGCTCATGTCTTTTCTAGGAAATACAAAGCGAAAAACTATAAACATGATGTACCAACCGAAGGTAGATATTATAAAATTGAACTGGAAGAAAGAAAAGGAATTTTTTAAAGGCACAGAGCACGTCCTACATTTTGTGTCTAACAGCACTGGGAATATATGGTACGTTGCTATTATAACTAGGCCATATCTCTGTCTAGTTTCCCTGGATGAGGCTACCATCTCCTTTCATAATGTCTACTTCCCTGTAGTGTGGTTGTGTTTGCTTTGTTGATGTTCAAGTCATGTGAGGAGCCCTAGTTGTAATTGAATCTGGGAAGTCCAAAATCTCTGGCTGATTTTTTCTCCCCAGGTACCAATTTTTAGCCTAACAGAAAGCACCTTTGCCAGACTGGGGCACTGGTGATTTAACTTCTTTTCTTCACACAGAACATGTATCATCTCATGGGCTAGATGAGATGCCTAATGTACTGTATTCACTGAACAATCTGATTTAATAGTATCTTAGGGGTACCTACTGGGTGCTTGAGGATCTATAAAGAAAAGCATTCAAGCTACTTTTATTATAAAAAGAGAAGAAAACTCCACAAATAACTATAATGCAGAATTCTATGGCTGATGCAAGAGAAGAAACATGAAATACTGTAAAAAATTTAAAGGAAAGAGAGATCATATATGTATATTTTTTGGAAGACCTGAAAGACATCATGGAGGAGGTGGCATCTGAGGTGTGTGTTAACAGATAAATAGTATTTTGACAGATGCAGATGTAACCTTATAGCTAAGAGAACAGGTTGAGTAAAGGTACAGCACCATAAAAACATGACGTGCTTGGAGAACAGAAAATCCTAAAGTTCTATAGAAATATGGAGAGGTAGTGAGTATAATGTCAGAAAATGCATCTGCAATGAGAGGATATCACTTAATTGAGTAGGGAAAGCAGTGGTGGTAGAGGTGAGGACTGACAGGAGATGTTAGTAAGATTTTGAGCCGTGGAATGACATGATCAGAGTCTAAACATAGCCAGAAGACTCTGGTTTGAACGTCTTGGATTGCTTAGAGGAGAGAGAGGCTGAATGGGTTGGGGGGACAAGAACGGAGGCTACAGTCACAACTCAGTAGACTGACCAGAGGGCATGAGCATGGGGGTGGTGGCGTGTATCCATTTGGAGTCCTAGTTGTGAGCAGTAGAGCATCTCTGGTTAATCTTCGCTGAAAGGTAAGTATTGGAAGGATTGGTGGGATGGCTGGAGAAACATGTATGGCAAAAAGAGTGCAGAGGAGGGGAGCGAGCTAGAACCACAGCCAAGGAGAGCCTACATGAATAATCTGGTTAGAGTCTTGCTGCTGGCTCTTGTCAGTGGACATGACTTTGACATACTGATTTTGCTGTTGTGTGTACTTTCTAAACTGTTCCTACATGTTTATATCCCTTCCTTAAATTTCCAAGACCCAGGCAGAAGAATCCTACTGGTTGAGTTTTGTTCACAGGTACCAGAGGGCTGGAAGAGAGAGGCTCCCTGACTTCGGCTTCCAGAATGGGAAGTGTTACACTGTACTTCCTCATTGAGCACCCTATGAAAAGGAAGGCTTGGGTGCTGGGAGTTCGAAAAGAACAAAGGCCAGTGTTCCCTGGACTCTATGTCTCTGACTACTTAAGAGACACTTCCCTTCTCTACACTTACACTGAAAAAGAAAATATATGGAATATTGCTCAAACAGCAAAGAAGGTATTCACACCCTCTTCAGTGGGAAATAACCCAAAGCTTTGTCAGATTTTGCATCCGAGTCAGTATCTGTGTGAAATGCTCATTTTTTCTTCTGGGTGTGTCTTCATCCCATCTGGATATTCTGTCATCTCTGAACTAATTTTTAAAGCTGACCATCACCAATAAAACTTATGTACAATAATGGGAAAGAGGAGAGAAAGAGAAGAGAAAGTTTGTGCAGCTGATTGAGAGGCTGTTTAGAATTTATGATTCACTTCCTCCACAATCTTTTTGATAAACCTTTGCTTCAGGTGTTTGGGGATCAGAATGATTCCGATCCTATTTGTTTGTTCACTGTCATATTCGAAATGCCTATTATAGGGCCTGCCACAGAGTAGGTGAATTAATTTTTTCCCAGGACATACCTATAAAAGGAGTGTTCTAAAAGTGATAATCTGGCTTCCACTCACTCTCTTTCTCAGGAAGTAGCTGCCAGCTTATTCTTTTTGCTGGTTAGAAATAATTACTAGTTCCCTAACACCATTTCCTTCATTTTTACTCACTGGCCTGAGATACCTGAAATAGCCTGATTCCAATTCAGTGTAAACATTGCTATATTCCATAAATTTGTTTCTATGTTGGAGCATTTACAGAATCTTGCATAGTAGCTGTCCAATCTTGCAAATATTGAGTTCTTTTGGGTACTGTCACCAAGTCTCTAACAGGCAAATCCATCTCATTATATAATATCTGCTGCATCTGGATGTTGTGGAATGTGATGACACCAGTAAATCCCTTGGCCACCAACTTATTGCCTTACTCCTTTTACTATAAAATGGGATTATGATTCAGGAGAAATAGTTGGTATACTTAGAAAAGAGCTGGCAGGGCAGCAGAAGTAGGCAGACTGGGAGGTATGAGTAACTGAATCAAGCAGCTTCCTTGTGTCTTCAGAACTTGCTCAGACCCAGTTGACTGTACATCATTTGCATCTGAAGATAAATATGCCAGAATTTATGGCTGGGTGGATCAGAGACCACCAGGCCATATACACAGCTCAGGGCCCATGGTCACTTGTGTCCTATCATAAGTCATTTACTCTGAACCTGGGCTCAAAAGCAAGACATAAGTTTCCTTTTTTTTAATTTTTAATTTTATTTTTAGCTCTGGGGTACATGTACAGGATGTGCAGGTTTGTTACATAGGTAAATGTGTGCCATGGTAGTTTGCTGCCCCTATCCACCCATCACCTCGGTATTAAGCCCAGCATGCATTAGCTATTTTTCATAATACTCTCCCTCTCCCTACCCCACCCCCTACAGGCCCTAGAGTGTGTTGTTCCCCTCCCTGTGTCCATGTGTTCTCATTGTTTAGCTCCCACTTATAAGTGAGAACATGTGGTGTTTGGTTTTATGTTCCTGCATTAGTTTGCTGAGGATAATGGCTTCCAGCTTCATCCATGGCAAGATGTAAGTTTCTAAAGAGGGCTTTCCTCTAGAACCCAATGGGCCTCATCTAGAGGGGTTTGTTATGGTCTTGGTCCTGATCTGCTTGAGACTCTCTGACTTCTCTGCATCTTTGGGTCATAAAGTTGATGGCAGAACTCCTGGCTCTACTGGTGGGCTCTGCTGTCTACCCAGTCAGAGAAGGTTTTCTTGCTGTTGGGCTTACTAAAGGTCAGTGGCTGTCAGGCCACTTGGTAAATGTGCCAGAGCATCCCTCAAACCTGACTTATTTTGCTTTCCACATTCAAAGAAATCGAGAATGTATTGTGTCTATTTTATTGGTGGAGGAAAAAACTTGTTCTTTACTTCAGAGGAATATCGAATGCACCTGAAGCCACTGGAATTGTGACTTTTTTTCTTCACTGAGTTACCAGGCCTCTTTATTCTCATGGTATCTATCCCAAATTCTCTGGCATGCATTTCTCTTTTTCTAAGGCATCTAGAGTATGGCTACTTCCTGCTTTCCACGTCCTGCCAGCATGAGATGATATTATTGAGGTAGTGAACCAGTATGAATGTAAGGTGGTCAATAGTTGTGACATAGAGCAGAGAATTGATCTATCTAATTCTGGGGCAAGATTGTTAAGGTTTGCTGCTGTCTTGCCAAGTGCCAGAAATTTACTTGCATTGTCTATATATCGGGATGCCAAAGAAGAACCTCCCAGATTAATAACTGAATCCCAGGTGCCAGACTTAAATTGCTTTGCTCCTATAATGAAGACAACCTATAAAACAGGTGCCCTTGTTTGTAACCACAAAACTTTCTGTTTCCAAGACCTATCTATCTTCTGCACTGGCCAAAATTAAAGAGTTAAGTAGGGGATGTGTCGGTTTACCATCGTTTATCTTTTAAATTTTTGATGATGATGTTAATCTCTGCGATTTCCCCCAGAGGAGTGTTTGGTTTTTAGTTTTTAAAGTTTTGAATTTACTGTTTTGGTGAGAAGGAGTAAGAACAGACTTTTACTTGGCCTTTTCTTCCATCTTCTCTTGTATCGCCTTGGGCCAGTGAGCCAATGCAGAGGGCCAGTCTTCCAATTCCTCAGGATACACCATTCAACTATCGGCTCATGGTTGGGAGAAACAACCTCAGAATGTGTTAGGAAATTTACTGGAGTTACCATGTGTGAGCTCCATTTATTGTTTGCCCCATCAGATGTCTGTCTACCTGGTTTGAAACATTTTTCATTGAAAAATCAAATAGAGTCTCAGTAAGCTGCCCACATATTCTGTCCTAAAGACTTTCTGGTTACTGCCAAAAAACTGAACCATTTTGATTTCTTGCCTTGGCTACTATAAAAGCAACCCTACTTTGCTACTGGAGATTAAGGCCTTTGCCAGAATACTTCAGATCCAATTGAAATCTGAAAGCCCGTTTCAATACAGTATTGTGCAATAGAATACCTAGCTTATGCAGATCAGTGACTAAAGAACTTTTTATAGATATTGGCACTGCCCTGAAAGGATGTAGTGCAGAGAGTATCCTCTGGAGCACTTTGGGGCACATAGTCTGGGAGTGAGTGGGGATGGTCACATCATAAACATACTTCAGTCATATTATCTAGTAAAGTCTCCAGAATCCATTCACTACATTACACTGAAGAATTTCTGGTATTTCATCTTTGCTTAGTGTAATCCAACACTGAGTCAAGATTCCTGTGAACCAGCAAGGACACTCTTAAAATCACTCTCAGCTATTTGAGAGGGACATCAAATCCAGAGTTTATGCTAAGAGTTTCCTTAATGATCAATTAGGCCTGATCTAAAGCGATATTTTAATACTTTAAAATACATTCTTGTATATATTCTATAGAGTTTTCTCAACACAGTAAGCAGTAACATTCTACAATGTTTTCAGTATATAATAATTTGTTCTTGGGTTTGGCTTTTTTGTTGGCCCCTTGGGGCATATTTGAATCTGATTGTAGTATTGGACTGGTGACAATGAGAGGCGTGTGTGTTTGTGTGTGTGCACAAGAACGTGTGTGTGCACTTCCATGCATATGTGCCTGACTGTACCCACATGTGTGCTAGGGATGGAACGTAATGAAAATTAGCTTCATCTTTATAGGTAACTCTCCAAGGCAAGGAAGCTATTTAAAAAATATATCCCCCATATGACTATCCACTTTGGGTTTGCAGATTGGTATGTAAACTGCAGAGATAAAAAGTAATGACCATTCAGAAAATGCTGCCAAAAGGTTGAGGGCTGATTTCCCAAGGGATTCATTACCATAAAATCACTTTTTCAGACTAAGGGAGATTTCCCTGGATCAAAGGGGTTAGATTTGACTGGGTTAGAATCAGTCTTTTACTTTCTAAATCAAAATCAAGACCCACGTAATTCCACTGAGACCTTGCTTTGAATCTGATAGTCCTTATGATCAAAGATTTCCTTCTGCTTTCTATAGCCTCGGGTTTTTTTCTTTCATTAAAACATCTGATCTTCCCAAAGATCCGATGTATTTGTTTATCACAGATAATAGCATATTAGACTTAAACAAGAACTTGATTTTCTATATGCTCTTGAGCGTACAGCCATATAACTGCAAATTTGAATTGATATGGAATTTAGTGAGCTTGTTTAAAAGTAGAATCAGAAGCTCTTCTGTCATTTATTACAGTGCTTTTTTACATAAAAAATCAATTTGAACTGTATGAGTATAATAAATCTGACATATTTCTGTAGTAAAAAATATAACAGATGATTAAAAAATTCAGACACGAACACATCCTATAAATGTTTTATGAAATGTAATTTATTTTGCCCAAATACCCATTTGTATGGAAATCTGTGGACATTTGCAAAAGACCCCACTTCTTTTGGCTCCTGCTGAGATTCTGATGATGCCAAGTCATTTGTCTCGCCCATGACCTTGGGCTGATACTACTTGGAAGAATGTTATTTACTTAAGAAAGAAAGAACAATATTAGCCACTTGAATTCAAAATTCTTCTATATTAAATTTTTCTTGTTTTTATGAAGACATCATTAAAACAACTATAAAACACTGTGAAAAGAATGTTTCACCTCCAATTTTAACTCCTTGACAGAGTAGCTATTTTTATTTTCTCTTGTGTTTCTTTCATTTTTCAAACAAGCAGGATACACTTATGGCTTCTTGGGGAGCCCAAATTTCTTAGGCATTTAATAGGCTTTTCATCTATTTGATTTCTTTTTAAAAATAGATTCATGGGGTACACAAGCAGGTTTGTTACATGAGTATATTGCATAATGCTGAGGTTTCGGTTTCTAGTGAATGCACCACCAAATAGTGAAAGTAGTATCCCATAGATAGTTTTTTAGCCCTTGCTCCTCCCTGCCTTCCTCTCCTCTTTTGGAGTCTCCAGTGTGTATTAGTTCCATCTTTATGCTCATGTGTACTCTACTCATTGTTTAGCTCCCACTTATAAGTGAGAACATGTGGTATTTGATTTTCTGTTTCTGAGTTACTTGATTTAGGATAATGGCATCCAATTGTATCCATGTTGTAGTGAAGGACATGATTTCATTCTTTTTATGTCTATGTAGTATTCCATGGTGTCTATATACCCTATTTTCTTTATTCAGTCCACCATTATCAACACTTAAGTTGATTCTTTGACTCTGCTATTGTGAATAGCACTGTGATAAACATACAATTGCAGGGGCGTTTTTGATAAAGTGATTACTTTTCCTTCAGATAGATACCTAAGTCATGAGATTGCTGAGTCGAATGATACTTCTGTTTTTAGTTATTTGAGAAATCTCCATGTCATTTTCCACAGGGGTTGAACTAATTTACATAGTCACTAACAGTGTATAAGCATTACCTGTTCTCCAAATCCTCACCAATATCTGTTATTTTTTGATTTTTAAAAATAATAATCATTCTGGATGGTATGAGATGGTAACTCATTGTGGTTTAAATTTGCATTTCTCTGATGATTAGTGACATTTAGCATGTTTTTTGTACATTTGTTGACCACTTGTATGTCTTTTCTTTTTATCTCCACTGCTTGAATTAGCAATGTGTGTCTTCTTTTGAGAAGTGTCTGTTCATATCCTTTGCCCACTTTTAATGGAGTTACTTGTTTTTATCTTGTTGATTTGTTCTAGTTCCTTATAGATTCTGGATATTAGACGTTTGCCAGATGCATAGCTTGCAAATATTTTCTCCCATACTCTAGGTTGTCCATTTACTCTATTGATTGTTTCTTTGCTGTGCAGGAGCACTTTCATTTAATTAAGTCCCATTAGTCTATTTTTGGTTTTGTTGCATTTGCTTTTGAGGTCTCAGTCATAAATTATTTGCCTAGGCCAACGTCCAGAAGAGTTTTCCCTAGGTTTTGTTCTAAGATTTCTGTAGTTTCAGATGTTACATTTAGGTCTTTAATCTATATAGAGTTAACTTTTAATATGGTGAGAGATATGGCTAGCCAGTTTTCCCTGCCCAATTTGTTGGATAGGGAGTCCTTTCCTCATTGTCTATTTTTGTTGACTTTGTTAAAGATTAGTTGGTTGTAGATATGTAGCTTTATTTGTGTATTCTCTATTTAGTTCCACTGATCTATGTGTCTAGTTTTGTACCAGTACTGTGATGTTTTGGTTACCACAGACTTATAGTATAGTTTGAAGTTGGGTAATGGGATGCTTCTAGCTTTGTACTTTGTGCTTAGGATGGCTTGGGCTATTTGGGCTCTTTTTTGGTTTCATATGACTTTTAGAATTGTTTTTGTGAGTTCTGTGAAAAATGACATTGGCAATTTTATAGGAATTGCATTGAATCTGTAGATTGTTTTGGGCACTATGGTAATTTTAACAATATTGATTCTTCCAACATGTGAGCATGGAATGTTTTTCCATTTATTCATGCCATCTGTGATTTCTTTCATCAGTGTTTTGTAGTTCTCCTTGTAGAGATCTTTCACCTTGTTGGTTAGATATATTCCCAGATATTTTGTTTTATTTTTCGGTATTGTAAGTGGGATTGAGTTCTTTATTTGGTTCTTAGCTTGAATGTTATTGGCATATAGAAATGCTACTGATTTTCGTATGCTGATTTTGTATCCCTAAACTTCATAATGAAGTCTTTTGATTAGGTCTAGAAGTCTTTTGGAGGAATCATTAGGGTTGTATAGGTATAGGATCATGTCATCAGGAAACAGAGATAATTTGACTTATTCTTTTTCTATTTGGATGCCTTTTATTTCTTTCTCTTGCCTGATTGCTCTAGCTACGTCTTTCATCACTATGTTAAATAGGAATGGTGAGAGTGGATATCCTTGTCTTGTTTTAGTTCTTAGGTGGAATGCTCTCAACTTTTGCCCACTTTGTATGATGTTGGCTGTGGATTTGTCATAGACACTCTTATTATTTTGAAGTATGTTCCTTCAATGCCTAGTTTGTTGAGGGCTTTTATTATGAAGGGATATTGGATTTTATCGAATGCTTTTCCCTTGTCTATTGAGATGATCATTTCATTTTTGTTTTTAATTCTGTTATGTGTTAAATTGCATTTATTGATTTGCATATGTTGAACAATCCTTGCATCCCAGTAATAAAGCTCACTTGATTGTGATGAATTATCTTTTTGATATGGTGCTGGATTTGGTTTACAAATATTTTATTGAGGATTTTTGTGTCTGTATCCTTCAGGCATGTTGACCTATTTCCTTCCTTCTTTCCTTCTTTCCTTCCTTCCTTCCTTCATCCCTCCCTCTCTCCCTCCCTCTCTCCCTCCTTCCTTCCTTCCTTCTTTCTTTTCTTTTCTTTTCTTTTCTTTTCTTTTCTTTTCTTTTCTTTCTTTCTTTCTTTCTTTCTTCTTTCTCTTTCTTTCTTTCTTTCTTTCTTTCTTTCTTTCTTTCTTTCTTTCTTTCTTTCTTTCTTTCATCTTCCTTTCTTTCTTCCTTTCTTTCTTCTTTCTTCCTTCCTTTCTTTCTTTCTCTTTCTCTCCTCTATCTCTCTCTCTTTCTTTCTCTCTTTCTTTCTTCTTTCATGTCCTTGGCAGATTTTGGTATCAGGATGTTAATGGTTTTGTAGAATGAGTTAGGGAGGAATCCTACCTCTTCAACTGTTTGGAATAGTTTCAGTAAGATTGGAGCCAGCTCTTCCCTGTACATCTGGTAGAATTTGGCTATAAATTTGTCTGGTCCTGGGCTATTATTTTGTTGTTAGATTTTTTATTATGGATTCAATTTTGTGACTTGTTATTTTATGACTTTTTTTGTGAACAGAGCCTTCAAGGAATATGGGATTATGTAAAGCAATCAAATCTATGACTTATTGGCATTCCTGAGAGGGAAGGAAAAGTAACCAATAAATAAATGGAATTTATCAATTTTCTCTAGTTTTTTTAGTTTTTGCTCATAAAGATGTTCACAATTGTCTCTGAGGATCTTTTGTATTTCTGTGCTACCAGTAGTTATGTCACATGTGAGATGGGACTCTTGAAGGAAGAACGTTGGGTCTTGTTTTTTTAAATCCAGTTTTCCACTTTATGTCATTTAAGTGGAACATTTAGGCCATTCACGCTCAATTAATATTTATATGTGAGGTTTTGTTTTTGTCATAGTGTTGTTACCTAGTTGATTTGTAGTCTCAATTGTGTAATTGCTTTATAGGATCTGTGAACTTTGTACTTACATGTGCTTTTATGGTAGCAAGTATCCGTGTTTAGAACTCTGTTGAGCATTTCTTGTAGGTCTGGTCTGGTGATGATGAATTCTTTTAGCATTTGCTTGTCTGAGAAAGACTTTATTTCTCCTTTCTGAAACTTAGTTTGGCAGGGTATGATATTCTTACTTATTTATTTATTTTAATAGAGATGAGGTCTTGCTTTGTTGCCTAGGCTGGTCTCAAATTCCTGGGCTCAAGTGATCCTCCCATCTTGACCTCCCAAAGTGCTGGGATTACAGGCATGAGCCACTGTGCCTGGCCTAAGGTATGATATTCTTGGCTGGCATTTTGTTTTTCTTTAATAAGGCTAAAATAGGCCCCCAATCTCTTCTGACTTTTAAGGCTTGTGCTGAAAAGTCTGCTGATAGACTGATGAAATTTCCTTCCTAGGTAATTTGGCCCTTTTCTCTAGCTGCCTTTAAGTTTTAGTTTTGACTTTGGATAGTCTGATAACTATATTCCTTGGAGATAATAGTCTTGTATAGTACCTCAAAGGTCTTCTCTGAATTTCTTATATCTAGATGTTAATTTCTTTAGCAAGCTTAGGGAAATTTTCCTGAATTAGTCCCTCAAATGAATTTTCCAAGTTGCTTACCTTTCCTTCTTTTCTCTCAGAAATACCAATAAGTCATAGATTTGATTACATAATCCCATATTTCTTAAAGGCTCTGTTCATTTTTAAAAATTCTTTTTTCTTTTTTTATTTTTGTCTGAGTTAATTTGAAAGATTGCTCTTCAAGTTCTGAAATTCTTTCTTTTGCTTGGTCCAGTCTACTGTTAAAACTTCCACCTGTGTTTCAATATTCTTTTAGTGAAATTTCAATTCTAGAAGTTCTATTTTTCTTAACACAGCTATTCATATTCTGAATCTATTTTTTGTTTCTTTATGTTTGATTTCAGTTTTCTCTTGGATCTCATTGAGTTTCTTTGCAATTCATATTTTGTTTCTTTCTTTCTTTTTTTTTTTTTTTTTTTTGATGGAGCCTTGCTCTGTTGCCTAGGCTGAAGTGCAGTGGTGTGATTTCTGCTTACTGCAAACTTCACCTCCCAGGTTCAAGCGATTCTTCTGCCTCAGCCTCTCGAGTAGCTGGGATTACAGGCACCTGTCACCACACTCAGCTAATTTTTTATTTTTATTCTTGTATTTTTAGTACAGACAGAGTTTCACCATTTTGGCCAGGTTGATCTTGAATTCCTGACCTCAGGTGATCCTCCCACCTTGGCCTCCCAACGTGCTGGGATTACAGGTGTGAGCCACCGGGCCCAGCCATATATTTTAAATTCTTTATCTTTGTCTCTTATTTTAGACTTTTCAATTTGGTTAGGATCCATTGCTAGAGAGCTAATGTGATCCTTTGCAGGATCAAGAAACTCTGCCTTTTTGTACTGCTGGAGTTCTTGCACTGATTCCCTCTCACCTGTTGCTTCCTATTTTTGAATTTGCTACTATTTGGAAGTGACTTCTTTTTTAAATTATATTTGCCATTGAGGGTAGGGTTGTGGCATATGTTGTGTATGACTGCTTGGCTTTGTTTCTGAGTGCTTTCTCAGGGCCAGGGCTCTGTATTGGTCCCTTAGTTGTGGATAGCTTCTGTGCAGTAGCTTTTTAAGATGCAGCTTGTTGTAGTGACGTATCAGACACATGAGCTGACACACTATCTCCTGTGGGGCCAAGGGTAAAGGGGTCTCAGGAAGCTTATCTTGTGGACTAGCCCTAAGCCCTTCTGGTAACAGGTTTTTTTCCTTGTGGTGGAGTTCAGGCTGCAGTACAGTAGGTGGTGCTTGAGGGTTAGAGCCAACTGGCCTTCAGGTAGGTTAGTGATGATGAGTGGAGTGGAAGCAATGACCCTGACAAAGGGGGTGGTGGGAAGAGATCATGTTGGGGTACACTGGGGTCCTGGGATAAGGGGTAGGTGGTGCACCAGCTCCTTGTCCTGAGCCAGCAGGAACAAAATCTGCTTCCCTATTGTGTCCCTGTTGCAGGGCTCATGACCTTCAGTTCCCATAGACTTTGTCCTTTGTTTCCTGGCTGCAGTGTGGGTGCAAACAGCAGATATGCCCCTCTGATGGCTATCACCAAAATGGGCTTGGGGCAAAGCCTCTTCCCCCAGACCACAGCAGACAACTCTATGGCTTGTCTATCCTTCATTTCCAGGATGCTGTCACTCTGTGTAAGGATGGGGAGTTGGGCTCTACCCTTTGTGCAAGCCCAAATGACACAGTCTCACTTTCAGTGGGAGCGAAGATGCCACAAAAATATGACAATTGTTTTCTCCAAGTACACATGTTCTGGTCCCCAGTGGGAAGAACCAGTGCTGTATCTGCAGCAGTAGAGGGGGATAGGGGGAAGAAGATGACACCCTCTCCACATCTGTGCCTGGCATCAGTGCTGCTCCCCTCAGCAATTAGTGCTGGATTCACATTTCCTTTGTCTGAGGAGGGCTTTGTGGGGCTGTGCTCCTCCCTCCTTTAGGGGTGGTCTGTGCTGAGAGTTAGATCTCCAGGGTCCTGCTGCTCTCCGAGGACCTGCCTATTCTCTTTGCACGCCAAAATCAGACCAGGTTGTGGGGTATGTTTATGAGGCATCTGGTGCTGTGATAACTCAAAGGCAGAGAATCTCTGGGCAGACTAGTGGCCCACATGGAGTGCACGACCAGTATGGCACCTGCTATCTCAGTTTGGACCTGATGGGAATGCAAAAATGCCTAAGTGAGCTGGCCATCCAGTTCCCCATCCCAGGAAGTTCTCAAATCACCATGGATAGCATTGCTGTGGGTCATGAGGGCAGAAGGGCTTCCCAACAGATTGGCAATCAGCAGATTGTCAGAGAGGTGAAGGGGGTAGAGACATTGTGCTCCCACTTACCCTTTCTATGGGACCCCAAGTTCCTCAGAGATCAGCCTCTGCAAGACTCTTGCTGCTTTCTCTTTCTGCAGCCCAACCTCTTCCTGTGGGAACTCCAGCTTGTCCTGGTTCTCTTTCCCCAGTTTTCTCTCTGGAATATGTTCATTCACCAGTAACTTTGATCTTCTTTCTCAGGAGAACTGGCATCCCTTGTCCCTAATCAGCTATCTTGAAAAAAACCCTATCTGTTTGATTTCAGTCAGTTTCATGTATCAATAATCATACCCACATTTCCATACTAAGACTTCTACACTGCTATACTTCATGTTTTCATTGCTTTCTGCTTCCTTTGGTTCTTTCTCTTGACTAAATTGCTAATTCGCAAACATCTCTTTCTGTCCTACATGAAAGTGGCTCAATAGTGGGCTTTGCCTAAACTTTCACCTCTCTCTGTTGCTCTGCTATCTCTTTTTGAGTCATTTTTGTCCCATTGAAAGGCTTTATGAGACACCACCCTCTTAGCTGAACATTACTCATGAATCTTTTTTTTTCTTTTTTTTTTTTATTATACTTTAGGGTTTTAGGGTACATGTGCACAATGTGCAGGTTTGTTACATATGTATCCATGTGCCATGTTAATTTCCTGCACCCATTAACTCGTCATTTAGCATTAGGTGTATCTCCTAATGCTGTCCCTCCCCCCTCCCCCCACCCCACAACAGTCCCCGGAGTGTGATGTTCCCCTTCCTGTGTCCATGTGTTCTCATTGTTCAATTCCCACCTATGAGTGAGAACATGCGGTGTTTGGTTTTTTGTCCTTGCAATAGTTTACTGAGAATGATGTTTTCCAGTTTCATCCATGTCCCTACAAAGGACACGAACTCATCATTTTTTATGGCTGCATAGTATTCCATGGTGTATATGTGCCACATTTTCTTAATCCAGTCTATCGTTGTTGGACATTTGGGTTGGTTCCAAGTCTTTGCTATTGTGAATAGTGCCGCAATAAACATACGTGTGCATGTGTCTTTATAGCAGCATGATTTATAGTTCTTTGGGTATATACCCAGTAGTGGGATGGCTGGGTCAAATGGTATTTTTAGTTCTAGATCCCTGAGGAATAGCCACACTGACTTCCACAATGGTTGAACTAGTTTACAGTCCCACCAACAGTGTAAAAGTGTTCCTGTTTCTCTACATCCTCTCCAGCACCTGTTGTTTCCTGACTTTTTAATGATTGCCATTCCTCCTTAAGCTGATAGGCAACTTTAGCAAAGTCTCAGGATACAAAATCAATGTGCAAAAATCACAAGCATTTTTATACACCAATAACAGACAAACAGAGAGCCAAATCATGAGTGAACTCCCATTCACAATTGCTTCAAAGAGAATAAAATACCTAGGAATCCAACTTACAAGGGATGTGAAGGACCTCTTCAAGGAGAACTACAAACCACTGCTCAATGAAATAAAAGAGGATACAAACAAATGGAAGAACATTCCATGCTCATGGGTTGGAAGAATCAATATCGTGAAAATGGCCATACTGCCCAAGGTAATTTATAGATTCAATGCCATCCCCATCAAGCTACCAATGACTTTCTTCACAGAATTGGAAAAAACTACTTTAAAGTTCATATGGAACCAAAAAAGAGCCCGCATCGCCAAGTCAATCCTAAGCCAAAAGAACAAAGCTGGAGGCATCACGCTACCTGACTTTAAACTATACTACAAGGCTACAGTAACCAAAACAGCATGGTACTGATACCACAACAGAGACATAGATCAATGGAACAGAACAGAGCCCTCAGAAATGATGCCGCATAGCTACAACTATCTGATCTTTGACAAACCTGACAAAAACAAGAAATGGGGAAAGGATTCCCTATTTAATAAATGGTGCTGGGAAAACTGGCTAGCCATAAGTAGAAAGCTGAAACTGGATCCCTTCCTTACACCTTATACAAAAATTAATTCAAGATGGATTAAAGACTTATATGTTAGACCTAAAACCATTAAAATCCTACAAGAAAACCTAGGCAATACCATTCAGGACATAGGCATGGGCAAGGACTTCATGTCTAAATACTCATGAATCTTATAATGCACTTAGAGGTTTGAAAAAAGAGTGTGATCCTTTTGATTTGATCATTGCATCAAGGCTGGGTTTTAATTAGCCTTGTTCCTCTAAGCATTTCTAAATTTTATATTTTCTGTTTGGACCTGAGAAGCAGTTACCACTTTCCACTCTACAACTCTATTAATAATGCAATTATGATGGACTCTGTTACCTCTCTTTCTTGCTTTCAAACAGGACCAATTTGTTTCTGAGCTCATCTCCTTCTTGTAAACCTTGCCAAATGCCACAATAGCAACAAGTACACAGTATTAAGAGTTTGTTTCCCCACAGCTTGCCTTAGAGGTACAAGTTCAGTCACTGCATAATCTACTTCCCAATTTGTCACAGGTGACAAATTTTTCCAAGTGTTTTGTCACTGTATAACATGATTGTCACCTTTCCAAGCCCTGTTAACAGTTTTCTTGCTGCCTGCCAATTGACCACTAAGCCCATGTGACATAGTTTAAGTTTTTATTATGGTATCACTCCGTTTTTGGGTACTAATTTTTATATCTGTCTGAACATTCTTGGTTATAGTGCAGTCAAAAACAAACTTAAAATCTCAATGGCTTAAGATAGGGAAAATTTAGTTCTTGTTCATGATGTCCAAAGAGGCTTAGCTCATCATAATGACTCAGGGCCTCAGGCTGATGGAAGCTTCATCTGAGCACATGTTTTGATGGTTGACCAGGCAGGAAAAAGATGTGCAGGATCATGCACTGAAATGACACACTTTATTCTGCTCACATTTTATTGGTCATAGCCACTCATATAATTGGGCCTAATTTCAAAGTGGGCAGGAAAAGTGCAGTCCTACTATTATGGGTTGGATTGTGTACTCCCAAAAGATGTTGAAGTCCTAATCCCCAGCACCTGTGAATGTGACCTTATTCGGAAATAGTCATTACAGAGGCAATCAAGTTAAAATGAGGACATTAGGATAGTCTCTAATCAAATACGACTGGTGTCCTTATGAAACAGGAATGTCAGAACACAGGGACAGGCATGCATAGAAGGGAGATGATGATGTAAAAATACAGGGAGAATGCCATTCATGAATTTGGGATTTTATTGAATGCTTTTTCTGTGTCTATTGAGAGGATCATATGGGTTTTGGAATGGGGTTTGGAACAAGGAATGCCCAAGGCTATCAGTAGCTAGAAGAAAAACCTGGAACACATTTTCCCTCATGGCCCTGAGAAAGAACTAACCCTCCAACACCTTGATTTTGGACTTCTAGCCTCCAGAATTGTGAGACAATACATTTCTGTTGTGTTAAGTCACTTGGTTTGTGTTACTTTATTACTGACAGCCTCAAGAAGCTAATATATCTACCAGGTGTCCAAAAGGAAAAAGTTGGGCTATTTTTGAATAACATTAATAACAATTATGTCTTTATTTGTATAACATATACATAATTTTTTACTAGTTTTACTCCAAGTTTGTAGAAAAATTTGTTTTATTTTCTTCATTTTAACATTATTTAATTAACATGTCTTTGTGTTTTTATACTGCCATCATATCTATATTATTAAATTGTTACCTTATATATTTTCATATAATCTAAAGGTTTTAATGTAAAATGTTCATGCTGTTAAGATGTATGTACTATAAATTGCAGAATCGAGATGTTTAAAAAGCTGTAAAATCCTCAGATAACATTAATTTCCAATAAAGCAATAAATATGAGGAGCTAAGAGTGAAAATATATTATATAGTGTTGCAATAAATGTACCTAATGCTAATTCTTAGAAAGAGATTATTGCCAGAATATGATTTAGTTTATTATTATGTAGATAACACTTACCAACCTGTTTTGTTTGGCTTTCTCAGAACTGAAAAAATATATGTGCCATATTAAATATTTATCTCTTAATATTCCAAGGACAATTTCAGTGTTCTCTCTTAATTCAGAGCAAGCCCTGCTTTTCTAAGGAATAGTCAGTGAAAATATCCAAATTAATTTTTTTCTTATTCTTAATATCTGGTGCTGCTTAAGAGGAAAATTCTTTGATCTTTGACTCCTACTCAGCTATATCTCCTTATAAGGGATGTTGTACTACACAAAGAAAAGAAACATTTTCTTTCTTCTTTCCAGTTCCCGCATTAAATTATGTATGACTCCCTGGTGTATATAAATATTTCCTTGTAGCTGGAAACTCAGTTGCAGATGGTAGAATGTCATAAATATAACTCAAAAAACCAGTAATAGACTCAGGATACTCAAGGTATATTAATTTCACACATGTATGAAAAATGCATGAGATTCTTTCTTGGAGGAGTGATGCCATTTTTATTTTTTATCTATGTTTAAAACTGAGGAAAGTGAACACTATGACAGAACACAATGAAATATCTTCTTTAGGCTGCATTTTATGGTTTCAAGATTGAATTAAGGAAATTCTCATTTAGTGCTCTCTAATTTTGTCACATGCTGAGACCATTTAATTTAAATGCCAAGCCTGATTTAATAAATTTTAGCAAATTTTCAGCACAGTGTGTAGGAAATAAAGTTCTAAACTTTTGTTCATGTAATGCGTGTGTGATTCTTACTATACTTTGTTTTTCTTTTCTTTTCTTTTCTTTTTTTTTTTTGAGACAGTGTCTTGCTCTGTCACCCAAGCTTGAGTGCAATGGCATGATCTTGGCTCACTGCAACCTCTGCCTTCCGGGTTCAAGCAATTCTCCTGCCTCAACCTCCCAAGTAGCTCGGATTACAGGAGCCTGGCACTATGCCCGGCTAAGTTTTTCTATTTTTTTAGTAGAGACGGGGTTTCACCATTTTGGCCAGGCTGGTCTCGAACTCTTGACCTTAGGTGATCTACCTGCTTTGGACTCCCAAAGTGCTGGGATACAGGCGTGAGCCACCGTGCCTGGCTGATTCTTACTATGCTTTCATAAGTCTCCAGATATGGGTTAGTCATGGCTTTGGTTATCTGAAGAAACCTAAAAAACTGACATGTAAAATCAATTTTGTAATGTGAAATTTTGCATTAGCATCAACCATTTGCATCACCACTGCTGTCACGACAGAGGTGTTATTCCCCAAGCAATTACAACATGCTGGGCACTGTGCCAAATGCTTTACAGACATCATCTCATAAGAGCTGGAAAAGGCTATCCTCATTTCATAAATAAAAAAACAAATTTCAGAAAGATTTCATTTAACATCAGTGAGTAGTGAAATATGGATTTGAATTTGTTTGCTGTCTCTGTCTTGACCATCATTCCAGTACTTTCCAATAATTTTTCATGTAATCGTACACAAAGAAAGTGAAGCTATTTGTAGTCAGACTGGGAAAACTGTAGGGGATTTGAAATAATCTGTATTGGGTTTGGTGAAAAACAAATTATTATATTTTCTCTATGTTATGTAATTACTTTAAGAATAAAGTATGAGGGAAAATAGTAAACTTTACTTTGTATAGAACTTATAAATAAAATCTTGTCTCACTTTAAATAAGAGACGTGAACTCACTTCTATGACCATACATTTTATTTTTGTATAATTTTAGGCCTCAAATAACCAAAGACAATTCTGACCAGACTTTTTAATGACAATTGCTTCAAATTCTTGATAATATCATCAATTAGAAACTTTCTACAATCCAGTAGGTGAAAAAATTTGAATTCATTTCAATAACCATTTACAATAGCTCAATTTTATTTAATAAATTGAAGAATTCCTTTTATTTTGTCAAAAGAGTTAGTAGTAAAGTTTCATGTGAAGATAGATAGATTTTGAATCCAATCTTTTTCACATCTGTCATTTTAGAGTAATGAAGATCTGCTGTCACCTGGAGTCACATTTATAGGAGTGCCCACCCAGCCTTCCCATCTCATCACCCTCATTCCCATGGGGGAATGCAGTTGAACATTACAATTGAAGGCCTTGGAGAATAACATCTTGAATTTCTAAGGGATCACTGAATATGGTCTTGACAATATACTGCAAAGAGACAAAGGTAGATGGAAAGAGACTAGATGTAGTTGGCTAAAAAGATACAAAAAAGTGGGATCAAAGACAATAGATTTGGTTTTGATAAATGAAGTCACTCGTGTAAGTCTAGAGAAAACAAATTTTGATTGGAACTCAAGACTTTGACTCCAAAGCCTTTACCTACCACAAAATACTATACATCTTGATGCTATTAGGGTTCTTCGCTGTTGACTGATATTTAACATTTTAAAATGGGCAATTTCTAAAATGCTGTTCAAAGTCTTGGTTAACCTTTTAAATCATGAGATGTACTTCTCTGTCATGTTTCTTTGTTCATACTTTCCTAGCTATAACTAGGTAAAAGAGGTCATCCTGCCTTTTATCTATTAACAGTGAGTTCCCAGATGCAGTCGTTGCTCAGGACAGCACTGAGTCAGTGTGAATTCATGATTGTAGATCATCTAAATTTGTCAAGCACTGTGCTAAATGGTGGGATAGGGTACTGACGATTTAGGTGTGTGGTGGGGAGGAAACCCTGAAAATGAAAAAAAGGGCACCATGAAAGACTTTCCAAAGAAGTGACATTTCAGCTGGGTTTTGAGGGGCGAATAGGAGTTTGTGTGTATCAGAATAACCTGAGCTCTGGTCATGCAGTGAGGTAATATCACAATCTAGTGGAAAGAACATTGGTCAGGAAACCCTTGCTTCTGTGTTGACTTATACAAGCATACCTCATTTTATGCATTTCACTTTATTGTGCTTTGCAGATATTGCATTTTCTGCAAATTGGTTTGTGACAAATGAACAAGTCCATCAGTACCATTTTTCCAACAACACATGCCCACTTCATGTCTCTGTGTCATATTTTGATAATTCTTGCAATATATCAAAGTTTTTCATTATTATTCTATCTGTGATCTTTGATATTACTATTGTAAGTTTTGTGAGCTGCCACAAGACAGTGAACTTAATTGATAAATGTTGTGTGTGTTCTGACTGCTCCACTGACTGACTGAACACTTGTCTCTCTCTCTCTCTTTGGGCCTCCCTATTTTCTCAGACACAACAATATTGACATTAGGCCAATTAATAACTCTCCAATGGCCTCTAAGTGTCAACTGAGAGAAATAGTCACATATCTTTCTTTAAATCAAAAGCTAGAAATGCTTAAGCTTAGTGAGGAAGGCCTGTCAAAAGCTGAGATAGGCCAATAGCAAGGCCTCTTGTGCCATACAGTCAGCTATGCTGTGAATGCAAAGAAAGAGTTCTTGAAAAAAATTAAAAGAGCTACTTCAGTGGACATAAATTATAAGAAAGCAAAACAGTCTTATTGCTGATTTGAAGAAAAGTTTTAGTTGTCTGGATAGAAGATCAAACCAGCCACAACATTCCCTTAAGCAAAAGCCCAGTCCAGTCTTGACTCTAACTTTCTTCAATTCTATGAAGCGTGAAAAAGGTGAGAGAGCTGCAGAAGAAAAGTTGGAAGCTAAGAGAGTTTTTAGTTCATGAGATTTAAAGAAAGAAGTCATCTCCATAACACAAAAGTGCAACGTGAAGCAACAAGGGCTGATGTACAAGCTGCAGCATTATTTAGAAGGTCTAGCTAAGATCATTGATGAAGGTAGCTATATTAAACAACAAATTTTCAATGTAAATAAAACAGCCTTCTATTGGAAGGGGGTCTAGGACTTTCATAGCTAGAGAGGAGAAGTCAATGCCTGGCTTCAAAGCTTAAAAGAACAGGCTGACTCTTGTTAAAGGCTAATGAAGCTGGTGACTTTAAGTTGAAGCCAGTACTTACTAGCCATTCTGAAAATTCCAGGGCCCTTCAGAATTATGGTAAATCTACTCTGCCTATGCTCTGGAAATGGAACAACAAAGGTTGGATGACAGCACATCTTTTTATAGATTTGTTTACTGAATATTTTAAGCCCACTGTTGAGACCTACGGCTGAGAAAAAAATATTTCTTCTAAAAGATTACTGCTCATTGACAATACAACTGGTCACCAAAGAGCTCTGTTGGAGATGCACAAGAAGATGAATGTTGCATTCATGCCTACTAACACAACATCCATTCTGCAGCTCATGGATCATGGAAAAATTTTGACTTTCAAGTCTTATTATTTAAGATATTCATTTCATAAGCTGCCATAGATAATGATTCCTCTGATGGATCTAGGCAAAAGAAATTGAAAACCTGCTGGAAAGGATTCACCATTCCAGATGCCGTTAAGAACATTCATAATTCATGGGAGGAGATCTAAATGTCAACATTAACAGGAGTTTGGAAGAAGTTGATTCCAACCCTCAAGAATGACTTTGAGGAGTTCAAGACTTCAGTGGAGAAAGTAACTACAGATTTGGTGAAAACAGTAAGGGAAGTGGAATTAAAACGGAGCCTGCAGATGGGTCTGAATTGCCACAATCTCATGAGAAAACATGAATGGATGAGGAGTTGCTTATTATGGATGAACAAAGAAAATGGTTTCTTGAGATGGACCCAACTGCTGGTGAAGATACTGTGAACAATGACAACAAAGTATCTAGAATATTAAGCTGAGTTGATAAAGCAGTGGCTGAGTTTGAGAGGATTGACACCAATTTTGAAAGAAATTTTTCTGTGGGTAAAATGCTATAAAACATTGTCACATGCTATAGAGAAATCTTTTGTGACAAGAAAAGTCAATTGACGTTGCCAACCTAGTTGTTGTCTTATTTTAAGAAATTGACACAGCCATCCGAAAATTCAGCAGCCACCACCCAGGTCAACCACTGACACTGAGGTAAAACCCTCCACCAGCAAACAGGTTATGACTTGCCAAAGGCTTAGATGATTTCAGCATTTTTTTTTTTAGCAATAAAGCGTATTTAATTAAGGTATGTACACTTTTTAGACATAATGCTGTTGCACACCTAATAGACTACACTATAATGTAAACGTAACTTTTTTTTTTTTTTTTTTTTTTTGGAGACAGAGTTTCTCTCTTATTGACCAGGCTGTAGTGCAATGGCATGATCTCAGCTCACTGCAACCTCCGCCTCCTGGGTTCAAGCGATTCTCCTGCTTCAGCCTCCCGAGTAGCTGGGATTACAGGCATGCACCACCACGCCCAGCTAATTTTGTATTTTTAGTAGAGATGGGGTTTCTCCATGTTGGTCAGGCTGGTCTCAAACTCCCGACCTCAGGTGATCCACCCGTCTTGGCCTCCCAAAGTGCTGGGATTACAGACATGAGCCACCGTGTCCGGCCAATGTAGACATAACTTTCATGTGCACTGGAAAACCAAAAAAATCATGTGACTCACTTTATTGCAATATTTGCTTTATTGCAGTGGTCTGGGATTAAACCTACAATATCTCTGAGGCATGCCTGTACACTGTAACTTTTGGATAAGTGATTTAGCCAAAATGACTCTATAGTATTTGTGCTGAAAATTTAAAAAAATAAAAAATTATGGACAAATGTAAGGGGATCATTCGCTCAGCATTTCCATCCTCAGTTCTTTCACAAAAGAGTTTATGACCATTTATATTTGAAACTCACATTACCTCCCTTACTCCTCTGGATCTCCAATACTACCTGCCATTAAAAGTCATCCCTTTTCTCTCAATAAATCATTTCAAAGTTGATTCTCACTAGAGGTGAAACTGAACTACTATCTCACTATTGTTTCCACATGCTCATTGAGGAAACAATATTTGAAAAAGTTAAACATCTCTTTGAGCCCCCAGTGTATGTGCAACCTTGTAGTATGTACTATGAGTATGTAAAGATGGCTATGTTCTGCCCATTTTCTTGGGAATTCACAATCTAAAAGAAGAGATCATGAACTCTGACATAGGCAGACAAGAATACATTTAGGAAATCTGTGATTTAGTAGTGACGGGCAGATGTGCATATGAGCAGCACTCTCATAGAAATCAAACTTCAAATGAAAAGTAGTGATAGGTGGCAATGAAAGGTGGCGATAATATGAGGTCAATAAAGTGCTATCTTATTTATGCTGCACTTTCTCATATGTTGTCTCATATGATCCTCACAATAAACTCGGTATGAAGGAAGGCAGGTATCATCTTATTTTGTGGGTGAGAAACTCAGACTCAAGGAAACCAACTTACCTCCCCAGAGTTTATAGTAGTTAGTTGGAGAACTGGAATTGATTTCTAAATTCAGTCATTTTTACATGGCGGCAACTGGCTGAACGCAGATTTTGGAGACTGGAGGTGGGAAAGAATGGAACTGAGAGGAAAGTTTTTGACATGACGTCTATTTTTAAAGAATTCATTCATGACCTCTAGGTTGGTTGATTTTGGGGGTAGGGAGTAGAGGTGAAACTGAACTACTATCTCACTAGTCTCATGGATTAACCGATAGGTGGCACCAGGTCCTAATGCAAACCTTTTCTCCTTAAAGCTATAGCACAGACTACTGACCTTCCTTGAGCACTTGATAATTAAATTAGACAGATTAAAGTAGGAATCATAACCCTGCTTCCTGCTTCCTGAGATATTCAGGGTCTGCTTTGTTGCGCACTTCAAATCAGTAAACAAAGAATATAAGGTAGGCATGAGAAAGTGGAAGGCATGAGGACTAGGAACATACTGACTTAGAATCAGCCATTTAGAGCTGAATACTTTTGGCCAAGCAATTTAATCCCTCTGAAGTCCAGCTCCTCACCTCTAAAGTAGTGAACACTGCCTTCCTTTCCAAACAGTTCTTGTTAAGATTAGTTATAATGTATACACCATGACTGGCACATAATAGTTGTTCAGCAAATGGTAGCTATATTTATCTGTATCTAGAAGAGAGGTAAGGAAGCCATGTGTATATCTTAATGTAACTTTAGATCCTTTTTTTTCTTTTAATGAAAGACATTTCCAAGTAGTAGATCTGATGTCTGCTATTGCTGGGGTATTATTCTTGTAAATGAAACATTTAAAAGAAGATTCCTTCATGAAAAGGGATCAAGGGGGATAGCATTTCATGGTAGAAAGGAAATAAAGATGGTCTTGGATTATGCTATGAGAATTTTGATCCTCTTTCTCAGAAACAACATTATTTTGTCAAAAGTTCCAATAGGCAATGGGCCAATACATATATATTAGGTATATAGTTAAGTATTCTACATTTTTGAGATACAAAATATAGATCCTCTCACTTCAACAATTTATAGTTTAATAGAGGAAAGAGGAATAATACCCTGCAACAACTGAAAATGATAGTAGACTGTGACTATGCATATATTTAATTGCTAAATGATATAGTTATGTAGAATTAGTTTTTGATTTCCTGTTCATCTAATCTAACTGCTCATTTCTGTGATGTTTGAAATGGCTAGTTATCAGAGTAATTTTGGGGGAATCATAGCCAACTTCTCAATAAATAACCCAACAGACAATAATAAATGAAATCCACAGAGGTCAAAAGTCAAGAGGGTCCCTTGCAATAATTGTGTTTTCATTCGGCAGAGCAGGTCACCCTCAGCAAGTAGAGTCTCATGAATCTGTGTGTTCAGTTCTTTCAGGTTGCAAAATAATAGAGATGTCAGGTCATCCAAGGAGAAAAAGCCTTGATATAAGTTTACAAAGAAAGGAAATAAACAATGGGAAATTTTCTCAGAAGGCTTCATGGAGCCTGGAAGCTTATTCCAGTACAATATGGTTCATGCAGTCCTGTTCTCTCATGCCCCCTCTGTAAGAGGAGTTTTTTGATTCCTTCTCCGTTGGACAATTGTAGACACTCTGCTTCTTTTGTTCCTACCGTCATCAAATAACTGCCTATGGTTTCCTCATTTTTTCCTTCTTTCAATATCAACATTTCTGCTAACTTGTGGGTTGTACTCATGCCTTCTGTAAGCTTCTGAATGGCTTCTTTTAATCATTTTTCTCTGTCTCTTCTTTCCAACAACCTCTGTCTGATGACTCTTTTAGTGTCAAATAGAGGATTTGATTGCGTCAAAATATAGCATCCTCCTGGGTCACTTATCACCAGATAAGCTTCAGGTGAACTACTTTGATCACCTTACATCAGGTTTTCTTTCCTACTTTATTTACTTCCAAGGCGTTAGGGCTGCATAGTTCAGTGCATGGAGATGTAGATGTCAGGAAACTTTCAGAAGTGAGTTACGGCCATGGTAGCCATTTGAGGATCCTCAGGAAGGGTCAGTATATTTACAGCCATATTTCGTGGTGTTCCCAAGGGGCTGCATAGACTAAGTACTGTACAAGAAATAAGAAATTATTGTTTTTGCCTGAGGTTCTCTATGTAAGCTGTGGGAACTGTGTCCATGTGTATAGATTTTTATTTCTGCTGTAACAAATGACTATGAACCTGGTGGATTAAAGCACCATAACTTTGTTATTTTACAGTTCTGCAGGTCAGAATCCTCCCATGAGTATCAATGGACAGAAATCTCATTGTCAGCAGGGCTGAATTCCTTTATGGAGGCTCTGGGGAGGTTCTGTTTCCAAGATCATTGACAGAGTTCGATTCCTTGTCATTGGAGGATTGAGGACTTGTTTCCTTGCTGTTTGTCAGCTGAGGGGTATTCCCAGTGTCTAGAGGCTGCCTGTATTCCTTGGCTTGTGGCCTCTTTCTCCATCTTCAAAGGCAGCAACAGTGGGTCAAGTTGCTGTCAAGCTACAGATCTCTCCTGCTTCTTCTTTGCTTTTCCCATCTCCCTGACTGACCCTTTTGCCTTTTTCTTCACTCTTAAGGACCCATGTAATTAGAGTGGGCCATGAGGATATTCTAGGTTAATCTCCCATTCTCCAAGCAGTAATCACATATGCAAAGTCCCTCTTGCCATGAAAGGTAATGTAAGTCACAGGCTCTGGGGACTGGGATATGGACATCTTTGAGGGAGGAGGTGACATTATTTTGCCTACTACACCATTTTTTGACGTGTGCTTGTCTTGACCATGGCAAATATAAATTCTTCAGAATCTATCTCAGTTTTCACATTCTTGTGGAGCATTCCCCAAATATTCTTGGCAATGCAGATCATTTCTTCCATTAACTTCCTATGGCACTTATTGGTTCTGCCACATTTTGTCACATGATCTTCAATACTCTTGATGATTTTTGCTAATCTGAGTATATATTTTGTCATTCTGTCATTTCCTCCATGGGATTGTGAGTTCCTGAGGAAATTCATGCATCTTTTGTATTCCTCACAGCATTTACCAACTGCTGTATACATCCAAGCTGTTCAATACTATTTAAAATATTATATAAGAGGCAGTCTTTGGGGGAAGGAAGTATAGTGGAGGTTCTGTCCTAGGATGACAATCACTTCATTGATCTACTTATCTCTAAAACAGAACTGCCAAAGGATTCTTTTAATATATTTTCAAATTCCCCTTTCCTACTCTGGCAGTCAAAATTGATTAGAATTTAAGCCATTCCAGCAAGATCTTTCAGACATAGTAAAATCCCTGCCCTTGGATTTTATTGTTCTTTTGTGTGAAGAAATCTTAAATAGACAATTCAGGTAAGGTTAGGATTCAGAAACCCTCTTGGACAAAGATCACATATCATAATTTCACTAAATTCAAGTCTTCTTTAAAGGTAAGAAAATAGAACTGTAGGAAGTTCAGAGTCAAGCTTGATGCCTAGATTTTATTATTCCTCTTCTCTTCTAAAGTTCAAAGAGAATGTCTATAAAGACAAGACCAGAGGTAAAAATATATGTGTTATCAAAGGGTTGGACAGTAGTTATTAATCTGTTTCTAGGATTGCCCCTTGAGAAAGGATCTTGGGACCCATGCAATCCTGGCGTACCCACTCACTTGTGGATGGAAAGCTGGAGGAGGATGAGCATGGCAAAGCAGGCCTCTCTTCACTTACACTCTGGACGAGGAAGCCAGGGTTCCTCCCAGACGTCGAAGGCAGGCAGCCTGTGGTGAGCGGGTGGCCAAGGAGTTTGTCTTGATGTTGAGCAGCTCCCTGGTTAAGTAACCCAGTCTCTTTAGTCACTATGTGACTTTAAAATTCAGAGAAGATATTCCTCCTCCCAAAGAAGAATGGAAAACGAGGAGAGAGACTGAATGTTTTATTCCCACAGCTATACTGGAAATGTAACAAAACTCCCCTCTCCTCTGAGAACACATGAGGGTGAGCTTAAACACTAACTCATATCCTTCCCTTCAGAAAGTAAACTTTATTGACAGCCCCTTATGTAACAGTCACCAAATTGGGCTTTTCTCACATATTTCCTCCTCTTCACAAAAATCTTGTGGACAGACATCACCGGCACATGCTTTGATCTCTAGAGGTCATTTCCTGTCTACTCCCTCTCATCACCCCTCAGAAGAGGTCCTCTGACATGGCTTAAGGATACAAGGGGGCCGTTGGGCTAAGTGTGGGGGTTTCGTTGAGAGAATAACAGGAGTTAAAGCATGTCTTCCATGTGCAGTTCCTTTTTCATGTTTGTAGTTCCTTTTACTTTGTTTTTTGGAACCTCTTTCACCACAGAATTCTTCTCCTTTAAAACCTGTTTCCAATGTAGCAGGATATCGTAAGAGACAATTTCCAATGTCTTTTTAAAACCTATTTAATTTTAGGTTTACAGAAAAGTTGCGAAAATAGTATCTAGTTTACATGTGCCTTTCACTAAGCTTCTCCTGATGTTAACAACTTATCAAACCAAAGGACAGCGATCAAAACCAATGGTCAAAGCTAATAAAATAAGACATAATAACATGTTGGTTGAATCATCAAAAAAAAAAAGAAATTAACATTGGTACAATTCTACTAACTCAGCTACTGGCCTTGCTCAGATTTCACTCATTTCCTTTTTTCCTTTTCCCCTAATGGCCTTTTTCTCTTCCAGGATTCTATCTAGGACTTCCCTTGAACTTAGTCTTATCTCATTAGTCTTCCCCCACTGTGATAGCTCCACATTATTCCTGTGTCTCATGATCTTGATACTTTTGATGAGTACCACTTAGTTATTTTTATAGACTGTCTCTCAATTTGGGCTTGTCTGGCGTTTTCCCATGATTAGATTGAGGTCGTGCATTTTTTATGGGAATGCTGGTGAGAATACCATAGGTGATGCTGTGTCCTCTTCAGTGCATCATATCAGGGAGTGAGATGTCCTATTATTGGTGATGTTAATTTAGATTACTTGGTTTAGATGTTACCTGCTGGATTTCAACTGTAAAGTTATTTTTACATACGAAATGAATAGTGGGGAAGATGCTTTAAAAGTACACGAATATCTTATTTTCCCTTGAGCTTGTGCCCACTAATTTTAGCATCCATTCATAGATTTTTCTCTAACAGCTATTACTGTAGTGCTTACTGAACAGCAAGTTTTATTTCCCCCTCTTCTTTTACATTTATGAATTGGAATTCTTTTGTAAAGAAGAGATGTCCCATATCTCCAATTTATGTATTTATTCAAATGTTTATTTGTATCCATAGGGACTCATTTATTTTGTGACTTATAATCCAATATTATCATTATTATTATTTGCTCAAATTGTTCCAGCGTTGGCCATTGGTGTTCCTTCCAGTTGGCTCTCTCTGGCTTGCCTCATAGCATCTCACACACATAGCGGGGGCAGGAGGGAAGATAGCTTGTTGTTATGGGCCGAATGGACACTCTCCCTCAAAAAAATTCATATGTTGAAGTCTTAACTCCTATTACCTCAGAATGTGACTCTTTTTTGAAATACAGTCTTTATAGAGGTGATTAAAGTGAGGTCATTAGGATGGGCCCTAATATGATGTAACTTTTATTTTTGTAGGAAGAGGAAATTTAGACACAGACTTGAACAAAGGGAAGATGATGTGAAGACAGAGGGAGAAGATAGCCATCTAGAAGCCAAGGAGAGAGATCTGGAAAAACAGATCCACCCACCATGGCCCTCAGAAGGAACCAATCCAACTGATGCCTTGATTTTGGTCTTTTAGCCACCAGAACTGTGAGAAAATAAATGTCTGCTGTTTAATCTAGTCTGTGGTACTTTGTTAGGGCAGTCCTAGCAAAGTAATGCACTTGTCTAGAGAAAATATTACTTTCATTAAGACACCAGCCTTACTGATTAATTAGTGATCGGAATTTCTTTGCAAATGCCACCCCTGAGAGAGATACTTTAGACCAATTTGAACATACTCCGAGCCTCAATATTGCTGCCACTGTCAGCCAATACACGAGTAGCAAAACTGATATCTTCAAACCACATCCTCAGGGATGCTAGAAATGTGACTTTATTTTTCTATAATTCAACTTTATCTCTCTCTTGAGCCTCATTTCTGCTCAGTGGCGGAAAATTTACCCATTTTATTCTAGTTTTGATTAAGTCTTTCAGATTAAGTCCATTTTGGGGCTTTTTTCTTCTCTTCCTTCTTCCCAGGGAAAGAATTTTTGTGGGGCCTGACAGCATGGCCTGGGGACAGCTGTGGGGCAGCACACCTGCTGAGCAGTGCAATCCACAGTTGCATTCTCTGCTGAGGTGGCATGTCACCACTGGAGTCTGGTGGTATGGCCCAACCCTTTCCACTTAGATGTCCACCTGTCACAACTGCAAGACTTGTTCAGGATCTACTGGGTATCTCTTTCTCTCCTCAGCCCTCTTCCATGGCCCTTTGCAGATGCCCTCCAAATTTGTTCTCCTATGATGCTATGTTGCTGCTGGAGAACCAGGAAGGCTTCCTTAGAACTTATCTGCCCCAGATACCCCATACAACCACTCCTACTACACTCCCACAGGTCCAGGGACCATATCAGACTTCCTCATGCATCGCTTCAGCTTCTCTCAGCCTCGCCTGTCTTTTGTTCCCTCCTTTGCTCTAATGACAAGCTTTGCAGGGCTCTGACTGAATTCCCAAAGGTGATTTGCCTAATACCTATGTCTGGCCAGGGCCTCTCTGTTGACATGAAAATGTGGAATTCTGTGGAATTCTACTTGGCCCCATAAATTTACAACTTGGAAGAACTGGGTAGTTAGTGCTCCCTGCAGTAAGGCTTTGACTAATATGATACAGGAACTGATGGGTAATGGATATATTTGTTTTCCATCTTCCTCCCTCTACTCTTTCTAACAGGCAGTCTTGAGATCCATTTTACATGACTTCTCAGAGACTGATTCAGAAAGATGCAGCAATTCGTCATGTTTTACTGTGGCCAGCTTGACAATGCATCACCATTTCCTTCCCTGCCTTACTCCCCTAGTCCCTCACTCTTGCATCTTTTCACTCCCTAAAAAGTAGTAGCAAGTAGACCTTTTTAAGACTCTGCTTCCCCCCCCAACTTTTTTTCAAGCTAAGAAAAGGACTTTGCCTCTCTTTATAGGGTCCAATTGGAAATGAACCTAGTACTCCTTTGCTCTCCAAATGCCAGAATTATCTGAAGAGAAGAATTTTTACATCTTTCCCCATGCTCTAAGACCTGATCCTGGGTAGGAGATCAAGGGTTCAGAGCCTTTAAAGGCTGAAGTTTCCCCCCAAGGTCATTACATATGAAACTACCATATCATTTCCAGTATCATGTTCCACTCTATGTATGTTTTCATAATCTAACCATTGATGGGTACCTTTTTCTATTGCAAATAATATGGCAGCAAATATCCTTGAACAACTGTACATTTGATAGACATTTTCCAGCTGATCTTCAAGTTGTCTGTACTATCTTCCATTGTCTCTACACTCCCATCAGCAGCGTATGAGGTGGTTTGTTTCCTTCAGTTTCACCAGTGTGGAGGACTATAAAACTTTTTGATATTTGCCAGTTTGATAAAGAATGGCATTTAATTTTCATTTAAATATTACCTCTCTTTTTTTCTGCCTCAGATTGGGCATCTTTTCCTGTATTTAAGAGTTATTTATAGTTTTTGTAGCTTATATGTACCTGTTCTTTGTACATTCTTCTCTTGGTTTGTCTGTGTTACTGATTCTTCTGAGGTCATTAAAAAGGAAATTATCCCTTTGTCTATAATAGGAGTTTCAAATACCTTTTCCTGTGTTTTTCCATTTGTATTTTGACTTTGATTATGGTGGATTTTACTGTATAGAATTTGTTATTATTATTAGTTTATCGATGGTTTCATTTGCCATATTAAAATATCAGTGAATATTTAAAACTGTAAATAATAGCAAAATAGGTTTTCTTCTTTTCTTCCCTACCAGCACTGGAAGCAGGAGGCAGTATCACTTTTTCTTGCAGACTTTACCTAACATAATTTTTTGCAGAAGTTTGTCAGAGTGGATTTGAAGTGATGTCTATTCAGTTTTAATAAAAAAAAAACTCTATTGTCCCAACTTACAGACCTACTAGTATCTTGTATATTCCTTTAAAACTTTGGACAGGTTTTCTAAAAAAGAAAGAAGCAAAATGAACACTGTGGAACAGTCCCTTGATCAATGTTTTGGTAAAACCATTTCACTGTTAATAACTTCTATCTTCTTCTTCATTGCCCAAGTAAAAACACAGAGTAATATAGAAGAAAAAGATGATATAGATATTTTTGCTTTTGTTTCTTGACAAACATCAACGAAATAGAAAAGAATATTATCTAGGACATATTTTAACATTTGTAACATGTTTTCAAAGTGTTGCTTGTAACACATTTTCAAAACTTCTGGTATATAATGCCACTGGCATTAGAATTATCTTACAAAGGGAATTTCATCTCTAAATGTTGCAAAATTGCTTCCCTTCCTACTAGCATAAATTTAAATAATCTGACAAGGCCATTTAATTATTGGATGCATGCTCTCTTGCATACCTCAAGTAACCTCTTCTTTGTTGATGACATTGTTTATTGTTAGGGAACAAGGGTAGTCTTAAGATATCTAAGCCTATGGGTTCATTATTGTCAATAAGATTGGCTTAACTTCAGCTATACTAAAGCTAAATTTATAACCTTGATTGGAAATTTCTCCAAATTTAAATGAATGCACCCCTACAGCCTTCCTTTAACAGAATTTAGCAAAATAACAAAAGAAAAAAATCCATTTGTCAGTGCAACACATTCATTGGGAAACTAACACGTTCTCTCTGAAAACATTTAAATCAAGCTGGTTCAACCTGTGGCCCGTGGGCCGCATGCAGCCCAGGATAGCTTTGAATGCGGCCCAATACAAATTCATAAACTTTCTTAAAACATTATGAGATAACTTTTTGCAATGTTTTTAAAGCTTATCAGCTATTGTTAGTGTTAGTGTATTTTATGTGTGGCTCAAGACAATGCTTCTTCTTCCAATGTGACCCAGGGAAGTCAAAAGATTGGACTCCCTGAATTTTAAACCCATACATTCTTCATTATTTGCTGTTCGTCAGAGATCCTTGAACTCTTCTGAAGATCAGCTGCATTTCCTAATGAAGCTGCAGGAGCTATCTGCCTTAGGAGACCAGGAGGGGGTCAATTGAAACCGCTTGTTTATTTTCCTTTACAAATATTGGTCCTCACACAATTTTGTTTTCTGTCCCTTAATAGCATTTTGTGTGTGTATGTGTGTTTGTGTGTGAGATATTCTTTAATCCAGATACTTTTCTGTGAAGGTTCTCAGCTTTGGTGGTTTAATGTTCTATTTTTGTGCTGGTTGGCCTCCTGCCAGGAGGTGGCGCTTTCCAGAGAGCTTCAGCTGTGGTATTACGGGGAGGAACCTGCCGGCGGTGGACAAGGCCTTAGAACTCCCAGGATTAAATGCCCTTTGTCTTCTGCTACTAGGGTGGGTAGGCAGGGACCATCAGGTGGGGGCAGGGCTAGGTGTGTCTGAACTCAAAGTCTCCTTGGGCAGGTCTTGCTGTGGCTGCTGTGGGGGATGGTGGTGAGACCCCCAGGTCACTGGAGTTGTGTACCTAGGATTATGGCTGCCTCTGCTGAGTCATGCAGGTTGTTCGGGAAGTGGAGGAAAGCCAGTAGTCACAGGCCTCACCCAGCTCCCACATGCAAACCGAAGGGCCGGTCTCCTTCTCCGCAGCTGCCCCCAGACTGTTTCCAGGTGGAGAGCAATACAGGATTGAAAACCTGCCCCAGGCTATTCGCCTCCCAGCTGTGAAAGAAAAGGGCTTGGTTCTTCCCCAACCAGTGTAGTCCGCACACTGGATTTGCGCCCTCCCGCAAGTTCTGGCCAGGAGGCTTCTCACCCTGTTCAAATTGTTACAAAGTTCAGCTAGAGATTTGCTTCTTCCTGTGCAGTTTTACTCCCTGCACCTCTCCTGTTGGATCTCTGTGGTACCAGGCAGGAATGCGTGCTAGGGGACCCAGTGAGCTTCTGGGGCCTTTCTGCTGCTTCTCTACCCCTGTATTTCACTCGGCTGTCCACACTGATTCAGCTCCAGGTAAAGTCGGAAACGTCTCCCCCAAACAGACCTTCAGTTTCTGCAGTGGGGGTGTGTGTTCAGGGGAGGAAGGTCTCCCTTTCCCACTTCCACAGTCTGGGAACTCATAGTTTTGGGGGAGTCTCCTGGGTCCTGCAGGAGTAGTCCGCTACCTTCAGAGGGTCTGTGGGTCCTCTCGGGATTGCTGGTTGGTTCTTGTGGTGGATCTGGAGCTAAAATTCACAACGCGAACCACCCGCTGCTCTGTCAGGAGCTGCAATCTTGTCCTGCTTCCCATCCACCATGATCGACTTCTCTCTCTTATGTCTTTTTTTGTTTTCATTTCCCTGATAATTAGCAATGTTGAACATGCTTGCATATACTTGTGGGGCATTTCTAGGTCTTGTTTGGAGGAATTTCTATTCAAGCCCTTTGCACGTTTTTTTCTACATTTAAAAATTACTGTTGAATAACATAGACTTACAAAGTTGCAACTAAGTATTTAAGTGCTTAAGCAGATTTAATGTATTCTTTCTTCTTTTAAGAAAAATCTCGATCGTTCTACCCCAGTGGGTTTTTTTAAAAATATAGAATATGACACATAGACACCTGTCACAAAGTTTTTCAAGAATTGATGTTGAGATATAATTTATATACAATAAAATGCACAGATTTAAGAGTTTATTTGCTGAGTTTTAAGAGCTGTGTATATTTGTGCTACACATCATCCAGAAAAAACATATAGACCGTTTCCATTTTCTCCAGAAACTTTTGTTGTACCCACTTTTAGTCAGCTCACTCTCTCTCCAACAATCAACAACCTGTTGATGGACATTTGGATCATCTCCAGATTTTGATTATGAATAAGTTTGCTATGAACATTCTTGTACAAGTCTTTTTGTGGTCATATGTTTTCAATGATCTTGGGCAAATTACTAGGCGTGTAATTGCTGGCCTTGGGCCAATTATATGTTTAATTTTTCTAAGAAACTGCCAAACAGTTCACCAAAGTGGTTGTACCATTGCACATTCTCACCAGCAGTGAATGAGAGCTCTGATTGTTCCACTTCACCACCAGTACTTGGTATTGTCAGTTTTTTTTTTTTTTTTTTAGCTATTTTAGTGAGCATGAAATGGTATCTCATTTTGGTTTTAATTTGAATTTCCCTTTGAATAATAATGAGCATCTTTTTATTTTGTATTGGTTACTTGTAAATCGTGTGTGTGTGTGTGTGTGTGTGTGTGAGACAAGTTTGTTCGAATATATTTGTTCATTTTAAAAATTAGATTATTCATTTTTTTCCCCTGTTGATTTGTAGGAATTCTTTGTGTATCTATATAAAGGATGCCAGATTTTTAAAAACAGATTTTTAACCAATATATATTTTTCCTAGTCTGTGGTTTACCTATTAGTTTTGTAAGTAGTGGTTTTAATGAGCAGCAGGTTTTAATTTTGATGGAATCTAATTTATCAATTTCCACTTCTATGGCTATTACTTTTGTGATCTAAGCAATCTTCATCTACTGTAGAGTGTTATAGCTCTAGTTTTTAAGTTTAGGCCTATGATCCATCTCAAATTAATTTTTGAATGGGATGAGGTAGCAGTTGAGGTTTATTTATTTTTGTTCATGTGGATTCCAGTTTTTTCACTACCACTTGTACAAAAGACTTTGTTTCCCCCGATGAATTACCTTGGCATCTTTGGGGAAATCCACCTGCCTATATTGTGCAGATCTATTTCTGGAATCTCTATTCTGTTACACTGATTGATTTGTCTATCTCTGTAGCAATAGCACACTGTCATAATATTACTTTATGGTTAGTTTTGAATGAAGTAGTATACATCCTTTAATTTTGTTCTTCCTCAGCGTGTCAATTTCTTCATAAGCAGTCTGCTGGGATTTGTTTGAGAATGTATTAAAGAGATCAACTTGGGTCAAATGGACAAAAGAGTATTGAGTCCTTCTATTTATGAACATGAGGTATCTTTTCACTTATTTAAATGCTCTTTAATATCTCTTAGAAATTTTTGTAGTTTTCCGTGTAAAGGTCTTGTGCATTTTTGCTAGAATCATTCCTATGTGTTCAATGTTTTGTGTTGCTATTATATGTGGTATTGTTTTAAAATTACACTTTATAATTGTTTTTTGTTAACATATAGAAATACCATTGATTTCTGTATATTGACCTAAATTCTGCAGCCTTACTAAATTCACTTGCCAGTTCTAATAGAATTTGTTTTTGTAAATTCCATTGGAATTTCTTTTGATTTTTCCTTTTTTTTTTTTAATGCAGATGGAGTCTCACTTTGTTGCCCAGGCTGTTCTTAAACTCCTGGCCTCAAGCAATCCTCCTGCCTCAGTCTCCCGAAGTGCTTGGGTTACAGGTATGAACCACTACGCCTGGCCTCTTTTACAAATTTTAAGGTAGAAGCATGGATCAGTGATTTTCCATCTTTCTTCTTTAATAATATAAACAATTCAACACTAAGCATTTCTGTTACTGGTGAAAGGTCTTGACTACGAGTCATACAGGTTCTTGGCGTTTTGAACAAAGAATTGGACAAAATGCACAAAGCAATGAAAGCACAGATTTATTGAAACAAAAGTACACTCCACAGTGTGGGATCAGGCTTGAGCAAGCACAAGCAGCTCAAGAGTGCTAATTTTAGAATTTTCATGGTTTAAATACCCTTTAGAGATTTCCCATTGGTTAATTGGTTACACCATATGTAAATGAAGCACTGTCCCAGGACCAGTCTGAATGGTCATGAGAGGTGACCAATCAGAGGCTGAAGTGAAGTTATAAAATTACACCCTATGCAAACAAAGACTTGGCCCATTACCAATCTGACTGGTTGTGGGAGGTGGCCAGTCGGAGGTACTTTCCATTTTTCTTCTGCAACGCAATGGAAAGGGTAGGGGGTTTTGCAAAGGGAGAAGCCTCTGATCCTTTCGTTACTTGGGCATAGAGAGATAGGATTTTCTTTTTGGTTCTGTTCTAGGAAGTCAGTGCAAATCAGTTTGCACTATTCTCCTGTTCTCCTGCCTCATTACCTATTCTCCTGCCTCATTACCTCCTCAGCTTAGTATTAATTGAATCCCATAAATTTACATATGTTGTGATTTAATTGTCATTTAGGTTGAAGTATTTTCAGTTTTTCTTATAATTTTCTCTTTGACTCTGGATTATTCAGAAGCACATAATTTAATTTCCAAATGTTTGTCATGAGTGTTCTTAGCTATCTTATTGTTTTAGAGTGCTAATTTAATATCAATGTGACCAGAGAGCATACTTTATCATTTCAATTTTTATAAATAAATTGAAACTAGTTTTATGGGCCAGAATAGTCTCTCTTGGTAAGTGTTCCATGTATTCTTTTAAATTTTATCTATTTATTCTCTAATTTTTAAATTTTTAATTTGTGAGACAGAGTTTTACCATATTGCCCAGGCTGGTTTTGAATTCCTGAGCTCAAGTGATCTACCTGCATAGGCTTCCCAAAGTGCTAGGATTACAGGCATGAGCCACCATGGCCAGCCTGTATTCTTTAAAAGGATGTGCATTCTTCATTTTGGGTATTGTATTTTCTATGAATATAAATTAGGTCATGTTAGCTGATGATGGTGGACTAAATCTTTTATACTCTTAACTGATTTTTTGGTTTACTTTTTCTGCCAATTAGTGAGGAAGAAATATTAACTTCTCCAGCTGTGATTATAGATATTTCAGTTTCTTCTCTGATTTCTGAGTTTTTGCTGCATAATTAGGTGCATACTTATTTATGAGTGATTTGAATTCTTGATAAATTGACCATATTATCATTATCGAATGTCTGTCTTTACCTCAGATTATACTGTTTATCTTAGAGGACTTCGTTTTATACTAGTACACTAATACTAGCTTTCTATCCTTTAGTACTTGCATGGTATATGTTTTCTCACCCTTCTCCTTTCAATCAGGCTATATATTTCTATTTTGAGTGTATTTCTTGTAAACAGTTAATGATTGAGGCTTTTCTTTTGTCTAGTTTAACAATCTCTGCTTTTTACATGACGTGTAACCATTTACATTTAATATAATTATTGATATTGGGTTTAAGTATAACATCTTGGTATTGATTTTCTATTTGTCTCATCTCTTTTTCCTTTATTTCTTTGTTTCTGCCTTCTTTTGGCTGAATAAAAAATTTTGTAATATTCCACTTTGTTTCTTCTATTAACCTTTAAAAGTGTATTTTAGTAATTGCTATAGAGATTGCTACATGAGCTTTGAACTTTAGTTCTACACTGAAGTAATACGGAATCTTACAACAAGGATCTTAGGACACTTGAATGGAATCTTACAACCCTTTGTCTTTAGTGGGGTTTGGGATCTGTGTATTCATGAACCTCCTTGTATGCTTTATAGCTTTCCTACCAGATTTTTGGGTTTGTAGATGAGTGGGGGAGGAATTCTCTTTTCTCTACAAGTTACTTTCAGGTTTCTGTGCTCATGATACCTCACTCTGCTCTGCTGATGTCCCTAGGCTTTGGAGAGTGTGTTATAGTATACTTAGTAAAAGCCTGGTGAGCGTTGGAAAGATTTTTCTCAACTCTTGCTCTGTCCCTGCCTTTGGTGGCTTCTGCCTTGCACATGGGGAAAAATTTGTGTGTTTACCCAGCCTGTTCAACCTCTTAGATGGGAGAGACATTCTCTTCTCACTTTCTACATTCTGACAAGAAGAGGAAGTCCCTTTATATGTCAACTTTTACCATCTAAGATCTAAAACAACTTAATCAAAGATGGCAAAATTTCACATAAACTCCATATTTCCAGTTTTCCCTGAAAATCCAGATAAATTTTACAATAATGGGTCTGTATTTCTTTTAAATAAAAATGGGCTGAAGCTGGGTAGTGATTCTCTTATATGATAAATTATATACTCTTAACTTGCACAATCCCCTTCACTTCCTATTTATTCACTACCTGAGTCAGACATCTGTCTGCCTGGACTCTGTAGGCAATGTAAATTGGAATCCCTGCTTAAGTCTTATGATTATCTCTTTAATCAATATTATAAAATAGCAACACTCTAGGCATGATAAATTGCCTTTCTAACCTTTTATTTTTGAAATATCTGCTGCTTTAAAGGGAATGTGTAAAATATATATTAATTATTAATTCCTTTACATTTCCTAAGTCCTCTCCATTTTTAAGTAATATAATCAGAACTCAGTTTTTGTGAACTCGAATTCTTTGAAGATATCTTTTGATTTCTGTGCAGTGCTGCATATTTTGTGTAAGGATAATACTAGAGTGATCATTTGCACTGTGTATCATTTGTAAAAGCACAATACTAAGCATTTTCCTATCATTATCCAATGTCCCTGGAATTTGAAATATACTTAACAAATATTTTCTAGATTTACACTAGAAAAAATATGCTTTTCCATGTGTCTTAGTTTGTTTGGGCTGCTATAACAAAACATCATAAACTAGGTAGCCTAAACCACAAACATTTATTTCTCACAGTTCTAGAGGCTGGGAAATTCCAGATCAAGGAATCTGCAGATTTGGTGTCTGCTGAGGGCCTGTCTCCTGGTTCATACATGGCTGTCTTTTTGTTGTAAGCTCACACTGGGGAAGGGGTGAGGGAGCCTTCCTCAATCTCTTTTATAAGGGCACTAATCCCATTTGTAAGGGATGATGCTCATGACCTAATCACCTCCCAAAGGCTACACCTCCTAGTAGCATCACCTTGGAGGTTAGGATTTCAACATATAAATTCTGGGGTTGGAGGGGACACAATTTTTCAGTCAATAGCACCATGCTAGTATGTGAATCTTTAAAAAGCCACTTTTTTTTGGGAGCATCAACCAATGATTGTTTTTAACTTAGTTACCATGAAGCTCAAAGTTAAATTTAGCATTTAGTTATAATAGCTCACTCCTACTAGTTGTTCTAGGTAATTTCTTTGAATTGGTTAGAATAATTAGGAGGAAAAGAACTAATCAGAACATTTTCACTGATGCCCATATGAGGCCCAATTTAACTGAACAAACAACACTAAATTCTTAAATTAGAAGGGAGTGATATAATTTACCTACTCCACGCCCTTGGATCCAGAGTAGAATATTCTGAGCTCAGGATTCTTCTTTGAGTTTAGTAGCAGATGGGCAGGAAAGAACCCCTCCAGGATCATGACTTGACTCAGTTTCTTGTTAAAAGCAGAAACTATAGATGACATGACAGACCTCAAAGCATCATCATTTGAATATGAATAAGAAAGTCATAGTAGTCTCAGTCCCCTGGAGGGTTCAGTACTCATTGAATTCACGCTCTGCTCTGAAACTCTTTACTGTTCCCACCTGAGTTCTGGTCATCATCACAGATCCATCTGTGTTTATCATTCATCCACCTGCCTCTATGTTCTTAAATCAGAAAAGGGGCTTTCTTCTTATTGATATATTTACTTTAGTGTTATTGATCAAGGATCTCTGCAAAGGAGTCATGGCTTAGTTATTAAATCTTCTTAGGGTACAATATTTAATTAATACCAGGAATGAAAAACAATTGTGTGGTTAGAGCTCATGATCAGTACAAACCTTTCATTCATTGATTCAAAGTAATGCATTCAACATTTTTCCAAAAGTTAGGTAATAATGAAAATATTATTTAGAAATTGCCCATGGAGGCTGATACCTGCTTCTTTTCTTTCTTTTGCTAAAGGTGATCATCATAAACAGAACTTAAAAAAAATGTCCACTCACAGAGGCTTGGCTTATTTATTTAACTTCTCTTTCTAATTGCTAATTTTACTTTTTAAATTATGGTTTTTTTTTATTATGTGTTGAACATTGTAAATTGCCGAACATATTTTTCTTTAAAATGGGAAGGCTATAAAAAATAGATATATATAACAATCTGAAACATTGAACAGATTGTGGTAAGCCATTTTTATAATTCTTTCCATAAGAAGGGTGTGGAACTGTCACGAGTCAGAAGCAAGGTCATTCTCCCTACATTGCCAAATTATATAGTCTTTCTACAGAGGAATAAGAAGCATTGTGGAGAGGCATAATAAATACACAGACATGTGATACCATCTCTAATCCAACAACATCTAAATTAGAATCTCCTGCCAAGACTTCTCTCTAACTAACTCCATCTTGTATACTCAACTGCTTACACAATGTTCTCACTTACATATCTAATTGCCATTTGAGCCAGGTGTGGTGGCTTATGCCTGTAATCCCAGCACTTTGGGAGGCTGAGGTGGGCGGATCACCTGAGGTCAAAAGTTGAAGACCAACCTGGCCAACATGGTGAAACCCTGTCTCTACTAAAAATACAAAAATTAGCCAGGTGTGATGGCACACGCCTATAATCCCAGCTTCTTCGGAGGCTGAGGCACAAGAATCACTTGAACCTGGGAGTTAGAGGTTGCAGTGAGCTGAGATTGCATAACTGCACTCCAGCCTGGGCAACAGAGTGAGACTCTGTCTCAAAAAAAGAAAAAAAAAAAGGCATCTGAAAGTTAACATGCCCCAAGATGATTCCTGAACTCCCTCACCATACCTAATCTTCTCATGTTTTTCTCTCAGTGAATAGCCAGTTCATTATTCGAATTCCTCTGACAAAGCGTCTTGAAACTATATTTAATTCTTCTCTTTTTCTCATATTCCACATCTGATCCGTAATAAGTCTTACTGGCCATGTCTACAAAAAGAAAATCCTGAATCTGACCCTGTATAAGCAGCTTTACCACTACCACCCTGGTCCAAGTCACTGTCATTTCCCACCTGGATTATTGCAGTTTTCTAACTGTTCTACCTGCTCCAGTCCTGTTCCATTCAGTGTATTCCTAACAAGTCAAAGATATTATTAAGATATAGGTCAGATCTTGTCAGTCCTCTGCTCCATTTCTGTGCTCCAAACTCTTCAAGAGTTGAGTCTTCCTTTCTGTCTGACTCAAAGTAACAGCAAGAGATGTTAAAACAGCCCATGACATTTCTGTGATCTGGCTGTCCATGGCCTCCCTGATCTTGTCCTACCCTCCCCGTGTGTCACTCCACTCCAGCCATGCTGGCCTCCTGGCCATTCCCTGACAGTTCAGGCATGCTCGCACCTCAGGCCCTTGCACAAGCTCTTCCTTCCTTCTGTCTAGAACACTTACTTTCTCTGGGTATCATCATGTGTCACTCCCTCACCTTCTTCAGTCTCTTGTCCATATCATCTTCTCATGGAAAATTTTTCTGGCCAGTCTAACACTGCAATCCTCCCCAAGTCTCTCTATCCCACTTCACTATTTTTTTCTTACTTTATTTTTTTCTCTTTAGCACATACCAGCACTCACAAATTGTGTTAGTTCCTAGAAAATGTACCTTAAACTAGGTGGTTTAAAACAACAGAAATTTATTCTTTTGTAGTTCAGGAGGCCAGAAGTCTGAAATCAGGATAACGATAGGATTGGGTCCTTCTGGAGGCTCTCAGGCAGAACCCATTCCATGCTTCTCCCCTGGCTTCCGGTGGCAGCAGCCATCCTTGGTGTTCCTTGATTTGGAGCTGCACAGTCCAATTTCTGCCCCCATCATCATGTGGTCTTCTTCCTGTTTTTCTGTATCTTTAGGTCCAATTTTTTTTCTTCGTAAAAGAACACTAGTTATATTGGATTGAGGGCCCACCATCATCCAGCATGACCTCATCTTCACTTGATGAACCCTGCAAAGATAATATTTCCAAATAATGTCACATTCACTGGTTCCAGGTAGATGTGAAATTTTGGGGGACTATCCAACTTAAGACACTAACTTATTAATTTAATTTATTGTCTATCTCTGTCTCCAAAGTATAAGTTCATGAGAACTTTGCTCATTGCTGCATCCCTTGTGTAGGATTAGTCTGCAACACTTAGTAGGATTGAATAATGTTTAAATAAATAATCCCTTTGGTTGATCAGGCTATATTTTATTTAGATGGCAGATGCCCAGATAATATTTCAGGTGGTGATTACCGTGTTATAAAGGGAGACCATTTTTCTAAGAAGTATAGGCTAAGGGCTAAAAATCCAACCATAATATTTTATTCTTTGACCTTTTCCCCTAGATCTACTCACAGGCTTTGGACTAACTCTAAGTACCTTTGAAGCTCTATAAAAGTAGGTAATATTTGCTGTAAAAGACTCTGAGCTCCCTGCATAAAAGCATTATATCCATAAAGGGACTGTTCTTTTAAGCGCTCTCCAATGTCATTTGATAATAGAGGGCACTGAAAAACTTTTGATGTGTTTCTGGCTTCTCTAAATTCCCTGGATACTAGAAAATCAAATAAGACAGTCCAAGAAAAATATTTCCAAACAAAGCAAATAAAAGCCCCCAACATACTTTTGATGTCAAAGCAAAGCTCTACTCACATTTAATACCCGTGTGTACACTCTTGGGTACAGATGAGTCAACAGCAGCTAAGTTAACAGATGAAATATGCAGCCTCCTATCTCAATATGAACCTTCACGTCCCATTCAAAGAATGTAACTCCAAAACATGTGTTTTTCTCTCAACGAATGGAAACTACATTATTTGATTAGCAAAGGTCGATGTGAATATTAAATGGTGCTTTTCACTTTTTAAAATAAGCTCTTAATTTTACCATTTAGTATTATTATTAGATCCTCATTTGACTGGGGTAAGAGGAGCATCTTGTTACTGATGTTCAATCTTATTCTATGTGAGCTGATTATTTAGTTGCTGAAGTTGTGAATTATTGGCCTGAATGAAGCTTCCTGCCAGATTTTCACATATTCTTTCATTATAGCCATGGTTAGTGTGGGATGCTGTATTAGTCAGGGTTCTCTAGAGGGACAGAACGAATAGGATATGTATATAATAAATAATTATATATGGTATATTATATAATATATAATTATATATGCTATATTATATAATATATATAATTATATATTATATATACTATATAATATAGTATATATAATACATACATTATATGTATATAAGGGGGTTTAGTAAGTAGTACTAACTCACACCGATCACAAGGTCCTGCAATAGGCTGTCTGCAAGCTGAGGAGAGCAAGGAAGCCAGTCCAAGTCCCAAAGCTGAAGAACTTGGAGTCCAATGTTTGAGGGCAAGAAGTGTCCAGCACAGGAGAAAGAGGTAGGCTGGGAGGCTAGACCAGTCTAGCCGTTTCACGTATTCTGCCTGCTTTATATTTGCTGGCAGCTGATTAGATGGTGCCCACCAGATTAAGGGTGTGTCTGCCTTCCCCAGCCCTCTGACTTAAATGTCAACCTCCTTTGGCAACACCCTCACAGACATACCCAGGATCAATACTTTGCATTCTTTAATCCTATCAAGTTGGCACTCAGTATTAATCATCACACATTCCCTGCCAGTGGGGTGCTCTCCTGGAGAGTAAATGATTTTCCTCAGTGAGAGACTGTAATGGGTTGAATCTTGTGTTCCCTTCTCACTACCTCCAAATTCATAAGTTGAAGTTCAAACCCCCATACCTCAGAATGCAATTTTATTTGAAAGTAGTGTCTTGGCAGATGCAGTTATTTAAGTTAAGATGTCATTAAGATGGGCCCTAATGCCAATATGACTTGTGTCCTTATAAAGAAAGGAGTTTTGGACACAGAGACGTGCAAACAGGGAAACACCATGTGAAAATGAAGACAGAGGTCAGGGCAATGCTTCTATAAGCCAAGGAGCACCAGACCTTGCCAGCAAACCAGCAGAAGCCAGAGGAACAGATTCTCATAGCCCTCAGAGGGAACCAATACTGCTGACACCTTCCAGCCTCCAGAACTGTGAGACAATAAATTTCTGGTGTTTGACTCCATTTGTGGTACTTTGTTATGGCAGCCATAGCAAACTGATACAGACCTTGACAGCTACATCAGAACTAGATAGAGACAGAATATCACCTTGAAATTGCTGAACACGGTCTCCTATTACAGGGTGCTTATAGGATAAGTAAACCTGATTGTTGGGGTAAAGGGTGAGCAAGTTTTTGTGATAAAGTTGGTGGCTGGAACATCTTGCATACAATAGGATATGCCTTGGGGCTGGTATGTCCATGGGAATTAATTGTGTAGAGTTACAGAATGAATTGCAGAGAATGAGAAGACCAGGGAACAAAGGCCTTGTGGGTGTGCATTATGGGAAATGAACTTTTCTGGAAGAGTCACTGTGAAAGGATTGGGGAGTGAAGGGCTATGAGCCTAATTTTTGAGAGCAGTTTTGATGGTGCAGGCAATGCTCCCTCTCCCAGAAAGCCATGGTTCTTCTGAGGAGTCTGGCCTGACACAGCTTCCCAGCAGTCTTGTGCCACCCTCTGGTGACGCCCCATGACCTGTGCGTTTCTGACCTGCTTTGCTTCCTAGCAGCCCTGTTCACAGCAGGCCAAATCCAGAAATCCAACTTTGATCTCTAATGTAATTCAATCTTTTCTCCTTTCCCTGGGCTCTGTGAGCAGCAGTGGGAAAGGATCCAGTGGTTTGTTCTTTTACTCTCCTTCCTACACCTTCCTCCCAGTCTCTAAGGTTAGTGGTTCAAACATGCAGAAGAAGGAATAGAGAAGAGGAGGAAGATCTTTTTCTTTAGCTACTCATGCTTATTATAGTTTTCTTGCCTTTAAATGCCAGGGGTCCAACTGCAAATGTTTGCCTCCTGAGGCTCTTCCTGTGGATTCCTCCAGACCTCCCTTTGGGACCTCTGCATTGTGCCATTCCAGGCTTGGTGATCTCTCTTGCAGGCCTCTTAATATGCTCCCAGCTCTTGTGCTCTTGTGCCCTACTCAGGTTCTTTCTACAGGGAAGTTCTAGTCTTGTGTTGTGGGCTTAATTGTGTCCACTCCACCCCCCATCCAAATTCATATTTTAAAGCTCTAATTTCTAGTACCTCCAAATGTGATTATGTCTGGAGATATCGTCTTTCCAAGACATGATTAAACTAAAATGAGGTCATTAGGGTAGGCCCCAATCCAATATGACTGATGTCCTTATAAGAAGGGCAGATCAGGATGCAGACATGCACAGAGGGAAGACCATTTGAAGACAGGGAGTTGGCTTTCAAGAAGCCAAGGAGAGAGGCCTCAGAATAAACCAACCCTGCCAACATCATGATCTTGAACATGCAGCCTCCAGGATTATGAGAAAATAAATTTCTATTATTTAAGCCACCCAATCTGTGGCGCTTTGTTATGGCAACCCTAGCAGACTAATACACCCTGGAAAGTACTTGGGTGGGACCTTTTCAAGATGGCCCTTGCCTGGCTACCTTCATGGTGTCTACTAGGCTGACAGGAAGACTCCTGCCTCCCTTCCCCTCCGTAATCCTACACCTATTTCCATGCCCTCAATTTCAGGAAACCCCACCTAACTCTTCTTAGAATTATCGATTTCAGCAAACATGCAACCAGGGATGTGTTGTCAGACCCTCCTTTTGCAAAACCCAAAGCTCTATGATTGGTTCTCTTGGAGTCTTCCTCACCCAGCTGGGAAATGGAGACAAAAGAACCTACAGAAAGGGAAGAAGGAATATCACAGCACTCTTCTTTCTATGAGTTCTCTGTGAAGACCCTCCTCTCTTCATTCATTCAGGTGGCAAATGTCTGTTGACTGTCAGGCCATGTTCTAGATACAACAGTGAACAAAACAAAGTTCCTGCTCTCTTATATTCTAAAGGGCACAAAATGTTAACAAAATATGTGACATGTTAAGTGCTAAGAATAGTATAAACAGCGTATGGCAGGGGCTGGTAGTTCTATTTTATATAAGATACTTTTTATAGAGGAGGGAAAGTCTTTCTGTTGCAGGGGCATATGTGTGCAACCTTGTGGGAATCGAAAATAAAGCAATGAGCCTCTTTGAAAGAAGAACTATCCAGGCAAAGTGAGTAGTGAGACCCAGAGGACCCAGAAGTCAGAGTATGCTTGGTTTATTCATGGAAGAGGAAGAACAGCCGTGTGGCTGCAACTTAGTGATCAAGGGGAAGGTTGGTAGGAGGTACATTCCAAAATGTGAGTGTGGGCACAGATCAAGAAAGGCCTTACTGACAATTGTAAGGACTTTGAGTTTACTCCAGGGGAGTTGGGAAGCATTGAATTATTTTGAGCACGAAAGTGACATGATGTGATGAATTTTTATAGGGATCACTCTGGCTGCAAGTGAAGAATAAATTGTACAGAGGCATGGGAGGGAAGCAGGGACACCAGTGTGACAAGAGAGTCTGCACGATGCCAACTCCATGCCTATTCTCCTTTCTTACTTAGAGATTCCTGATTTCAATGAGGTGCTGATATACTCAGTTAAAAAAATACTTTTCTCAATCTTTTTTGCATGCAGGAAGGCCTTGTGAGTATAATAGTTCTGGCCGATGATATGCAACCAGAAGTTGTTGTGAGGGGTTTTCAGGAATGCTATGGGTGCAGCAAACCAACACGGCACATGGATACATATGTAACAAACCTGCACATTGTGCACATGTACCCTAAAACCTAAAGTATAATAATAAAATAAAAAATAAAAATTAAAAAAAAAAAAGAGTGCTGCCTCTGCTAGCATATGCCATCTGCCCATTGTCTTTCCCTCTTTCCTGCCTAAAGGATAAGAATGATGCCTGGAATTGAAGGAGACATTATTAGGAAAATACAGTTTAAAAGCACAATGATGTACCTCCTCACATCTATCAGAATGGCTAACATTTAAGAAAAATGACAGTGCTAAGTGCTGATGAGGATGGGAGGCAGCAGGCACTCTCATGCATTACAGGTGAGAATGCTAAGTATTACAACTCCCTTGAGAACTTTTAAGGTTTTTTTATAAAGTTTAACCTAATCTTACTGAATGATTTAACTATACCACTTTCTATTTGCCAAAGAGAAATAGAAATTTATGTTCATATAAAAATCTGTATACAAGTGTTTATAGAAGCCTTATGTGTAATCTCCAAAGACTGAAAACAACCCTAATGTCCTTGGGTGAACAGATTGACAAACTGTGGTGTGTCCATGCAATACTGTTCAGCAATACAAAAGAACAAACTACTGATATGGTCAACAACTTGTATGAATCCCACATGCATTTTGCTAAGTGAAAAGCCGAGCCTAAAAGGCTATATACTGCATCATTTCATTTCTATGACTTTCTAAAAAAGGCAAAGCAATAGGGACAGAACAGAGAACCGTGGGAGTAAGGGAGAGGGAGGGGTTGACCGTAAAGGGACAGCATAAGAGCATTTTGGAGGGGCAATAAAACTTCTGTACCATGATTGTGGTGGATGTACATCTGTGTGCATTTCTCAAAACCCACAGAACTGTACATTCACAGGAGTAAATTTTAAAGTATGTAAAAAATGTAAAATCTGAAAAAAAAGACTGGGAAAATAATTCATGTAAATCTGTCCCTTCTGCTAGAAAAACAACCCAGAGTGGGAAAATAAAATCATCTTGATTCCTGAAGTTTAGTGGTATGGTTCAGGAGAAAGATAACTTAATTCCCCTTTATAAATAGCCTAGTTCCCATTTATTTTTAATTTTTTAATTTTTTTTAAATTTTTTGAGACAGGCTCTTACTCTGTCTCTCAGGCTGCGGCACAGTGGCATGATGACTGCATACTGCAGCTTCAGACTCCTGGACTCAAGTTATCTGTCCACCTCATTCCCTTAAGTAGGTGGGACTACAGGTATGTGCCACCATGCCTGGCTAATTTTTTACTTTTTATCCTTTGTAGAGACAGGGTCTTGCTATGTTGCCCGGCCTGGTCTCAAGATCCCAAACTCTAGCGATCCTTCCACCTCAACCTCCCAAAGTGCTGGGATTACAGATGTGAACCACTGTGCCTGACCCCGTTTTTAAAGGAAGTACTTGTGTTAGGAAGGCAATGTAGGGAGCAGGATAGTCTGAGAAATTGGATTTTGGTGTATTTTTTTTCCATCTTAATATCTCCTACTGAAAACATTTAAAGAGGGTCAGAACTGACAGAGAGATAAGCCATATGTTAAGCTTCTTTTCTTCCTGGTATATAAATGTTAATATGCCAGATGAATTTCACCATAGCAGTTGTTATGGGGATAACATAGGGATGAAATATCAGGAAGTTCCCCTCCCCGCCCCCGAAATCTCTTTAAACCGAGAAACATGATTTTAAAGTTTTAATATAAAAATAGTTTTGAAATCCTAGATTAGTTTTATTATTAGAAATGAAAATGATTTGGAAGGAATATTTAGTGGCGAGGAGCAATCTAATGAGACAGCTGAAATCCTACAAAAGGAGGAAGAGCAGTGGCATCTGAATGGAATAAAACTGCAGCCGGCTCAGGTCACCAGATGGCCAGCCCTGTGGAGTCTCTTTCCCTGTCACCAATTACTGCCCATGAATTTTCTTTTTAGGGACATGCTAAGAAAGTCCTATTCTTGAATTCACACACAGAATAATCATCCAGCAAGTAAGTCCGTTCTTTGCCCTAAGCTGCTCTGGCTCTCTGTGCAGGACAGAGGTGAGAGCTGTGGTTTAATAGAAGGCAACACCAAAAGTGTGAACCACATGCAGCCGACTTTGTGCCCTCATGGGGTGGAAACTTTTTTAAAATTTCAACTTTTGTTTTAGGTTCAGGGATACATGTGCAGGTTTGTCACATGAGTATATGGCATAATGCTGAGGTTTGGGATACAAATGATCCTGTCATCCAGGTAGTGAGCATAGTACTCAATAGGTAGTTTTTCAACCCTTTTCCCACTCCCTCCCTCACCCATCTAGTAGACCCCAGTGTCTATTGTTCCTGTCTTTATGTCCGTGTGTACTCAATGATTAGCTCTTACTTGTAAGTGAGAATATGTGGCATTTAGTTTTCTGTTTCTGCATTAATTCACTTAGGATAATGGCCTCCTTCTCCAGCTGCATCCATGTTACTGCATAGGACATGATTTTATTCCTTTTTGTGGATGTGTAGTATTCCATGATGTATATTTACCACATTTTCTTTAATACAGTTCATCGCTGATGGGCATCTAGGTTGATTCCATGTCTTTGCTATTCTTAATAGTGCCATGATGAACATACAAGTGCATGTGTCTTTTTGTAGAATGATTTATTTTCCTTTAGGTATATGCCTAGTAATGGGATTGCTGGGGAGAATGGTAGCCTAAGTTCTTTGAGAAATCTCCAAACTGCTTTTCACAGTGGCTGAAATACTTTATGTTTCCACCAACAGTGTATAAGCTTTCCCTTTTCTCTGCAGCCTCAGCAGCATCTGTTATTTTGTGACTTAAATAATAGCCATTCTGACTGGTGTGAGATGGTGATCTTATTGTGGTTTTGATTTGCACTCTTTAATGATTAGTGATGTGGAACATTTTTTCATACGTTTGTTGGCTGCATGTATGTCTTCCTTTGAGATTGTTTGTTTATGTCCTTTGCTCACTTTATAATGTGGTTGTTTGTCTTTTGCTTATTAAATTGCTTAAGTTCCTTATGGATTCTGGATATTAGACCTATGTCGGATGAATAGTTTGTGCATATTTTCTCCCATTCGGCAGGGCGTCCGTTTACTCCATTGGTAGTTTCTTTTGCTGTGCAGAAGCTCTTAACAATATTTGTTTCTGTTGCAATTGTTTTTGTTTTGTTTCTGTTGCAATTGCTTTTGAGGACTGGATCATAAGATCTTTGTGAAGGCCAATATCCAGAAAGGTATTTCCTTGGCTTTCTTCTAGGATTTTTTATAGTTTGAGTCTTACATTAAGTCTTAATCCATCTTGAGTTAATTTTTCTATATGAAGAAGGGTAGGGTAGGGATCCAGTTTTATTTTTCTGCATATGACTAGCCAATTATCCCAAGAACAGGTGCAAATTTTAAAGGGGAAAAAGAGTAGGTTTATTTGGGAAGGGAGGTGAAGTGGAGGTCAATCAATATGTTTTCCCTACAGAGGCTTTCTTAGTCACAGGCTAAGACGCTGTGTTATCCATGTAGGTGAGCCTATAACATTTGTGATGATGCCCTTGTGTACAAATGACTTCATGGCATTCAAAATTAGTATATAGAAGGCAATGCTAAACTAGTTGTCTTTATTAGTGTACTCTGAAGTGGAGATTAAGAGGAACAGGGGAAGTAAAGGATTAGAAGGGTCCCAAAGCCCTTCTTGATTACTCTCAAGCCAGCCAGAGGCCACACCTAAATTATTCAATACTCTATTTTTAAAGCAGTTCCTTGCCCTGCTGGGCAGTAATGGTACTCTGGCCCCTAACAGTCCTCTTTTCCAGCTTTGCAAGGGCAGAGATTTCCAGGAGGGTGGAGTTGAGGAATAAAAAGGTAAGAGGGGCAAAACCATCTAAAACCTGCCCACCAGTGTTATGGCTGGGTACAGAACCCTTCCTTTGTGACCTGAAATACACCTGACACACAGGCCAGAATAATAGAAATAGGCTTAAGTCAAATTAAATCCAACAATATTTGCTAAATTGTGATTCCACATAAAAATAGTTTCCATAAGCCCTCTGTTGAGATGAAATGGGAAGTGTTTACAGAAAAGACAAGACAAAGTGTGTGCCTTGCACAGAGTAGAGAATCTCCTTTGTGCCTAATTCTTCCTCTCCCCACAATTTTTCTCAAGGCTGTTGGTTTTTTTTTTTTTCATCGCTACTTAGACACAACTCCTTTCTCCACCTCTCACTAGGGCTCCTGCAGCCCCTTCTCAACTGTAGTTTCTTGCTTCATCTCTAGTCTGTTTCCCACAGGGTTGCCAGAGTGATTTTCTTATAACTAATATGCCAGATTTTGTCACTCCCTGCTTAACACATCCAGTGATTTCCTTTGCACTTAGAATAAAACCCAACATTCCTTTGACAAAAACCATGTTATTGAGGTATTATTGGCATACCAAAGGCTGTCTACAACTTGATGACTTTGGAGATAAGTATACATCCGTGAAACCATCACCGTGATCCATGCCATAAACTTGTCCATTACTCCAGAACTTTTCTCCTGCCCTCATTACTCATTGCTCTTATTATTTTATGATAAGAACACAACATAGGATCTACCCTCTTAGCAAAATTTTAAGTATACAGTAGAATATTACTATCTGTGGGCACTATGCCATACAGTAGATCTTCAGAACTTATCTTATGTGACCAAAACTTCATACCCTTTGACTAATACCTCCCTGTTTTCCCTTCCCCCCAGCCCCTGGCAATAACCATCGCACTCTGCTCCTATGAGTTTGACTCTTTCAGAGTCCTTATAGAAGTGGCATTATGTAGTATTTGTCCTTCAGTGGCTGGCTTATTTCACTTAATAAAATGTCTTCCAGTTTCTTCTGTATCGTTGAAAATGGCAGGATTCCCTTTTTAAAGGCTGATGGTATTCCATTGTATATATTACATTTTCTTTGTTCATTTGTTGAAGGACACTTAGGCTGCCTCCATGTCTTGGCTCTTGTAAATAATGCTGCAATGAGCATGGGGGTGCAGATATCTCTTCCATATATTGATTTCATCTCCTTTGGATATATATCCAGGGTGACATTGTTGGATCAAATGGTGGTTCCATTTTTAATTTTTTGAGAACCTCCATATAGCATCTGTACCAATCTGCATTTCTACCAACAGTATAAAAGGGTTCCCGTTATTTCACCTCCTTTTCAACAATTGTTTTTTTTTTTTTTTTTTTTTTTTAAATAGTAGCCATCCTAAGGGGGAATAGATGTGAGATGACATCTCACTGTGGTTTTGGTTTTCATAAAACCCAACATTTTATCATGGCTTATGAGGTCTTGAGTCACAGGGCTTCTGCCCACTTCTCCACCTGCAATCTAAAACATTTGCCTATTTTCCTTTAACATTTGTGGGCAAACTTTCTGTTCCTCCACATGCAAAGCCCTTCCCCACTCCCAGCCTTTGCCGTTGCTGTTCCATCTGCCTGGAATGCTCTTTCTCCAGCTCATTGAGTGGCTGTCCCATTCTCAGATAGAAGGCAGGTCTTCCCTGATCACTTCATCTAAAAGGGCCCTCCTCAGGTACTCTGCTCCTCACCCCATTTATTTTCTTTGTAGCACTTCCTAGAATTAGTACTTATTTATTGTTTTTCTCACAAGAATATACACACTGTGAGGGCAGATAGCTTGTCTTATTCATTGCTGTGTCTTACACAGCCTAGAACATTCAGAGGAGCTTATAAAACATTTGTTGAATGACAACAAATGTGAGTGGAATGAACAAATGAATGGATGAGTGACTAAAAGGAGCTGTACTTTTCTAATCTTTTGTCTGTCATCTCAGTAAGTTGTTTTATCATGGCTTAGCTATAACCCTCAGCTAGTTTTTCTGGGTCACTACCAAGAAATGTCTCATTTTTCAGAATTGTGTATGAAATTGAAAAAGCTGGAGTGTCTTGGATCAGATAAAGGTAACAATTTTAACTAGTGGAGAATGTCTCACCAGAGAGGTAAAATTTTTTCACAAATGTTAACTGATCATTACCCCCACATCCCATAGCTTTATTGAGGTATAATTGACAAATGCAAATTGTATATACTTAAGGTGTACAGTGTGGTGCTTTGATATACATATACATTGTGAAGTGATTACAACAATCGAGCTATTAATATATCCACTATCTCATACAGTTACCTTTTATTTTTATGTGGTGAGAGCATTTAAGTAACACCTTAAGATGGCTATTACCATAAAGTCAAATGATAACAAGTGTTAGCCAGGATGTGAAAAAAAGGGAACCCTTGTATACCTTTGGCGAGATTGTAAATTGGTGAAACCATTATGAAAAACAGTATGCAGCATCCTCAAAAAAACTGAAAATAGAACTACTATATTATCCAGCAATCCCACTTCTGGGTATATATCCAAAGGAATTGAAAGCCGTATCTGCATGTTTATGTTTATTGCAGAATTATGTACAATAGCCAAGATGCAGAAAAAATGTGTCTGTCGACAGACTAGTGGATAAAGAAAATGTGAAACACACACGCACACACACACACAGTCCCCAACTTATATATTTTTTGACTTTATGATGAGTTTATTGGGGTATTAAATGCATTTTGGACTTATGATATTATATTTTCAGGTTACAGTGGGTTTATCAGAATATAACCCCACTGTAAGTCAAGGAGCATGTGTACGTATATCTACATACATATATACCACAGTGAAATATTATTCTGCCTTAACTGATTAACTTTCAACTGCCCAATGTGTCAGGTTACAAGATAGATTAGTGGGTTAGTGGTTAGGGGAAAAGCAGGGATCTGCTTACAGATGTGAGGCACAAGCTGTCAATCCCCTCTGCTGATGAAATTTGGATGGTGTGCAATTGGAGAGCAAATGCAAAAGTTAAGCCCAAAGGAAAGGACAGAGGGTGGTGTGGGGCTTATCTTCCTTCTACCATTCCCCTTCCAGATCTGAAGTTTTATTTCTGAATCTAATTAGTCCCACTACCTGCACACAGGGTGAACCCGTAATGAAGACTGCTTAACAACTATTCAAACATCCCTCTTCCCTATCCTGTAGCTGAAGTAGGAAACCTAGACTCTATCCTTAGTTCTTTCTTTCCTCTCCCACGTTCCCAATCTAATCAGCTGCCCTAATGTGTTAAACTTACTTCTTACATGGCTCTAGACTCTTCCAATTCTCTCTACCTCCACTGTCACTGCCCTAGTCCACGTCACCAACTTCATTTGCCTGGACAACTTCAGCAGCATCCTGAAGCCTTGAGTTAAGTTACCCTTAAATGCACCCTCTACTCCAAAGCCAGTGATGCTCAAAGGTGCCAATCAGATCATGCTTTTCCTCTGCTCATATCCCTAAATAACTTCTCTTGGCCCTTAGATGAAGTCATTATCTGACTTAGAGAACCTTCAGGAGTTTGCCCTTATCTTTTACTTCTTTTCAACCACTTCCCATCTCCTCTAATCCAAGTAATTTAAATTGTAAGACAGTGGACTTCTTTCAGTTCATCGAATACCATGGACCCTCTTTTCTTAAGACCTTGGAAAATCCCTCAGCCTGGGATCCTCATTCTTCCCTTCCTCACTTGGCTGGCTCCTATTCATCCTTTAGCTTGACTGGAGTGGCATTGCTTCTAGGAAGTCTTTCCTATTCTCCCAGCCTAGATTAAGGACCTTTACTAGATCCTCCTTAGACAGATGGTACTTTCTCTATCACAGCCCCCATCTCTACTAGATGCAAAGTCTCCTAGAGAAGAGACACCTTCTGGTTGGTTCATGATTCCTAATGGATGGCACAGTGCCTGGCACATAATAGGTGCATAATAAAAGTGTATTGACTAGGCTGGGCACAGTGGCTCGTGCCTGTAATCCCAGCATTTTGGGAGGGCAAGGTGGGTGGATCACTTGCGGTCAGGAGTTTGAGACCAGCCTGGCCAACATGGTGAAACCCTGTCTGTACTAAAAATACAAAAATTAGCTGGGTGCAGGGGCACATGCTTGTAATCTCAGCTACTTGGGTAATCTCAGCTACTTGGGAGGCTGAGGCCGGAGGATCACATGAACCTGGGAGGCAGAAATCGGTGAACTGAGATTGTGCCACTGCACTCCAGCCTGGGCGACAAAGCAAGACTCTGTCTCAAAAAAAAAAAAAATGTGTGTTGACTAATATTCCTGTGTTGTTTCCCAATATACTCAGTGGTGGTTGTTGGAAGACCCCGTTACCATGCACGGTTCCATCCTAATACTCACTTTTGCCTTCACCCTGTTTGACTGTGCCCTATGGTATTGTCACATGGGCAGCCTCTGCTCAACCCAAACACGCCCAGACTTTGGCTTTTCTGGTGTCTGTCTCACCTTAACAGCCAGGTTCGGTCTTAGGTCAGCTCCTGTCAGCATGACCTGTTCCAGTAACTCCTGCCCAGTTCTTCCATTAGATAATGGCAATAGTCAGAAAAAAAAAAGATAGGTATTCTTAATACTCATTATTGAGTGTAAAGAAAGGGAAACAAAGGTGAAAGGCTGGTCTTTGGCAGCCATTTCTTACAGGAAGAGGCCTTAGGCCATGGGTAGCACACCTATTGGGAACTTTTCCAGATTCGCAGTTTCCAAATGCTGTACCTCCAGAACAAACTAAATGGCAGACAATGAAATATCTGGGATAAGGTCTGGATGTTCAGGGAGTTGGTAGATTGCTGCTCGATCTTGCCCACGCTTGAAAAACCTGTTTCAAAAGACTATCAAAATGCTCCGCCACCCCGTCCCACTCATTTTCACTGAAGGGCTTTGATTTCAAGTGTGAGGTTTGCCTTACTTTGGGGACGTCAGTGAAAGTCCTGAAGCTTTCTTGTCAATTTAGATCTCAGTGGTCTGATTCCATGAGGAGAATTTCCTTCCTACTCCTTTCCTCTCAGAGATTCTCTTCCATAAGGTGCAGTTTGACACTCACCCATGAACATCAAGAAAAGTGCTAAAATTGGATTTTTTCAATCCAACTGTCGAAAATAACAAGATGTAGCAAGGAAGGGAATTGTAGTAATAATCTTGACCCCTTTCCTACCTCCTTTGGCCTATCTTTGATACTCTCTTCTCAATATTGCCATAGAAACCGATGACTCTTTCTTGTCAGAGTGATTATACCTTTTCAGATTTTGACAACTAGAAGATACAATTGAAAGAAGCCCGGAGTCTTTAATTTCAACTTACCCCTCCCATATGGGTGCTGCTTATGCAAATTGGAGAAAATAGGCTTTGTTATGTTTTATTTTGTATTCTGCTAACAAATAGAGTGCATCTGTTTAGTGCATGTGTGAGAGGAAGAATACTGGTTACACAGACATATGGGGAAGCGTCAGATTTTCTTGGTTTTATTATATTACTTTAACTGTCTGCTTGACAGATACAGTAATCATTACTGATTGAAAATACCTTTGTCAGACAGCAATTTCCTGTGATGGGCAGCCACACGGTTCTGCATAATATATGGGGTTGACAGCTTGCAGGGGAAATCCAGAAAAAAAAAGTTGTGAAAGGGAAAAGCTTATTTTAGCCAGCAGACTTGGAAATTTCGCAGACATTATAGGATTCTTTTAAAGCTATGCATGATTTCTCCTCATCAGCTGCTAATTAAGGACATTAATTTATCTATTTGTTTGATACTGGAAACATAAGGCTTAGTTCAGCATGAATTATAATTCATCATGGTTTTAGTATCTTTTGAATAATTCAAAATTATGCTTTGCAATAAATGATTTATGAGGAGTTTATAAGTACTCTTATTAAATCAGCATTTTTTATGTATTATTCTTTGGCATTACGAACCTCTGGAGACCATTAAAGTTTATTACGCAGTGTTTATTTTAATAAGAACCTTCTGACTTTCTGAAATGCCTAAGCATTATCCACAAGTTTCTTTCCAATACTGAATGCAGCTCTGGTTGTAAGGGAATCTTCTTCATCAATACTTTTGAAAGAAAAATCAGTGAATACTCAAAATTTCAGCTTTTATGTAATGGCTTGTGCTGGAGTTTCCTAGTCATTTTTACTTCGTGACGCACGTGTAAACTTCCAAATTTGCAGCAGCAGCACTGGCATGCAGTGAATGGGTGCACATCTGGAAAACAACAGCGCTGACGGCTGCAGGGAAGGCTTGTGCTGGGTGCCACATATCCACTGCACCTGAAGCTGGCTGGGTCCTCAGGTCTGACTCTGGAGAGAGAAAGGAGGGACATGGACTGATGGAGAAACTGAAAAAGGATGAGAGATTGTTGGGCCTGCATTGTGCTGGGAGCATTTTAATTGAAGAATTGTCTGAACTTGGCACAAAAAACCAAACTTACTTCCCAGAGATACAGAAAGATAGACAGACAAACCCTCCCCCATCCCACATACCCTCCTCCCCCACCCATCACACACACGTGAAACCATTGTATGAACCAGTTGAGATGTTGGGACCTTAACATTCAAAAACAGGGCTATAGGCATTCCTTCTCTTTTGTTTGATATTTTAATTGTTTTTCATATACTATACAATAATACACCCAAACTGCCTTTCTTATGCTAAATTTAAAATCACATCCACTGGCTATTGCTCTTGCTTGTCAGCCAGCAGCTCGGTGTTGGCTGAATAGCAGTGTTTGCCTCTGTAACTATTTATATAAATATTGCTTTGTATTTCATCCTTAATATTTAAATGTGAATGGAAAACAGAAAAACCAAAGTGTTGATACTAGTGATGAAACTATTGAAACAATGATTGAGGCCCTTGGAGTGTTTAATTTTAAAACTTCAGTTGGACACCCATCAATCCTAAGAGTTGACTGTCGTGTTCAATTGTAAAGAAAGAGGAAAACAGTGAAGAATAAGTTGGGAATATGCTGTTGAAGATGGCCTAAAAGGTCAAGTATAATTAGAGATTTTACTTTACATTTGAGCTTTCTTGGAAAAGCTAGCTCCATTGTAATATGTAAGATATTGTTCAACTTTTCTGTTTGGTGTTAGCGTGTCTTCTTAGGAGTTTATTACGTATGAAAATCAAAGATAATCTCTCTGCCCCATCTTCCTTCTGCCTTTCAGCAAATGTGTGCTGTTAGGGTGCTAGCTAGGGTGCTGTTAGGGTATTAGGTCCTTGTCCCCTCATATATATATATATATATATATATATATATATATATGCATATATTTTTTATTATTATTATTTTTATTTTTTGAGACGAAGTCTCGCTCTGTCACCCAGGCTGGAGTGCAGCTGCGCGATCTTGGCTCACTGCAGCCTCTGCCTCCCAGGTTCAAGCAACTGCCTCAGCCTCCCGAGTAGCTGGGATTACAGGCACCTACCACCATGCCTGGCTATTTTTTTGCATTTTTAGTAGAGACGGGTTTTCACCATCTTGTCCAGGCTGGTCTTGAATTCCTGACCTCATGATCCACCCGCCTCAGCCTCCCAAAGGCGTGAGCCACTGCGCCCGAACGCCCCCTAATGTATTAACACAGCTACTTATTATATGTGTTAAAACCCATGCGTAAATCTTGCCAACTTTCAAAAATATAAAAACTCATTTTTAACACTTTGTTTACCACAGACATTATTTTTATTTTTTATTGTGTGTCCACCTCTGAGTAGATAGAATTCTTTCCAGAGAGATAACCTATTACAATTATTTAAATGCAACTAAAGACTATTGTGGAACTTTAAAACAAAAGGGAAATGAAACAATAAACCAACTTATTATGGCTAACACTATGTTAAGATGTTCATTTTCTAAAAATCTTTGCTTTAATGACCTTGAAAGGGATAGGCAGGAAATGGAAATAGGGGGTATGGGTTGACTATCCTGTGGGGATAAGTCCTCAGAAGTAAATTAAAATTAAATTTTTAGCTTTCCTTTAAAAAATGCAATGTTGTGCATTTCACTGGGAATTCAGAAATATAGGGTCTGGATATATATATTTGCCACTGATAAGGTGTGCACTTGAAGAAATCACTAAACTTTAGGTATTCGTAATACCTGCGTTGGCTTCCAATGGATTTTTCAAAGCAGAAAAGAGCACAGGAGAGCACGGGCTAAGGAGATAGGTGGACTTGGATTTGAATTGAGGCTGATTACTGGCTCCATGAACAAAGACACTCTGGATATCTTTCTCCTCACCTGTAAGATGGGTAGACTACCTCTTCCACAATTTTAGTGTTAATCTTTCATTGGATAACCATGTAAAGTGCCCAGTTCAGGGCTTGACAAATGATAAGACACTAAGTGATTGCTATCAAGGCAATCATTTATTGTTCTTGGGTTATAGAAGCCTAACTGTGGTAGGCTGAATAATGTCCCTCCAAAGGTATCCACGTCCAAATCCCTGGAACATGTGAATATGTTATGTTACATGGGAAAAGAGACTTTTGTAGATGTGGTCAAGTTAAAGATTTTGAGATGGGGAGATTACCCTGGATTATCTGGGTGGGCCCAGTGTAATCATAAGAGTCCTTATAAGGGAGATGAAGAAAGGAGGTGATGAAGGAGAGAGAGAGAGAGAGAAAGATGCTAGATTGCTGCCTTTGAAGATAGAGGATGGGACCACAAGCCAAAGAATGCTGGTGCCCTCTAGAAGATGGAAAAGATAAGGAAACAGATTTTGCTCTAGAGCCTCCAGAGGGCCTTGCAGCCTTGCTGATGCCTTGATCTCAGCCAGTGAAACCCTTTTTGAGCTTCTGACCCCCAGAAAATATGATAATAAATTTGTGTTGTTTTAAGCCACTAATTTGTGGTAATTTGTTACAGCAACAATATACTGATTATTATTATTTTGGTAACACATGAAAAGGAAAAGTGGCCTTCTTCTCTGCCCTCCTCCATCCCTCCCAACACTGTCCCATGGAATGAGACATTTTTGGTCTAGGTAAAGGCATGGTAATCCTATTGCCCTTTACTGGTGGTTTAAGGGTAGACATGTGACTCAGTTCCACTCAGTCATAAGAAGAAGGCTGCTGGGTGGGGAGGCTCTCTGGTAAGAATTTTGTTCCCTAATAAAAGGATTCATCAAGGTAAGAAATCTTGCCTCTTTCAGCTTGCCTTGGACAAAGTTAAGGGAGGATGTAACAACTGGAGCTTCACAGCAAGGCAGTTAATTATGATGGTGAAATCTATGATGATAAGAGACTGAAATGTGTGGTCAGACAGACTGACCAGATAACAACTAATGAGTGCTTGAGGCAAAGAGAAACGGGATATATTTCCATCATCAAAGCATTAAAAAAAAGCATTGAGTTTGCAGTTCAGGCAAATTCAGTTTTCTATGGGGACTTGTGGTGAATTCAGGAACATTAGATCATGAACTCAAGATGCTCTGTCAGAAAACAAGCATCAGATGATACACTGGTATGATTGTTCCAATGTAGGGCTCAAAACTCACCTAAGCACCTTAAAAATATATCTTTCTTTCTTTCCCTGAGCTTTTCCTAAAAGGACAAACTGATCAGGTCCCATTATACTTTCCTTGCCCAGGGCAGACTTGCTATAGAGAAGCATTCTGTAAAAGATGGGTCTCTCTGGAACCTTCTAGAAGAGACTTTTTTTTCTCTTTGAAGGGCCTTCTGCTGTCTTTCCCTTCGTGGCCAGTAGAAACTCAGTTATCTTTCCAGTTATGTGGGTCAGAAACCTGGTTCTCTGCCTCTTTTCCTCCACTCACTGCATAGCTGTTTGTTGCCTTTGCCATGCTCTGTGCCTGTATCTTCCTTTGTTTCTGTCCTGGTTTTGTCCTTCATCATCCCTTGTCTAGGATTTTACAATGAAATCTCAACATGTCTCCTATGTCCCCTGTGTCTGTCCCTTCAACTCAAGATCCACACTACAACCAAATCATCTTTTCAAAATGCAAAGCTGATCATACAAACCACTGCCTTTCACCAGGTAAACCTTTCTATAACCTGCATGGTAAAGTACAAACTTCTTAGTATTATTGCTAATAAAGCCTTCCAAGGCTCCTCACTGGGCTCTGCAGCTGTGACTTTCCTTCCTAGCATCCTAAAGTTTGGTCAGTCAGAATGACCTGCAGGTCCCTGGTGGGGCCATGCTGTGTCATGCCTCCCTGCCTTTCATCACGCTGTGCCCTCTGCAGTAGTTGAAAGCCATCACCACTCTACTAACTGAACTCAAGCATCACCACCTCTGGGATGCTGTCCTATCTCTCTTAGATGGAACTGGCCATTTTCTTTTTGTTGCATACACCCTGCCCCCTAATCCCACATGTATGTGTCTTTGTGTTACTTTCTTTCTTACTCTGTTATGTTCTTACAGGCTTATATATTGTTATTGTGATGTTAGGTGGTGAACTCTTGGAGACAGAACCATTCCGAAGCTGTCTGCCTTTTCTTGGAGCTTAATACAGTGCCTGACATTTATGAAACACTCAATCTCAAACTCTTGCATAAATAAATGAAAGAATAAATGATTGTTGGTGAGATATTAGAAAGTTAGATTAGCTTGGCAATTGAGTATTATTTTGAGCAAAAGAAAACTTACGTATTATTTCACCCTACTTTTTTATTTTATAGTTGTAGAACTGTACTGTTCAAATTGATAGTCACCAGCCACATGTATCTACTGAACACTTGAAATGTGGCTCTTCTGAATTGAGACATGCCGTGGGGTAAAACTCACACCAGATTTCAAAGACTTAGAATCCCCAAAATGTATATTTTTATATGGATTACACTTTGTAATGAAAATATTTTAAATATGTTGGATTAAAGAAAATATATTATTAAAATTAATTTCACCTAGTTTTAAGTGTATAACCACTAGAAAATTTTAAATTACATATGGGTTTCATACTGGAGGCTTGCTTTACATTTCTGTTGGAGAGTGTTGTTCTAGAATAGGGTCAGCAAACTAAGGCATGTGGGCCATGTCTGGCCAGCCACCTGTTTTGTTATTGTTGTTGTTGTTTTGTTTTTAATGCCTGTTAACTAAGAATGTTTTTCACGTTTTTTAAATGGTTACATTTTATATAAGTAACTACATAATAGACTTAATTTTGCCTTTGGGTTCACAGTGCTCAAAATATTCACTATCTGGCTGAGCGCTTTGGCTCATACCTGTAATCTCAGCAGTTTGGGAAGCTGAGGCAGGACAATCACTTGAGACTTGGAGTTCGAGACCAGCCTGGGTGACATAGTGAGACCTTTTCTCTACTAAAAATAGAAAACTTAGCTAGGCATGGTGGTGCATGCCTGTGGTCTCAGCTACTTTGGAAGCTAAGATGGGAGGATTGCTTGAGCCCAGGACGTTGAAGCAGCAGTGAGCTATGATGGTGCCACTGCACTCCAACTTGGGTTACAGAGTAAAACTCTGTCTCCAACGACCCCCAAAAAGAAAGAAATTTACTATCTGACCTTTAAGAAAACATGTGCTAACCCTATTCTAGAAGATAAGGCCCAGTGCGGTGAAATAAAATAATGATGATAACAACAAAGAGTAGCTACTGCCTTAATTTAAGTGATGGCTCCCACATCAAGTAATGCCATAACCTCAATGCTGCTAAATTATTAGCGTGTAGAGATCTACCTTAGCTATATTGATCAAAACAGTTTATAGTTCCATTCATGTAAATGGTGCTTAAAACTGCTTGAGAACATTTTTTTCTCTTGTTATTTAAACATTCTTTCTAATACTGTATTCATTTCTTAATTAATTATCTTTTTTTAATTCAAGTATTTATAGAACATGTGTTGAGGCCAATTGTGTTGAAGGATATAGCAAAGTCCTGGCCTTCAAGGAAGCTTAGAACCCATTGGTGGAAGGATAGGCTATGAGCAAGCAATGATGATATCATGTGATTAATACTCTAATAGAGTGTGCTGTGAGAATGTGGAGTTGGAGCAGCAAACTGTCTGTAGGTTGGGAAATTTTTTTCAGGGAAGAAAATATTGCAGCACAGTCTTGAAGAATGAATAGATATTTTCCTTGAATAAGACAGGTATGCATTCTATGAAGAAGGAATGGCATGTATAAAGTAATAAAAGTGTTAAGTATTCGAGGGATCAAAATAAATTTAGTTTTGGGGAGTGTGGGTGGGAAGAGGAGGGTTGAGAAACGAGCTTGAGGGCAGATGCTGGGACTGGATCATGGAGCAGCCAGGTGTCACGGGGAAACGGCTGAACTTTCTCATTAGTGATGGGAAACCTTTGAACGAACAAATGAATTACATTATTTGTTCGTTTGTTCAATATCATAATCTGAATCTTTTCATTTCATCTTTCCAGTGATGGATTACATAGGAGTGGGGAGAAATGTGTGTCTTGGAAGCCAGTTACGAGGCTGTTGAAATTCTTCAAGTGAGACTGCAAAATCAGGCATGGTGGTGAGGATGGGGAGGGAAAGTCAGATCAGAGACATTTTTAGGGAGAAAGTAATTGATTTGTTTGTTGACTAGTTTAATGTGTGGTGCAAAAGAAAGGAAAAAATTAAGATAGCCACTATATTTCTATACTGAGAGACACTGGAGAGTGACTCGATTAATTTAGAGAGAGAAGACAGGAAAAGGAGCAAGCAGGGAGGGGCTGGTGGTAAATGGCATTTGAGACCTTTCCAGGCTGAGCCCACTCTGAGTTTGGGACATAGATGTGGATGCATTACCAGGGGCTAAGGATGCCAAAATGAATATAGTCCCTGCCTTTCAGGCATAATCCAGTGGAGGTGGCAAGATGTCAGCAAATTACTTCAATAAAGTATGATGAGAGCTAAATACAAAGCACAGGTTGAATTGTAACAGCAGTTATAATACAGAGAGAGGATAAAAAACAAACTTCAACTCTTGAGCTATCCCTATTTTATGAACTAATATAGTCAAAGTAATGAGTTTCTACACATTTGCACTCTTGGGTTTTTAATTTTCTTTTCCTAGTCAAGAATTTTGTCTGCTTCTGTGGTTTGTAGAGAACTTTGATATCTCTAACAAATAAATACTTATTAAACAGTAATGCAAATGGTATTTGTTTCATTTTAAAATCTCACTTCCATTTCCACATTTCTCCCACAGCTGCTCTCTTTTGGCTAAAGTTTTAATTGCTTCCTTTCTCATATCCTTTTCCTTTATATATTTTCCTCAATCGGTTTTTTTTTTTTTTTTAACTATGGCACCATCAGAGTTTTTGCCATTACAAACATTATTATTCTTCATGCTCCTTTACAATGCCCCGGCCTATCTCACCTTTGGGAAGAGAATGGAAAAAAAAATTGAATTTGATAATCAATATGTATTAATCTTATAAATATTTGGCTAGTTTATTTCATCCTAATCACTTTCTGACAAGGCCATTTTAAACAATGACTTATAGCCAAAATTTCCCACTGGAGGTTTTTTTTTTTATATAAAAGTAAAGCCAGAAAAGGTATAATTTTGGGGATTTATATAATTTAAGCAAATTCTTCTAAGAATAACTGGTGTCACAGTTATACATTAGAGAGAGTACAGTACAAAAAGCAAGTTATCCTAATTAGATATCTTTCTGATCATCCTGTAACAGTGCATGTTCTATTCATCTCTGATAAATCTTTGAAACTTCAAAAAGAATAACTTTACTGTTATCATCTTTGAGGAGCACTCCTGGATTCTATTAGCTACCAGCTTAAAAGCCATTACAGGCAAGTGTTACAGACTCAGGGTTGCTATAGTCAAGTCCTTGTAAGTAGCTTTTCTCAACTGATTCCCTCCTTGAGTGAAGATGAATACTTGGACAACTGCTTACTAATCGTCAGTGGTAGAAATTTCATTTGCTTTCCACAGTCCCTCTTCTTCCCCCGCCCCCGCCCGTCACAGAAACAGAGAAGTTAACACACACAAACTATGGTTCTTTTCTTCTGTCCCTAATTTTCATTCTGTGAGTGAGCCTTGTATGAACCAAAGTAGAATGCTCAGATGACTTCAGCAATAGCTTCTTTTAAAATCTACTGCCACGATAGAATTTGGAGTGGTAATATCTGTTTAAATCAGAAATGATTTCCTAAAGGGTGCAATATTCTTTCAAAGTTAAGTTATTTTAACCAACAATTAAAAAGAAACGAACGTACAGCCACAAATGGGCTCTTCCTGATGTTCAATATCAGTTTCAAGTTGGAAGAAACAACTTACTAAAAATTCATCATCTTGCATTGTTAATCGAGATGTGGCTAATAACTGATTGTGAATACTGGTAAGAATGTCTTCTTTGGGCCCTTAAAATGAGTCTCTGCTCCTTGGCTACCTTGACTATAAAATGGGAGATAATATCCTGTTCCCAGGGTTGTGAGCAGGATTAAATGTAATGAGATGTGAAAAACCATGTAAGACTGTAAAGTACTATATGAGTATAAGCAGTTATTCTTGTTGCTGTTATTGTTTCTGGTCAAGGTGGGATAGTGGTAGTAGTTTTGTAAGTTGCAGTAGTGGTGGTCCTATTAATACCCTGTCCTTCTTAAGTCAGGGTACGGCACACTGGGCAGGCTGAAGGCCTAAAGGCAATGTCAGAGCAGAGCAAAGAAATAAAAAAAAAGTGAGTAGGAGAGAAAACAATGTGTCTGAGGCAGAGTGAGAGAATTGAAAAAAAATTGACAAAAGGGATAAGATATCATTTCTACAACAAATAGAGCAATGCTCATTTATTCAAAGTGGAAAAGAGACAATTAAGGAGCACTTACAAGGAAAAAGGTGCCCAAGTGTGATGTTTCACTGAACATTCACAACTATCCCACGAGGTACGTTTTATTAGAACCATTTTGCAGGTGAGGAAACTGATAACCAGAGAGGTCAAAATCATCATACAACTGTCTATTAGAAGCCAAGATAAGAAAGTGGAAAATAGAAATCCATTGAATAAGAAAGTAAAGTAAGTGGGAACTGGGGTACAGAGGGAAAGTATGTGTTGTCTGAAGGCCCCTGAATTCATTTCCCCTTCTCCATACTGTACTAGCCCAACAAGGATGCAAGTATAGGGCAAATTTGATACCCTCTGTCTATATATGGTAGCTTTTACAATTGGACAAGGATCTCTGCAGATTCTGATGGATGTTTAGAGGGGCTGGTTCTGCCCAAGAAGGAGCTAAGTACAATTTCATGTTTGGTACAGGAATCTCTGGCTGTACTTTAGTGCCTATACTATAGGCATCTCTCTTTAAGTATATAAACACACAGATTCAAACTGCTAGAAATGACATACAGATTGCAGAAATCCAGAGAGTAGGCACATAGTGTATACAAAAAAAAAGCACAATGTAGAAAAATAATAAACTAAATTCACCTAGGGCTTCCTTTATGGCAGGCATTGTAATAAGTGATTTATATGCAATGATTCATTCACCCCACACAACAATCCTATGAGGTTGTGCTTATATTTTGCTGTTTTACAGAAGACAAAAGTTAGGCACTTGGGAATTACATAATCTATCTAAGATCACACAGCGAGTAAGTGGAGGAGCTGGAAGCTGAATCCAATGACAACGACCATGTACTTAATCAAAATAGAGATTGCATTGCCCTCATGTGATAAGGAATATATTATTTCATTTTAATATTTAATATGTTCAACAAAACAGATTATTTCAATTCAAAATAATAAAACAATCGCTTGGCAAGTAAGAGGTGTGAAAAGGACAGGAAAACTATTAAAACATTTTGAGATTATGAATAAAATTAGAATACTGACTAAGTACTAGATGATATTAAAAGATTATAGTTATTTTTGGTGTTTTAATAATATTATTGTTATGTAAAAATATATCTTTTTAAAAGAAATTAACCGAGAAGTGTTTGGGAGTAACACGTCATGATATATCGGGTTTGCTTTGAAATAGTTTATGAGGAAGAAAAAAAGCAAGAAAGTGAAAGCATGAAAGAGGAGAAAAGAGAGAAAGAGAGAAAGTATAAAAACAAGATGGGAAAATGCTGATGGTCATAGAGTCTGGGAGATGGATGTATGTTGGTTTACTGTGCTATTTCCTTTACTTGGTATATAGTTAAACTTTTTTCATAATGAAAATTCAAAAAAAGAAACAGTTCACTTAAGTTCCCAGAAGCCCAATGGCAATGCCAACATCCATATGGGACAAATGAATGTGGTAAGTGCAAAGGAACGGTAATAGCACTGAGCAATTTACATGGACGTGTCATTTCAACCCACAAAATTGCCCTGTTTACTTTTCATGTGTTAGTGCTTTCTGGGAAAAAAAATGTAGAAAGGAAATAATATCATCAAGTCTGTTTGTTTACTAGGAATAACGCTTGTGTAATTGTTTTAATGTGTTGTAGCTCAACATTTATTTTTAGCATTCTTTGCTTTATTGGCTAATTCAAAACATAAACACTGCCTGGCTTGAGCAAAATCAGCATGTCACTTCCACACCAGAGGAAAGTCATAATCACTTGTACTGCTCATTTGAACTTTGTGAGAAGACACATTTTCCCTTTCAAGTAGGAGACAAATATATTTGCAAAGATTTCCCCATTTAATTGCAGTCCAAACTTAAAAAAAATCTTTTCCCTAACACACTCATAGATCAAGTTTTATGAGAAAGAGGTAAAAGAAAACCAGACAGTTGATAAAAGCTCTTTCTGTTTTGAGTAGTGTGTTTCTAGCTCTATCACATAGATAAATCAATATTTTGGCCCATCCTTTTTATTTTCTATACCTGTAAATGTTTGTCTTTCAATGTTTGATCCAGTGATTTCTAAAATACTTTTGGAAGATTAAAATAAGTTGTATCGACGGGTCCATGATCTCTTCTCTGAAATCCTTGCAGTCAGGTGTTTCTTGGAATTGTGAATATTTCAGGTTTTAGGACACTACTACTTTGCATATAGTCTATAACAGTAGTTTCCAACTTTTTGGCACCAGGAAACCGTTTTGTGGAAGACAATTTTTCCAGGGACATTGGGTTGTTGGGTGGGGTGGGGGTGGGGTGGGGGAGATGGTTTTGGGATGAAACTGTTCCACCTCAGATCATCAGGCATTGGATCCTCTTAGGAGTGCACAACCTGCTTCCCTCACATGTGTGGTTCACAATACAGTTCCCACTCCTATGAAAATCTAATGCAGCTGCTGATATGACAGGAGGCAGAGCTTAGGAAGTAAAGCTCACTCACCCGCTGCTCACCTCCTGCTGTGCGGTGCAGCCGGGTTCCTAACAGCCCACAGATCATAACAGTCTGTGGCCTGGGGGTTGGGGTCCCCTGTTCTATACCACATAATGTCCTCAGTGGCATGTAGGAGAGCAACGTGTAGTCAAATGCATCTTATTTATACACTAAAAGTATAAATATACCCACTAAGTGGGATCATTAAAGATTCTAAGCAGCCTCACATCAGTTTAGATCAGATTTGGCTACCTGGTGAAAGTTTTTCAATGCCTGAAGAAGGACTTTGGGTTTGTAGTACCGTGGAGGTTTCAGGATTGCAGAGGGGGACTGTGGAACTGAATGCTTGGGTAAGAGCATCAGCTGGAGGGTCGGATAGACCCACATCAAAATCTCACCCGTGACTCTTACTAGTTGTGTGACTCTCTAGACGTCATTTTCCTCACTTACGAAATGGAAAAATACCTTTTAAATAGGATTGTTGTGAAGATAATTTTCACAAAGCACTTAGCCAAATGCCTGGCCCAGTATAAGAAGTCAAAAAGCAGAAGCTGTTACAATATTATTAGTTTTATTAAAGATAAAAAACGTGTAAAAAGTATTTGTATTCTTTTATGCTGGCCTCGAGGTCTTTTTATCTCTGTGTTATTTGCTGGGTGGGGTGTGCATAAGGAATATATTAAGCTCTAGGATGACGATTGTGGACCTGTTTTCTGTGCGAGAAATGTGTGAGAGGGGAGAAGAAAAGACACACACACACCTTTAAGGGTAAACAGCCTTTATCCCAGGTAAATGGCAATGCAGATATAATAAGCAAATTATATAATAAGCAAATAATATAGTAAGCAAATTGATATAATAAGCAAATTGCATTGGGAAGGGGAGAAGGGATTATATATATATATATATATATATATATATATATATATATATATACATATTTACACTCACCAGACTAAGGAGGATTCATGACCAGACCAGGAAGCATCGGCCTGGGCTCTAGTGTCGGCCACTCGTCTGTGAACAGATGAGGAGAGGTCTCATGAAGTTTCGGCGTGGTCTGGGCCCCTAGCTCTTTTCGTAATGAGTTGTTTCTCATGAGGCCCAGTCATGAGAGCCCTTCGTGACTGGTCTTAAGCAACACAAAAAGGTCAACTTGTTTTTGCAATTGCCTGTTGTTTTTCAATAACTAACCTATAGGAATAGATTGAAATAGAGATTTCTCCAAAACAGTGCTGGATGAATGCCCCAAGGGGCTCACACAACCTGTTCTGGGAATTGGTGACCATTGTTTGTGTCCACGTTCAACTGAATTCAAATTTAATATTTAACTTCTCCTCCACAACCTCTGACTCTGATGAGTTTTGCCCAAAGTAAGTTTAACATCAACTAGGTGATCTTCTGGGGCCACAGAGCCTCTGGTTGGGTTGAACATGAGAGATTCTGTAACTTGTTCTCACCGCCATCCCCAACCCCTGCAAATGAAGCAGAGTCTATTGATTAAAAATCATGCAAGTGATAGTGCACGCTCGTTGTATCAAAACGTGAGTCTCCTGCTGCATTTTCTCCCATCCCCAATTTCAGTTGTCAAAGACAACCTTTAACATTTTTTCCTACTTTTGTTTCTTCTGCTGGTAATTTCCATATCTCTAGATAATTTGCCTTTATTTCTGACTCCTCAATATGAAAAACAAGAATTAAATAATTGTACTTCTTTTCCTTTCTTTCATACCTTTCCTCTAAAGTATCATCATTTTGAGTTCTTCTGTTGGTTGCTTTTATAACTCTGAAAATAATATACATAAATCTTTATTATTTGTCCAATAACTTCTTGTTATAAGATGAAAATAGTAGCTCTTATATATTTCCCTTACCTTTTCCTGTTCCCTATCATACCTTCATTGAATACTTTTTAAACTTTTATATAGAGATAGTGCTAACATTAATATTATGTGCTACATCTATAACTAAGATTTCTGTACTTTGCAGTTTAGTGTAAAACTTGAAAACCAATAAACAGAGCTTACATTACTCTGACTACATAAGAAGGTTCACTTCTGGGCCAAGTAAGCGTCCATTGCCACAATCTGAGGGCCACTCAGAGGAGAATGTTGTGAGCTTCAAGTTTAAATGGAGTCTGTCTTGTTAACTCTACCCTGTCTTAAAATCATGCCATGTTTTATTTTCTTCATATTTGGCCTATGATAATCTTGTATGGTATTTGTTTATTTGTGTTTCCTAAAGATTTTAATTGCCTTTATTTTCACCTTGCATTATATGCTGTTGTTTTTTCATGCCCTCAGCCATTGCATTTAGTCTAAAGAGTCTTTCTGGTCCTTAATTTAAAAATAATGTTTAAATTATGCATATAACACATGGTTACACTATATGTTTGTAAATTTCAAACATTATAGATAAGAGTAAAGCACTTTTGACCAGCAGCCCAATCTGAGACCACATTCCATTCTTGTATAATTTGAAAACTTGCTAAATATACAGTTTTTCTATATGGAGTTGAAATTCTTTCCACCCCTAAAATTTGCTAATTTTCACTGCTTAATATACCATCTACTATATAAGTTAATATCTTTCTTGATGGTTTTCATATCTGATCTTCAGAGATGCTGCCTACTAGAAACTTCCCATTGGAGTTAGCTAAAGCAATCTTAAATGTAACACGGGCAAGACTGAAATCCTGATTTCAATCCTGAAATCCTGATTCTCTAGCTCTAATCTTTTCCCGAAAAACCTTTCCCAACATTTTCTAATTCAATGATTTGTTGTTACTATTTACCCAATTGCCCCAGATGAAAGTTTTACCCCTTGAATCCAGTGTGTCACCAAATACTATTGATTTTATATCAGAAAAATGTCTTTAATATTCACTTTTCTTCACTATGCTTTTCAGCTTAAGCCATGTTAATATAGGATCTCAGTTGGTTTACTGCAGGAGTCCGTACCAAAGAGTCTTTGCATGTGCTGTTGTCTGTGTCTGGAATGCTTTCCTTTCTATCTTTGGTTAACTCATCCTTTGACTCTTAACACAACTATTGCTTCTTTATAGAAGCCATCTCATCTCACACTCTTAAGCGTATGTCAGGTTTCTGCCCGCAGAAACTGTGTCTCATATTTCTGTACTCATATTTCAATTTATAATTAAATTCTGTCTTCCTTGCTGGATTTAAGCTCCATCAGAGTAGGGACTCTTCCTGAATTGGCACGTATTTAACATCTGGGACTGTGACAACTGGCCCCTCAGTTTCAGTGTCTCAACCCCTTTTACATTAACAGTCTTTACTTCTATTTATCCTATTTCCAAGCCCCTTGTGCTCACTATAATCTGACTTTACTCAGTACATTTCCACCTCCAAGAATTCATATTCTGAAATTCCCTTCTGAAACCTTTAACTATGCATTGCCTTTTTCATTTCTCCTAGAATGTTTTCTCTGTGTTCAATACGATATCCTGTTGCAAAAGTAGTTTGGTTTTTCTGGTTATTTCATCTTTTAGCAAGTGTCATTTGCCTCTCTATCCAGTGTGGATTCCAGAACTTATCCAATCAACATTTTTCTTTCTTAAAAGTTAGCTTTCTATATCTTTTTGCAATTTCTTATCCCATGTTTTGCCAATCCCCAAAATGGGTAAATAAGTTATTTCAGAAAGTGGGGACACATAGGTGAAATGGATACATTTCTTAAAAAATAACTTAGTTTTAAACATTAAAGAAATAGGATCATTATTTAAAAGATCTTCCTGCAAAGAAAACATCAGATTCAGACATTTTTTACCCAATGAGTTCTGCCAAACATTCAAGAAACAGAACTACAATCTTACACGAAATCTTTCAGAGAACCAAATGAGTCAGAATAATGACTAACTTATTTAATGTAGCTAATATAACCTTGACACAAAACCCAGACAAGGATGATATAAGAAAATTTACAGGCCAATATAACTTATAAATATTGCTGCAAATATATCAAACAAAATGCTAGCAATCCAAGTTAAATAATGTATAAGAATGAAAAAAATCATGACCAAATTATTTTTTTTCCCAGAAATACTACTGTGGCTCAAAAATGTGAAAATCTGTTAGTGTAAATTTTCTCTTTAATGAATTTAAATAGAAAAAACCATATGTTCACTTTGGATGCCTAAAAGAGATTTGATAAAATTTAATTCACATTTATTACCAAAAATACCCCTAGCAACTAGAAAAAGAAGATGTGGCAGGGTCTGCTGTTTTTCTCTTATATCTTTTTATTCTTTCTCTTTGTAATAACACAACACCTTATTAGATGTTAGGCATTTAATTGCTCAAGGTAAGAACTGAGCTTCCCTTGAAGCTAGCTGTGACTATCATGAAGGCCTTTTTAATGGGACATAATTTGGAGTTATCTGTGGAATTGCAGAGTTGTACCCTTATAGGGAGGGAGCATGGCTCTCTCTTCCTCTGGTTGGAGAAGGGACCCGATGTTGAGCTATCTCAGACTCTGTGGAGGAGGAAACACCTTAGGAATGGTGGACAAATAGAAAGAAGCTAGATTCCTGATGGCTGTATACAAAGTGACTTCCTTAATAGCTTAGACTTTAATGTGACAGAGAAATGAACTTCTGTCTATATAAGGCATTTTAAAAGTTAGATCTCTGTTACAGCAGGCAAAACTTAACTAATAATAGGCGAGAATCTCCTTAATGCAATAAAGTATATTTTAAAAGTTTGTACGAAAACATCATATTCAATGATAGAGTATTTTCTTTAAGATCAGTAGTGACCACTATAATCACATATACTTAACATTTAACTGAGAGTCTTAGAGCAATAAGGCAAAAACAAAAAATAAATTTTATAACAACTAGAAAGACCAAAAAAAGCTGAGTGATACGGATTAGGTGTCTACCTTTATCAGATACTCAAAACAATCTGAAGAAAAAATATTAGAATTAATAAAAGAGTTACTTAAGTTTACTGGGTACACAAGTAATATACACATATAAAGCAAATAGAGCTAGAAAATATAATTATGAAAAAGTATTTATAATTACAAACAAAAAAGACACTGAGAATAAAAATTACTAAATATGAGAGCTGTATAGATAAAATAATAAAACTTAATTGAAAGATATTGTTAGCTAAATAAAATGACAGAGATTCTCATGGATAGAAAGAATACTAAATAAAAGTCAATTTTCTTCTAGTTTATATAAGCATATTTACATGTGGATATGTATATATTTATATATGTGTGTATATACACACATACATATGTATTTTTATATATATTCAATGCAATTGCAATAAAAATCCTGGTAGGATTTTCTAGTGGAACTTTAAAAGACAATTAAAAAATTACATGGAAGTGCAAAAGACCAAGAATAACAAAAACATTCTTGAAAAACAATATTCGTAGAGTCTCCTAACTAGATATCAAACTTTTTCATATAAAGTTACAGAAATTATAGCATAGGGATAAAATAAGTGACCAGTGAAATAGAATAGAGAGCATAGAAACAATCACAGCTATGGCTGAAACTGTGATTTATAATGAAGGTGTGATTGTAGATTATGCAGAAAGGATATGTTTACTCAGAATACAGTATGTTACTAAAACAATTAGTTTTCTCTATGGAACAGAAAGAAACATGAACATGAATCCCTACTTTATGCTACGTAGTAAAACCATTGTGGAAATGCATTAAGACCTTGAATGGAAAAAAAAGAATCAAAACTTTTAGAAGAAAACATGGGCTAACAATTGGTTAGTGGAGTGGTCCTTAAAAAGAGAGAAAAAGCACAAACCACAAAACAAAAGATTAATAAATTTGACTATATCAACCTTAAATTTCTCTTCATCAAAAGAGGCCATAATGAGAGTAAAAAGAGAGATTGCAACCTGGTAGAAAATATTTGAAACAGGTATTACAAATAAAAAATTCGTATACCAAATACATAAAATGGCCACAAATTTATTGAATAAATGCAACTGCCCAAAAAGGGCAAAATAAACATTAATTGGGGTTGAACAAAAAAGAGGAAACAGGATTGAACAAAAAATGAAAGAGGAAATTAGGATTGAACAAAAGAGGCCATCTTGAATGGCCAAAACAAGAGAAAATATATTAAACAAATGTGTATCCAAGAGAATGCAAACTAAAAGTGCACTAGATTGGATAATGCTAAGTATTGGAGAAGCTGTGGGCAAATGGTAAGATGATTAATTTGGTGAACCAGTTTGGTTAAAAACAGAAAAATTCACAATAAAGTTGAATGTCCACATACCTTATGACAAAGTCATTCCACTCTTGTGTATGTTTTAAGAGAAATTCTTGCGCATGTGCCAGGGACTTGCATAATATCATGAATATCAGCATTTTCCCAATAGCAAAAAATAGAGAACAACTCAAGTATTCACTAACCGGAGAATGGATAAATCAATTTTAGTGCCTCAATTGAAAGGAATACTATATATCAGTAAAAATAAATGAGTTATTACTTTAAGAATTAACTTGAATGAATCTCAAAATCATTACTGTATTAAAAGAAATTTTCAGAAGAATATGTGATTTATGATTCTGCCTATATATACTTTCAAATTAGGCAAAACAAATAAAATGGTCATTTAGAGATATGTGTATGGATGCATGGCAAAGGTAGAAAGAAAAGTAAGGCGCTGATTAACTCATGATTCAGTTATTGGTTATGTTTGGTGAATGGAAGTGCACTGCTCAAGGAGGTGCATAGAGGGATTCAAAGACATTAGTCATGCTGTAATTTTTAGGCTTAGAATCTGATACACTGTGTTTGCTTTTAACAATTCACAGAGGAGTGTTAAATACACTCCTCTGAATGATGTGTTACACAATTAAAAAGTAGAGGTTAAAGAAGACTATCTCTTCATTGCTTTTACTCCTTGTCCTTCCAATTCATTTTGCAAAGCATTACATTCTGGCTTATGATTCCCACTATTTTCCTGAAACTGTTGCCACTGGAATGACCAATAACTTTCTAATTAGTAGATGCAAATATATCTCACTTGAATAAGAAATCACCCTTTCTTGCAACATTCTCTTCTATTAGAGTCTCTGGAAAGCCACTCTCCCATTTCTTGTCTGCATTTAAAGAAAAAAGAAGTAAAAAGTCACTTCTGAAGGTTAAATTAACTTTAAGCCCTAAAAAAATTATTTGCCATATTTTGCAAATTGTATTTGAGTAGCAAATATTTATTAAGCACACACTATATACAGAGCATGGAAAATTCAGAAAACAATCTCCATTCTCAGATCTGTTCTTTGGCCCATCACGTATGTTATTAGTATGTTGTTGCATTGCTATAGAGAAATACCTGAGACTGGATAATTTATAAAGAAAAGAAGTTTAATTGGCTCATGGTTCTGCAGGCTTTACAGGAAGCATGGTGCTGGCATCTGCTGGGCTTTTGGTCAAGCCTGAGGGCATTTTCAATCACGGTGGAAGGTGAAGAGGAAACAGGTACATCACATGGTGTGAGCAGGAGCCAAAAAGAGAGCACACATGAGAGAGAGAGAGAGAGACAGACAGAGAGAGAGAGACAGACAGTGAGAAGGTGCCACACACTTTTCAATGACCACATCTCTCAAGAACTCACTTGCTATAGTGAAGACTGCACCAAGACATTAGGTATATGCTCCCATGATCCAAACACCTCCCACCAGGCTCCACCTCCAGCATTGAGGATTACAATTCAACATGATATTTGGCCAGGGAAAAATATCCAAAGTATATCAGGTATTATTTAGCAAAAATTAATAGTAGTCATATTATAAAGGCAATTGAATGTGATATAGGAGTTAAAGAGAAACTACTAGGGCAGATAATGAGAGTATGGGAATCCTAGGTAAGGTTTTCCTTTTTAATGAAAAGCAGCCCCCAAATCATTTTCTAACAAAGGACAGCCTGTAAAATTGAGCTGCAGACATAGACAAGCAAGCTGGAAGCCTGCACCCATGAATACTGGCAGAAAAAAGCTACCTGGGACTAGACATGTTCACAATGGCTTCCTTCCCTTTGTCAGCTATGTGTACGGTAAGAGCAGACAAGATGGTGAAAAGGCCATTTGCATAATAAGATTAGTGCAGGGTGACCAGCCTTCCCCGAACAAAACACCACATCACACCTGGTCGAACCAATCTGTGGGTTCTACATAAATCAGAAACTGCCTCCTCAAGCCTGCCTATAAAATCTGCTGTGGTCCACCCAGGCCACCTTTTCCCTTTTGGATGCCTCGCTCTCACAAGAGAGAGAAAGTGCTGCTCTCCCCTCTCTTTTCTTCTACCTATTTAACTTTTTGCTCCTTAACCCACTCCATGAATGTGTGTCCATATCCTTAATCTCAGTGCGCGAGACAATGAACCCCAGGTATTTACCCCAGACAACAATGCCACTTCAAATGTATCACTTTTAATGTGAAAATTACTATTGTGTTTGCATAATACAGTTTTGAGTTTCAAATTAGCAAGCATTCAAAATTAAGTTTTCCCTAAATGGGTAAACACCTAATCTCTTTTCTGAGGCCTACTAGATTTATATTTTGGTTTTTATAAATATGTATGGGAAGTTTATATTAAAGATTTTGTAATTGTTGATCCTTTAATTAAACATTTGAAAGAGTGCATTTTTTCCACATTCATAAGTGATCATACGGATTTCCTCAAATTTTCCAGAGAAGAAAAAATAACTATACTTGGGTGGAGCTAGAACATGGAATGGAAAGTTTCAGTCCAAAAGGCATTTTTTCCATCAAGTTATGAACATGTGAACATGGAATTGTAATTGAAACCATTTTGTATACTTCACCATCAAATTCATACTGAAAATAATGTTTTACTATTTTAAGCAACAGATAATAGAAAACTCTCACTGGTCCACAGAATTTATTAAATGTCTGCAATGGCACCACTGCATTAACCATGCTGGAGTGGTCAATGAAGTCAATGGCATGATTTTAAGGATATTAGATATGTGCAGGGGAACTAAATAAAACCTGTAGATAAATCAATGTTTCATAGTGAACCAAAAATTTTTGAGATGGTTTAATGCAACACAATTAAGTTTAGCTAGTGCTAGCTTCTAGAGTTGGTAGATTAAAACAAAACTTGCCTTTAGCTTCCTATGCTTTTTCTTTTTTATTGTTCACTTTCCAATGATAATTTAAATGAGCACTGAGCAGATCAAAACCAAATATCTGAAGAGCATGTAAGGTAGAAGAACCTACAGATAATTCATTTAACCCAAATCAGCCCAATTTACAGTGAACATAAACTAGAAGAGCTTTGAGACACTGATTTTGTAGAGTCCCTGCGCCCGGTGCTACTCTCTCTGTTTCAAGTTGAGCAAAAAAGTGGTTTACATTTGTCATGCCTACATGCTGTCATCTTACTGACTTCTCAAACCACTGCACTAAAATTGTTCTTGAAAAGATTACTCCTAAATTCATTTTGAGTTTTCAGTTAACTTAATTGAGTTACCTGTAGTATTTGCATTACTGATCAAACACTCTTTGAAATTCTCTCTGCCTCTGGCTTCCCCTGATTTCCTTTTTAATCTCTAAGACAAATCCTTCTCAGCATCTTTTCCTGATTTCACTTTGCCTTTTCCTCCATTCCCACAATTTCCCATTTTGTTCTTTTCCTACCTGTCCCACAAATGATGGCATCCCAGGGCTCCCTCCTTAGGTCCCTTATAGTTTCACTATTTACATTCTTTATGGTAACCATCTACTTTTTAGTTTTAAATACCAGCAGTGGTACTCTGCTCCTCCTATTCGACAGACAGCCACACATCTTCTTGTGCAGTGTCAGCTGCATCCCTGAGTCACTATGGTTAAAGTGAAGGATGGAGTAAATGGTTTTGGCCGTATTGGGCACCTGGTCACCAGGGCTGCTTTTAATTCTGGCAAAGTAGATATTGTCACCATCAATGATTCCTTCATTGACCTCAACTACATTGTCTACATGTTCCAGTATGATTTCATCCATGGCAAGTTCCATGGCACTATCAAGGCTAAGAACAGGAAGTTTGTCATCAATGGAAACCCCATCATTATCTTCCAGGAGTGAGATCCCATCCAAATCAAATGGGGTGATACTGGTGCTGATTATGTTGTGGAGTCCACCAGCATTTTCACTACCATGGAGAAAGGTGGGGCTCTTGGGGTGGGGAGTCAAAAGAGTCATCATCTCTGCTCCCTTTGCTGATTCCCCCTGTTCATGATGGTCATAAAGCATGAGAATTATAAAAGAAAATCAGCAATGCCACCTGTACCACCAACTGAATAGCCCCCTAGCCAAGGTCATCCAGGACAACCTTGGAAATCATGGAGGGACTCATGACAACACTCCTGGTCACTGTCACCTCACCCAGAAGACCATGGATGCCCCCTCTGGGAAACTGTGGTGTGATGGCCATGAGGCTCTCCAGAAAATCATCCCTACATCTACTGATGCTGCTAAGGCTGTGGGCAAGGTCATCCCTGAGCTGAACAAGAAGCTCACTGGCATGGCCTTCCATGTCCCCACTGCCAACATGTTGGTATGAGACCTGACCTGCCATCTGGAGAAACCTGCCAAACATGATGACACCAAGAAGGTGGTGAAGCAGGCATCAGAGGGCCTCCTCAAAGACATCCTGGGCTATACTGAGCTCCACGTTGTCTCTTACTTTAACAGTGACACCCATTCTTCCACCTTTGATGCTGAGGCTACCATTGCCCTCAATGACTACTTTGTCAAGCTCATGTCCTGGTATTACAGTGCAGTTAGCTACAGCAACAGAGTAGTGGACTTCGCAGACCACATGGCCTCTGAGGAGTCAGAACCCCAGACCATCAACACCAGCAAGAGCACGAGAGGAAGAGAGAGGCCCTCAGCTGCTAGAGAGTTCCTGCCACACTCAGTCCCCCACCACACTGAGAATCTCCCCTCCTCACAGTTTCCACGCAGACCCCCTGAAGAGGGAGGGGCCCAGGTATCCCTACCTTGTCAAGTGCCATCAATAAAGTCTCCTGTACTCAGCCAAAAATATTAAATAAATAATGGATAAATAAATACATATGTACATAAAAAATAAATACCAGTAATATTCTAGAGACTTCCAAATAGGAATTTCCTTTCAAAGCTGTATCTCTTTAAAGCTGCATCTCTAGCTCCTTAAAAGTCATCTCCACTTGGGTAGTGTATCAATCAGGGTCCAGTTAGGAGATAAAAACCACACCAGTAATTTAGATAGGAAACTTTGAATGTACAGAATTAACTAACAAAAGATGATTAATTACTAAAATGAGGAAAAAGAGGGCTGTAGAGGTAAATAGTAAATGCCAAAAGCTACAACCTCTAGGGCTATATAACCGTGAAAAACTGAGTAACTAGGATTTTAAAAGAGCTGCCCTTTCCACCTCTCTCCGAGACTGAAGTCCAGATCTCTTGGGAGAAGATTTAGCTGTTAGAGGAACATGCAGTGGTAGAAAACTTGCCAGAAGGCACAAGGCTGGAGGTGGCCTGAGAGGGTTTCTGAGGTGAATGTCCATGGCCTTCCACATGCTGATTTACTGGCTGCCAGATCCAAAGAAGAGCCACACTGAAATAGGAAGGGAGGGCCCTTCTGCCGTTATGGCCTTGCAGTATCCCTCCAGGGCTCTCTGTTGATAAAACCTAACACTGAGCCAGCTAGCAAAGGAGAAATGTTTACAGGGTCTGGCCAGTATCTCAGAGCAAGAAGGGTGGATTTAGGGGCTCAGACGTGATAAACAGAACTGGCACAAATGGTCCACTTATACCTCCAATTCAACTTGCTAAAAATGAGCAAGTTGAGCAACTCATTTTCCTCTGGTTCTTCTCTTACTCGATGGTATCACCATCTCCCTAGCTGCACCAACTGGAAATCTGGAAGGCATCCTAGATGCTTCACTTTTACTCAGATACATATGGTCAGTCACCAGCAGAGCCCGGCTACGAAAAGTGTGCAGAGCCATGACAGAGGCATTGTCATTCCGGCTGGCTGTGGAGTTACTTAAGAGTTGACTTGATTCCACACAAACAGTGTCTCCCAAGGGCAGTCCCTATAGGTCCAGGACCCTTGTCTCTGTGGTGGAAATTGAGCTGTTACTCATGATTCTCTCCTTTTGCTCTGCAGTTTGGAGCCTTGGGGAAAATCTCTCATATGTTTTCTTCCTTGGAACTCTTTGGAAGTGGCCAATCAGACCTGATGATGAGAGATATGTATTTTTTTTTTCTTTGCTGCTTCTGTTTTGTGTAACCCAGGCAAAAATTATGTGAATGCAACAACACAGGGATATAGTCAATATTACAGAAGCCTATTTATGTCTTATTTGTAGCTTATTTTAAAACCAGTGGTTTTTACCACTAAAGTAAAATCTTTTTAGTAATCTGTAATAGCAACAGTTTTTGCTTTGAAATATACTTGTGATACAAATTGTATACAGAAAAAAGCATCATTTTAATTTAATTATTTGATGTATTCTTCATCCAAATTTCATAAGAGTTATTTTAAATGTTCTCTAAATATTTCTGATTTTTTCTAGAGCATGTGTCTTCAATATATGTATATTAATATACAGATAATATACATATGCTTCTCTAATCATGCATTGAGTATATATAGAAACATATGCAAATGTAGTGATAGACAGATTACATTAAAATTAATATAAAGAAATTCTAGTATTTAGTTCCGCCCTGATGGACTGTCTTGTGTGTGTCACTTAAGGTTTACGTATCCAGCATTGGTGACAACTCTATTCATCTTTGTATGAACAGGGCAAACAGGAAATCAGATTTCTGTATGTTCTCTGAGGAAGTATCATAGTTTCAAAACAGTGACTAGTTTGTGTCCTGTGCAGGTTCTTATTTAATAAGAATATGCCTTCTAGCCTTGCACTCACCTTACCATACACCTCTCTGATGGGTTTCTACTCCAATCAAGGGGCAGAATGGTAGAATGGAGAGAATTGCTGAAGTTTTGTGGTATCGCAATTGCAGCTCTGTCATTAACTGATTTTGTGCCCTCGTGACTTTGTACAAGTTACCTGATCTCTTTTAGACTTGTTTTTCTGGAAATAGAAGGGTTTCAAGCCAGAAGGATCAGGCTTGGGAGCCTGTAAAGCACATCGCTTTTCTGACCCATGTGTAAAGTACTGTCAGATTTATTATAAGCTGGTGCACTTAAGAGGTATCAAGAACTCCTTGATTGGTTCTGTAGTATTGAACTTTGAGACTTACCAGAAGATAGAACTGAAGCTATCAGAAAGTGGAGTTTCTGCATAAGGCACCATATCAGTGCCAGATTATCACCAACAATATTCCAGAAAGGTGGTCATCCAATTTCCACCTCTTGGGATGGAAAATTCACTCGTTTTTAAACAGATTATCTCCAGTAAGAAAAGTTTTAAATGAAACTATGTATTTAATATCTGAACACCAAATACATATAAATTATATACATATGTGTAATAAAATAATTTACCTTTATATATATACATGGTGACCCTTAGAAAATCTGAAGGCAACTATCATACTCCCCTTGGTCTCTTACCTTTAACAGAAACATGTTCAATTCTTTAAATAAGTTTTCACATGCAATGACTTCCAGCTCCCTTGCTTACTGATTTGTTATTCTCTGAATATTCTGGAATTAGTTTGAAGGTTACTAGTTCCCGAAAAGTGGCCCCAGAGCTGGTTTTCTGAGCAGGCCCCCGCTCCTGCTGAGCACTGCCTCATTTTGGGGGGCAGATCATTCCTACTCCCTCTTACCTACTCACTCCAAGTGGTCTTTTCAAAAGCAAGCAAAGCTTCAAGCCTTTTGGATCAAACTCCATTCTTCATTTGTTTCTAGATAGCTGGCTGAAAGACTGAAACCTGACCAGGGCATGTGTTTTTGGATTTTACTTCCACTGTGTCTTTCTGCTTGACCTGGATCTTTGAACGCTAAATTTTGTTAGGTTTCTTGAATACGAAAACTCATTTGTGACATCCAGTTTTCCCTGATACACTGGATTCTGACCTCATTTTTGCCCACAGGACTCCCAGTGCTATTCTTTCTGCCTGCCCGCATCCCAGGCCTAATTTCTCCAGAATTTCTTCTCTTACGGTTATCTTGAGTCTGACACAAAAGTCTCTTCTTCCTCTCAATTCCTCCAGCTCTGAATGTCTGCACCATTCATTTCACATTTATCAAACATAGGCTTGGGTCATCAGTTACCCTTAAAAGCACATGTCTGGTCTGCCCAGTTGGATTAATCATATTCTGTAGTTGGAACTAGGGTTTTTGATATTTTGATAGTCAATACAATGCTTAATGTAAATCCTTGAACAAATTAAATTCTTAATAATGCTTAATAAATAATTGTTGGGCTAAAGCTCAACACTCCTACTCCTGTGATGGCCAAACATGACTTCTCCTTTAACGTACTTTGGAAAATGATTAGGTTTTTGGACCAGTCATTAGATTTGTATCTTGAAGAATTTGTTTATTTCCTCTTCTCTGACTTTTAAAATTGTGTCACATGCTGGATATTCCTTTTAGGTTTGGTTGCCAGGAAAGTTATAATGAAGTTCACCTACTGTGTTGGCTCCATGCTTCCCTTACTGTTTTCAATTCTAACTTCCAGTTTTTATTTCTATTATATTAATTGTATGTGATGCCTTTCTCTCATTTTTTAGTAAGACATTTTAAAATCCTTTCTGAGAAGGAAGGGTATTACAAATACATTTGTACAAGGCTCTTACTAATAGAAATAAAACTTTTTTAAACTTTTCTTTTGCATTTTGACATTTAGGAAGTAAAAAAGGACAATCTGAAGAAGATATAAGAGGCAGAGTAAGTCTAGATCCCTACCCATTGAAGAAATGTTTATCATTTTGCAAACAAGCTGATTGTAATTTTTTTTGAAATGTAAGATGAATTACATAATTGGAACTTCAGATGGAAAAGAGACTAAGAGATTCATATGTTACAAATAATACTACTAAGTTACTTAGAACAGAGCCATCTGGACAGAATCCATGTTGATATGTGAAAGAAAGGCAAGTAATTTCCTTGAGATATACCTCCATGAAATATCTTCCAAAATAGGCAAAATATGAGTTTGGGGTACAATAAGAAATACTGAACTTAAATCAATGTTTAACAACTCTAAGGGACATGGAGTAACTATAAAGCAATGAGAAGTTTTGTGTGTTGTTCATTTTTACTATTTTTGAGTCCTATTCCATATTACCCTAATGTCGTGACAAGGTGAAAATGGCAAGTTTCCTGTAATCAGTGCTAGATATTAGATTGTATTCCAAATTCCGTAAGAATTATTTTATACTACCTAGTTTAGTGCTTTAGTTTTATATTATTGTCTAGTTGATTCAACTGATGGTTAGATACAGGAGACACAAATGCATAAGCTCTAGCAATTGATTTCAAGAGCTTACTTCCTAATAGGAGAGCATATAGACTGGAATTAATCTAATTATATCCGTTGTATTTCATCTTGCCTCTTCAAATATATGATGTGTGGCTGCAGAGAAGTATGATGTCATCTTATACTTTGATACCTCCCTGTTGTGTCAGGTAGCAGTAACAACCCATACAAAAATAAGCAGGATTTTAACAAGGTGGTGTGATACAACTAAACTTTTGAGATGACCCTACCATAAATCACTGTAGTGTATAAATCCACAAAAGAGAAAACAACCTTAAAGAAATTTAAAAAGAATAAAAAGGTTTTAAGTTCTAGTATCAGTTGGCATATAGTTAATTCTCAAAGTGACTGGCACAGTTATCCAAACAGCTGGTGTTTCACAAGCACTTGATGTTTGACTGATTGATGTAGAACAGCAACTAAACCATTGGAACAATGATGTGGTCTCCAGACCACATCAGTTTATAAATCAGCTCATGTGTACATTGTAGAAGTGCTCCCTTTTTTGCTAGGTGTCTTTTGTTGTAGGGTTGTCATCCATGAACCTTGCAATGGGCAAGGAAAAGATATTACTTTTTCTCCCCTACACTAACAATACCCTTTACACACACACATTTAATATTTTATTTGGCACAGAAGCCTTCAGAAATGAAGACCCAGTGATCCAGGGAAAACCATATTTTTATAGACAGTCATGCAGAAATGTGATGGTAAAACCAAAAGGTATTGTTTAATGGTAATAACCTTGTGGTGGGGGGAGCTTAGTAAGGGCTGTTCTTTCAAATTCTTCTTGGCCTTCTGGTTATAGGGCATAACCTCTCTGGAATGAGGGTCTTATGACCTTCTCTCAGGGGGATAGGTCAGAGAACTATTTCATGGCCTGCTTCAGGGGAGAAAGATGGAAGAAGGTCAGAGAGTGACTTTTGGGCTTTCATTGTTTTCTCAATTTCCTTTAGCTTAAAATACTCAGTATGCCAAGGTGGTATATTTTGGGGTATTGTGTTCTGAGCTCCAACATGAGACATCAGGATGGTGGTGATGAAGGAAAAATATACGAATGAGGATTACAACAGAGGTGGTGTCTGGATCTGGTCTAAGATAAGATTAGCAGTGTTTCCAGATCTGAAATACAATTACTCGGTGTTTGGAAGTCAGTCAGATATTAAGCAGGTAAGAAATGGTAATCTCAGGACTCCACTATCTGGTAAAGGATTGTTCGTGACATTTAGGGGACTGAGAAATGGAAGATCAAAGATAATGACCAAGGTCGGACAGATGTTCACCCTCTGGGAGAAATTTTAGTCAAAAAGGTTAAATGGCCCATCAGATGGAAGTATATCAATTTCTGAGGAAACAAGGAGATCTCAAGTCAGGTTTCCAGTACTTAGGAGTCTAGTAGAGGAAATAAGACAGTATTAAAAACTATAGCCCATGATAATGTTCAAAAGAAGGATATAATCAAAGTACTGTAGACCGACAAAGACTGAATGTAAGGGAAATAGTATTAAGTAAATGGATATTATGTACTAAAAGCATGCTAGCTATTAAAAATGTGCAGGAGGAAGATACCATGTCAGTTGGAAGATTAGAAAAGGCTTTGTCATTAATGTCTTTAAAGTAGGTGATCAGAGAACGAAATCTGAAGCCAGATGATCTGGATTCTAATCTTATCATTGAAACACTGTGATTTTTTTTGACAATTGCTTAAATAGTTTAAACTTGGGATCTCTATTATGAAAACTTAGGACAGTAGTAGCTATCTAACCTTACAGAATGATGGTGAGAACAAAATGAGCTGAACTGTAAAGTTACTTGAAGGTGGTAAAATCTTATAAGTTATCATTTATAACAAATAAATATAATTCCGTAGAAATAAATGCTCTACAAATTTTAGGTATTTGAAAAAAATGGAAAATTAAAAATGAATCCTGTTGCATTACTGCCATCATGTCATAATACTGTGACATATTTCCTTCTAATGGTAAAAGATCCATTCTACATTGCTTTATTCTTGGAAAATAGTCTAGTTATCAGAACAACAATCTATTTTATAGTGGAATATTTCTTAAGTAATTTTCTTGAAATACAATTTTTGAAATACCAATTGTATTTAACTGACATTCATATTGTTGAATATGTCAAATCCAACTTGATTTAATATAAATATTAGACAAGATTTTGGGTTCTCTTCAGAGCTAGCAAGGAATCCTTAAAAATCAGGCATAGTTGGGCTTAGGGAAAACCAAAATGTCGATGATTTGCTTTAATGGAAGATTATTTATTGGTCATATGTATAGTTTTAGACTTATCTTACAGATTTAATCTTTGTAGCATTAATTGATAGTTTTCAGGAGGGTTTTGTCATAGTGAGAATAAAGATAACATAGTCTTGGTCTCTTTCTGCTTCAGAGTTAAGCCTCCTGTACAAACTGAGGAACGAAATCTTTTTGTGGACTACTCAAAACTGGCATCCTTGTAGGTCATCTGATAAATGGCTTATCCCCAAGTATGCCTTATGCTTTCTCCAGAGTCCAAAAGAATCTACCAAATGTTGTGCTTCTCATTCTAACTGGTGTGAGATGGTATCTCATTGTGGTTTTGATTTGCATTTCTCTGATGGCCAGTGATGATGAGCATTTTTTCATGTGTCTTTTGGCTGCATAAATGTCTTCTTTTGAGAAGTGTCTGTTCATATCCTTTGCCCACTTGTTGATGGGGTTGTTTTTTTCTTGTAAATTTGTTTGAGTTCATTGTAGATTCTGGATATTAGCCGTTTGTCAGATGAGTAGATTGCAAAAATTTTCTCCCATTCTGTAGGTTGCCTGTTCACTCTGATGGTAGTTTCTTTTGCTGTGCAGAAGTTCTTGGGTTTAATTAGATCCCATTTGTCAATTTTGGCTTTTGTTGCCATTGCTTTTGGTGTTTTAAACATGAAGTCCTTGCCCATGCCTATGTCCTGAAGGGTACTGCCTAGGTTTTCTTCTAGGGTTTTTATGGTTGTAGGTCTAACATTTAAGTCTTTAATCCATCTTGAATTAATTTTTATATAAGGTGTAAGGAAGGGATCCAGTTTCAGCTTTCTACATATGGCTAGCCAGTTTTCCCAGCACCATTTATTAAATAGGGAATCCTTTCCCCATTTCTTGTTTTTGTCAGGTTTGTCAAAGATCAGATAGTTGTAGATATGCGGCATTATTTCTGAGGGCTCTGTTCTGTTCCATTGGTCTCTATCTCTGTTTTGGTACCAGTACCATGCTGTTTTGGTTACTGTAGCCTTGTAGTATAGTTTGAAGTCAAGTAGTGTGATGCCTCCAGCTTTGCTCTTTGGCTTAGGATTGTCTTGGCAATGCAGGCTCTTTTTTGGTTTTACATGAACTTTAAAGTAGTTTTTTCCAATTCTGTGAAGAAAGTCATTGGTAGCTTGATGGGGATGGTATTGAATCTATAAATTACCTTGGGCAGTATGGCCATTTTCACAATATTGATTCTTTCTACCCATGAGCATGGAATGTTCTTCCATTTGTTTGTGTCCTCTTTTATTTCATTGAGCAGTGGTTTGTAGTTCTCCTTGAAGAGGTCCTTCGCATCCCTTGTAAGTTGGATGCTTAGGTATTTTATTCTCTTTGAAGCAATTGTGAATGGGAGTTCACTCATGATTTGGCTCTCTGTTTGTCTGTTATTGGTGTATAAAAATGCTTGTGATTTTTGCACATTGATTTTGTATCCTGAGACTTTGCTAAAGTTGCCTATCAGCTTAAGGAGGAATGGCGATCATTAAAAAGTCAGGAAACAACAGGTGCTGGAGAGGATGTGGAGAAATAGGAACACTTTTACACTGTTGGTGGGACTGTAAACTAGTTCAACCATTGTGGAAGTCAGTGTGGCAATTCCTCAGGGATCTAGAACTAAAAATACCATTTGACCCAGCCATCCTATTACTGGGTATATACCCAAAGGATTATAAAATATTCTGCTATAAGGACACATGCACACATATGTTTATTGCGGCACTATTCACAATAGCAAAGACTTGGAACCAACCCAAATGTCCAACAATGATAGACTGGATTAAGAAAATGTGGCACGCATACACCATGGAATACTATGCAGCCATAAAAAATGATGAGTTCATGTCCTTTGTAGAGACATGGATGAAACTGGAAACCATCATTCTCAGCAAACTATCGCAAGGACAAAAAACCAAACACCACATGTTCTCACTCATAGGTGGGAATTGAACAGTGAGAACACATGGACACAGGAAGGGGAACATCACACACTGGGGCCTATTGTGGGGTGGGGGGAGGGGGGAGGGATAGCATTAGGAGATATACCTAATGCTAAATGACGAGTTAAAGGGTGCAGCACACCAACATGGCACATGTATACATATGTAACAAACCTGCATGTTGTGCACATGTACCCTAAAACTTAAAGTATAATAAAAATAAATAAATAAAGTACAGCTGTAGCCTGATAAGATTTTAAAAAATATATTGTGGTTATCTTTTTATCTTTTTTTGAGGAGTTATTCTGGCATGCCCCAAATCATTGTATCCCTAGAAATTTCACAGAAGTGTCAGGCCCCTGAAACTTGTGGGATTTTACTCCAATTGTTTCGTATGTATGTGTCTTATTAGGTGCATTATGGGTGCTTGTCAATTTCTGGACTTGTCACCAGGTGCAAATGAGTATGCTGTCATTAATATAGTAGACTGGTATGAGGTCAGAATAATTGAGGTTCTTGTGGGCTACATTATAACTGACAGCAAGACTGTTGACCTACTCCTGAGTTAAAATGGTGAAAGTATACTGCTGTCCTTGCCCTGTAAAAGTGAATTGCTTTGATCTTCCCTATGGATGGTTATCATGAATAAATCATTTGCCAACGTAATAAAAACATACCATCTGCCAGAGACTGTGCCGATTTATTTTAGTAAAGGTACCCACCTGGTACAGCTGCTTCGATTATGGAGATCTCCTGCTTAAGTGTCTGCTAATCATCCTACAACCCATCTGGGGTTCACATTCAATGGAGATATGACAAAGATAATCAACATTATGTCTTTCAATATATGATGGTTCCATATATGTATGGTGGCTCCAAATTTTGTAATTCTTTTAGATGTATTGCTTCTTAGTGTGGAGGATGTGGCAGTTCAGGAGCTTCTGTTGTCATTTCTTCCTGCCGTTACTTCACAGGTTAGGAAACCAGTTGAGGGTTCTGTCAAGTGCTAAGTATATTTATCTGAATTACATAAAGAGAACTGGGGAAATAACGTTATTGGGAGAGTATGGGGGTGGTTTGTGGACCTTTGGATGATGTGCAACAGATTTTGGTTAAAACACAACTTGTCATTTGGATTCCATAAACTCTCATTTAAACAAGGATTGCCTTTGAAATCTCCTGATATCATGTTCTCTTGTACCTCATATCTAATAGTTCTAGAAAAAAATCTGTGAATTTCCCTTGTCCCAGTTCATGCTAAGGAATAATTACAGATCTCAATGAGAAAAGATAGAAATAATATACACTGTGTATCTTTGTGGAGATATTTCAAGGTCCTTCCTTAAGGGATTCAGCCTCTACTTCAATGAATAGACTCTATTCTTGGAAACACTTAGATCTTGAAATGGTGTGTAGATCACTCTTTTCTATTGCGGTGGATGATTTCAGTCATTTTTTTTGGCCAGATTTTGATATTTTTGATTATATAAATCAAATGAAAACTTAGTTTGCTTTTCCCACAAGGGTGCCTAGATAATCAGTGAGGAGAAAGAAAGTATTTTCAAAAAATGCTGCTGGGAAAACTGAATATCCACATTAAAAGAATGAAGCTGAATTCCTAACTCACACTATATATAAAAATTATCTCAAAATGTATCATATATTTAAATGTAAGTGTTAAAACTATTAAACTCTTGGAAGGAAATGCAGGAGTAAATCTTTATGATCTTGAATTAGGCACTGGTTTCATAGATATAACACCAAAACCATAAACAACAAAAGAAAAAATAGATAAATTGGACTTAAAGTAAAGCATTTTGTGCTACAATGACACCATCAAAAAACTAAAAAGATAACTGACAGAATGAAAGAAAATATTTGCTAATCATATATCTGATTGGAGACTTATATTCAGAATATACAGGAACTCTTACAACTCAATAACCAAAAGACAGACTAACTTTTAAAATATGCAAAGGATTTGAATCGACTTTTCTTTAAAGAAAAAGTATGAATAATATATATGCACATGGAAAGATAATTAGCATTATTAATCGTCAAGAAGTGCAAATCAAAACCAGAATCATCAAGAATCATCAAGAATCATCAAGAAGTGCAATCATCAAGAAGTGCAAATCAAAACCACACACACTAGGACAGCTGAAATAACAAAGAAAGACACTATCAAGTGTTGGTGGAGTTGTGGAGAAATTGGAACGCTTTTACATTGCTGGGAGACTGTCAAATGGGACAGCTACTTTGTAAAACACTTTGGCACTTTCTCAAAATGTTAAACATAGAGTAACATTATGTCCCAGCAATTCTACTTCCAAGTTTATTCACAAGATAATTGAAGTCATACACCACTCAAAAGCTTATATACAAATGTTCATTGTGGCATTATGCGTAATAGCCAAAAGTGAAAGCTACTGATAAATAGATAGACAAAATATCCATACAATTGAATATTATTTAACAATCAAAAAGAATGAAGTAATGACATGTACTTTAACATGGATGAACCTGAAAAACATTATGCTAAGTGAAAGAGGTCAGTCACAAAACGTCACGTATTGTATGATTCCGTTTATTCACAGAATATTCACAGAGATAAAAGGTAGATTAATGATTGCCAGGAGACTGGGGAAAAGGGGGGATGGGGAGCAACTGCTAATTGGGATGGGGTTTCTTTTTGGGTGTATGAAATGTTCAAAAATCACATGGTAGTGATGTTTGCACAACTCTGAATCTACCAAAAAATGCTGAATTGTACACTTTTAAGGGTGAATTTCAAGGTATGTTAATATTTGTCTCAATAAAACAGTTATTTTAATAATGTAGTTTGCTCTCCATCTAAGAATATCATGATCTCTTAGTCACCATCATAGATTGTATGTCAAAACATTCTGATTGGCATTCCCATGTTGCTACCCATGCAGTAAGTCAGCCCATCTTGCTTCTGACAGTTAAGTACCGCTATTTTGTCTCTGCGTTCCAAGATCCCACCAACCTCATTGATATTAGGGAGTCCAAATACATGTAGCAACCCCCATCATAACCTTAAAAATCTAGAATGGAATTTCTCAAAGATACTTCTGCCCTTTTCAAAGGATCACAGTAGTCATAGTCTCTCCTGCAGGCTCTCTTGTGGAAAAGAGGCGGAGGTTCTTGAACCATATGCAGTAAATTTATTTTAACATCTCTACTTCCATATGCCTTCTAATCTTTTCTTTGGTTATGCTAAAGATGCTCTATCAATCTAATTTCATTTGTAGTAGGCCATAAACAAGTCTGGACTTCAATGAGCTACCCCACCAAACCATTAGGAACCCTTCTATGTGCTCTTTACAAACTATTAAATCATGAGTGAAGGGTTAGTGTTCATTAGTAAATTCTCTCCTATCCAATCATATATTCTGAGTCCCCTGATTCTACTCTACATTGTTAAAATCCACTCCCACAAGTTTCTCCAGTTTCTGCCAGGTTATATTTGCCAGGTTCTGCTATTCGTCTGTTGTAGGATACTTTCCTTGAAACTTACACTTCTCCAATCAGGCTGTGATAAGACCTGACTCAGCTTTTAGCCAAGGGACAAAGAGGAACAAATAAGTTTTGTGCAGAATGGCGCAAATTGTTGCTGTCATGCTGTTTTGCTTATTTGTTAATAAAAAGTCCAACTACTTCAGCTACTCAGGAGGCTGAGGCAGGAGAATAGCCTGAACCCGGAAGGCGGAGCTTGCAGTGAGCTGAGATCACGCCACTGCACTCTAGCCTGGGCGACAGGGCGAGACTCCGTCTCAGAAAAAAAAAAAAAGTTTACCTACTTAATATAAACTTATAGCATGCTTATATTTTATGCCACAAATATAAATATATAAATATAAATAAAAATATCAGCTTGGTAATATTTCTGATATACACTTCTGGTCTTTAAGAATTTTTTTGCAATGGTAACTGTAGAAAAGTTATCACAAAACAAACCTTATCCTTAAAATAGTAATCTCTTCCTAAAAATTCAACAAGTAATTATTGTTTGGTGAAAGAATATACTTACAAAACAAATTAATAGGATTGCTTTGTCTGGTCCTTCAGTGAAAATTTATCCAGTGATTATATTCCTATTGATCAAGCAAAGGATGAAAGTAAAGATACTCATTTGAGAATGTATTCACTTGAGATCCCCCAGAAAGAGACCCTGGCAGGAGGAATTAAGCGACTTATTTGGGACCTGTGTTCCTAGGTAGCATTAGTGGGGGAGTGGAGAAGTGAGACAGGAAAGAAGACACTGACTCAGAGTACATTAATGAGCAGTTGCCACTGTGGCCAATTGGCACTTAACCCTTCTATGGATCTCCAGGAGATGATATGTGCATGGAACCCTTCAGAATGATCTCACTCAAGGAGAAAGGTGGCTGAGGCCTGTCCTCCAACTGCTGACTGTCACTGTCTGAAGTCTGCCTCTGAGAGTGTTGACTTCCTAGCTCTGGCCATCTCAGCTTACCCCAAAAATGCCCTCAGGTGGAGAGTCACAGTTTCTTACAGTTGGACACCACTGACCTGAATGAAGACAGTAAGTACCAGGGAATATGGGCAGGATCTCAATACACTTCAGTTGAACAAATAAACATGTCCCACATCCTTTAGCATTTGGCTCTCAAGGTCATGAATTTAATGATATTTGTTGATCTCTTATAAGTGAAGAATTAAGAAGTGGAAAGGTCATTTAACATAAGAACCCTTCCCCCACCTTACCATGAGAGTAAGCAATTTGTTTCTTTTGATTACCATGATATCCTCAGTATCTGGTAGAATACCCAATTACTATTTTTTGATGACATTATAATGTCTATTTTCTAACATTATTGAAAAGAAAGCTTTCTCTTTTTTTTTTTTTGATTTTTTAATATCACGGTTCAGAGATCTCCACTAATCAGTTAACCAGAGCCTGGTAAACAGTAGGAACTTAGTAAATATTAGTAGAATGAATAAATGAACTGAAGACAGTCATTATTACTGTTATATTTTTAGTCATGCTATATTCATTTCAATTAATACTAATATTTAGCGATTAAAATTATGTTATGTTCTAATGGAAGCTAGAGTGCTTGGTGTGCTGATAAATACCAGAAGATCGAATTCTTTTGTAAGTGATACATGAGTCTATTTAATCTGCATACATTTTCTATTAGTTTTAGTATATGTAGAATTTCACATTACCCAGTTTGTGTCTACATTAAGAAATGTTTTGACTTTTGAAATACAAACACACATAACATAAACACAAACACACGAACACACACACATGTACAAACACACACATATACAACTAGCCCCCTCTATCCTTTCCAAGGAGATATAGGAGATTTCACTCAGTTTAGAATAATTTATATTTGGCACTGGACTATATTAAATAATTTATTTTACAAAATTTCTTTAAAAGATTTTTTTCTTAGGTTCTTGGAATTGGTTTGCCTGCCCTTGAACACGTATTTGAAAGTGGAGGTCAGCCTGACTCAGAAAAGTTTTAGTACAGCAGAAACCAACGTGGAGTTATACATGAACTTCAAGTGATCCACAAAATACAAATTCAACCCTATATTTCCTTTATTTTGTACCTATCATTAGAGCATTTGGTGTCTTCTTTAAGTATTTTTTCCCCCTGCTTTGGCCTAGATTGTATTTGTCTGATTAATTCTTATTTATTCTATAGATACTCTTTTTTTTTTTTTTTTTTTTGTTTTTGTTTTTGAGACGGAGTCTCACTCTGTCGCCCAGGCTGGAGTGCAGTGGCGTGATCTTGGCTCACTGCAAGCTCCACCTCCTGGGTTCACGGCATTCTCCCACCTCAGCCTCCAGAGTAGCTGGGACCACAGGCGCCTGCCACCACGCCCGGCTAATTTTTTTTTTTTTTTTGTATTTTTAGTAGAGACAGGGTTTCACCATTCACAGGATGGTCTCGATCTCCTGACCTTGTGATCTGCCCACCTCGGCCTCCCAAAGTGCTGGGATTACAGGCTGAGCCACCGCGCCCGGCCTAGATATTTTCTTAAAGCTTCCATTCTCCAGGATGCCTTCCCTGAATCCTTGTTCGCTAAGTAAAATTTAGGTGCTTCTGCTTCTTATTTCCCCACAGCAAACTCAATACTTTCCCTCCAGCAGTACTGCGTAAGCTCAGTGGGAGCAGGGGCCACGTCTACTTTGTGAAACCCTCGCACCTGTCCAGAGCCTGCCACGATGCAAGTGCTCAAAATCTCAAAATGCACGAAGGACTGGAGGAATAAGTTATCCGTGATCTTTGCCTTCAACCCCATTTTTTACCCCATCCCACCTTACCTTGCTCTCCCATACTGAACATATTTTAGTTCCTCAATCATGCCATGTGATGTCTGTCTCCCAGGCCTGGCACATGCTGTTCCGTTCCCTGAGAGCAACTCTCTTCTTCCTCTTCATCACGCTCAGTCTGGCTCATCCTTCAAATGTCAGCTTACAGCCACCTTCCTCTGGGAAGCCTCTCTCTCCATCGACCACTCTTCAGCTGGGCACTACGTTCCTGGCCCTGTAGCACTACCTGTGTGTTCCATCGATGCTTGTTGACATACATCTTCCCTGTTCTCACATACTCACTCAGTTTGTGCACCTTCAATTTTTCTGGAATGAATAAATGAGTGACCTAGTGTTCTGATGAACAACTTGTGGAAGACACTTAACATACAGTGGCCTCAGAGCACCTATTTTTTGCCTTCTGGCTTCTTGGAGAAACAAAACTTAAAATGAATTGAAATTCAATTCAATTGGTTAATGGGCCTGCTTTTCCATTCAGAGTGTGAGGCATCAAATTATTTTATTTCATTTTTTATTATTTTATTTTAAGTTCTGAGATACATGTGCAGGTTGTGCAGATTTGTTACATAGGTAAATATGTGCCTTGGTGGTTTGCTGCACCTATCATCCCATCACCTAGGTATTAAGCCGAGCATGTATTAGCTATTTATGCTGATGCTCTTCCTCCCCTTGCCCTTCCCAACAGGCCCCAGTGTGTGTTGTTCCCCTCCCTGTGTCCATGTGTTCATGTTGTTCAGCTCCCACTTATAAGTGAGAACATGCAGTGCTTGGTTTTGTGTTCCTGCATTAGTTTGCTGAGGATAATAGCTTTGAGCTCCATCCATGTCCCTGCAAAGGACATGATCTTGTTCCTTTTTATGGCTGCATAGTATTCTATGGTGTGTATGTGCCACATTTTCTTTATCCAGTCTATCATTATGCGCATTTGGGTTGATTCCATGTCTTTACTATTGTGAATAGTGCTGCAATGAACATAAATGTGCATGTATCTTTATAATAGAATGATTTATATTCCTTTGGGTATATACTCAGTAATGAGATTGCTAGGTCAGATTGTATTTCTGGTTCTAGGTCTTTGAGGAATCACCACTCTGTCTTCCACAATGGTTGAACTAATTTACATTCCCACCAACAGTGTAAAAGCATTCCTATTTCTTCACAGCCTCACCAGCATCTGTTGTTTCTTTACTTTTTAATAATCGCCATTCTAACTGGCATGAGGTGGTATCTCATCGTGGCTTTGATGTGCATTTCTCTGATGATCAGTGATGTTGACATTTTATTTTCATGTGTTTGTTGGCTGCATAAATGTCTTCTTTTGAGAAGTGTCTGTTCATGTCCTTTGCCCACTTTTTAATGGGGTTGTTTGTTTTTTCTTTGTTTAAGTTCCCTATAGATTCTGGATATTAGACCTTTGTCATATGGGCAGATTGCAAAAATTTTCTCCCATTCTGTAGGTTGTCTGTTTACTCTGCTGATAGTTTCTTTTGCTGTGCAGAAGCTCTTTAGTTTAATTAGATCCCATTTGTCAATTTTTGCTTTTGTTGCAATTACTTTTGACACTTTTGTCATGAAATCTTTTTGTGTGCCTATGTCCTGAATGGTATTGCCTAGATTTTCTTCTAGGGTTTTTACAGTTTTGGGTTTTACATTTAAGTCTTTAATCCATCTTGAGTTAATTTTTGTGTAAGGTGCAAGGAAAGAGTCCAGTTTCTGTTTTCTGCAGATGGCTAGCCAATTCTCCCAGCACCATTTATTAAATAGGAAATCCTTTCCCCATTGCTTGTTTTTGTCAGGATTGTTGAAGATCAGATGGTTGTAGATGTGTGGTCTTATTTCTGAGTTTTCTGTTCTGTTCCATTGGTCTATATGTCTGTTTTGTACCAGTACCATGCTGTTTTGATTACTGTAGCCTTGTAGTACAGTTTGAAGTTGGGTAGTGTGAGAGGCATTAAATTACTAAGAAAAAGTCCCTGAACTTTTTTGATTGTATATCTCATTTGTAAAAAAGCTTTGAGTACATATATTTGTATATGTATGTGCATATAAAAACACAAATATGCATGCAATATAAGCTACAATAAACAATACAAAATAAGATGAATTATCAAAATAAATGTAAGTAGAAGTTACCATTTTTCTTCACACTCCTTAAATACATGCTTTAGAAATCTTTTATATAGATTTAAGAGCATCAACACAACCTGGGCTCTAAACATAATTCAGAAGGAATGACTTGGGGCATAAACTCCAGGCCTTAAGTGTGGCAGGTGTAAAATGGAAATAATAGCCACTATTTGTGGTTTTTGCAATAATTAAAGAAGATATTGTATGCAAAGATATCTAGTAGCACGCTGAGCATCTATTAGGTATTAAATGTTATTTGACTTAAAATATTCCTTCTGATGAATTATTACTAAATATTTTAAGATATTCTATGTATTTCTGATATAACATGTATACATATACACTGCTGCTCTTTTTCAATTATTGAAATATTAAATCATGTATTGAATTATATCTATTTTTTTTTTTTTTGAGATGGAGTCTCACACTGTCGCCCAGGCTGGAGTGCAGTGGCGTGATCTTGGCTCACTGCAAGCTCCACCTCCCGGGTTCATGCCATTCTCCTGCCTCAGCCTCCTGAGTAGCTGGGACTACAGGCACCTGCCACCACACCCGGCTAATTTTTGTATTTTTAGTAGAGATGGGGTTTCACCTTGTTAGCCAGGATGGTCTCAATCTCCTGACCTCATGATCCACCTGCCTTGGCCTCCCAAAGTGTTGGGATTACAGGCGTGAGCCACCGTACCTGGCCGAATTATGTCTATTTTTATTAACAAAATTTGTTCTGTTATATAAAGGTAATTGGAATTATAATGTTACTTTGACATAAGATTTATTTTATTTCTTTTGATATAAACTGCAAAAATATACTACAATATATACATTTCATACACCTAGAGGTATGAAAATACTCACAGGAGTGTATTCTATTATTAGGTTGGCACAAAAGAATTTGCGATTAAAAGTAATGGCAAAAACCACAATTACTTTTGCACCAACCTAATAGCATATACAGATATCTGCCATTTTAAAAAGAACATGACAGTGGAAAATCACTTTGGTAAAGTTGTAATAATGTTTTCTTTTTTGGTGAAAAGCTGATCTACAAAACTCCCTCAGAGTTATGTTGATGGGACATATTTATAAATTTGAATATTCCATGGAAAGCTGTGTATAAATAAAATAGAATATTTCAAGTCATAAATTCAGTTTAATTGTAACTTGCTCATGTGAAGTGTTTTTAAAACACGATACGATATCTGTGTGTCTGTATGAAGAAGATACAGAGCATAGCTCATTTCTTTTTGATTAAAGATAAATTTTCATTTGAATATCATAACACTGCTGCCTAGTGCTTTATGGTCCTAATAGTATCATTTATTACTGAAGAAAAACATAAATTGGATTAAAAATGGAAGTCTCTCTATGAAAGGTTGTAGGAAAAAATTCACGGAAATGTGGAACAGAATGGAGACCAGGAGCACTTTACTCATTTACCATTTTTTCACCTAATACATTTTTAACAAAATGTCAACATGTGCTGGGCACTGTTCTAGGCCCTGGAGGTTTAGTAATCACCAAAGTGTATAAAGTCATAGGTCTCACGTGGAATGGGAACTGGTTTGAAACAGACAGTAAACAATATTCAGACAAACACATTAGAAAACATAATATAGTGAAATGTGCTTTGCAGAAAACTATATCATGTAAATGGATAAAGAATGATGGGTGAGCAGTGAAGCTGTTATTATAGATAGGTTGGTCAGGGAGTGCTTCTTTGATGAGAAGACATTTGAGCTAAGGCCTGCCTCAGGCAGTGGGAAGAGCAAGAGTAAGGCCCTGAGCTGAGTGGGCTGATATATTGAAAGAAGAGCCAAGAGATCAGTGTAGCGGAGTTGAATAAATGAGGGGAAGAGTGGTAGGTAAAATATTTTGTAGTGTATTCAGGGCCCAGATCATGTCAGGCCTTGTTATTCATGGTGAGGACTTTGAATTTTACTTTAAAGGGGGTGGGAAGCACCTAGATGATTTTGAGCAAGGTCAGGATGGAATAAGGTGCACATTTTAGAAAGATTGCTCTAGGTGTTGTGTGGCACAAACAGAGTGGGGAGGAGGGGGGTGAGAGAGAGCAGGGATATACGTAGGAAGCTATTAAAATATTTTGGGTAAGAAATGATGATGACATGGCCTGAGAAGGTGGGCATGGTAGGAAGTCTCTGGAGCCATGTCTACATATCCCAAGTCTGGATATATTTTAGTGGCAGCCATCAAAAGTTGCCGAGGGATTGGACTAGAAGTGCAAGAGAAAGAGAAGTCAAACATGCCTCCAATATAATTAGCCTGAACAGCTGGATGAAAGGAGTCATCATTTACTGAAATGGAGAGCACAGGGTGTGGGGAGGAAAGACAAAGAGTCTGGTTTTGGATATATTAATATAAGATGCCTGTTAAACAAAAAGTAGACATGCCAATGAGATGGTTGTATACATGTCAGGGCTGGAGATGTGAATTTAGAAACCATTATGATTAGTTGGTGTTTAAAGCCAGGAGACTGGAAGACATCACAGGATTTTCTTTTTTTAATCATTGTTTTTATTCTGGTAAGCATTAAATAATATGTTCTTCAATTTCCAATGAGGCACTCTAATATCGCATAGGAAAATTCCAAGTGATGAGAAGTATGTATGTCAGGAGCTAATTTTATTCCAAGAGCTAAGGATTCTTTTGAAAATTTAGTAGATGTAATATAATTATTTAAAGGGTTTCAGATATTTTAGATGCAATTAGACTTCAAAATAAGCCTTTTCTAAGGGCTCATTTTTTACTTTAAGAATTGAAAGTAGAAAGCCTTAAAATTAGTTCGATTTAAAAAACAAAAATGAAAGTGTACCCTTTTCCAAGAATGTGAAAAGAATCTGAAAAGCATTCATGATTTGCAAAGGGTGTAAAGCAGCGAATGGTGAAATCTGAATTTGAAGCCAGGTCTCTCTTTTTCAGGGCCCATGTTTTTATGCCATACCACATCCATGGCAGTTACTATGTTCAGGAAATAAAGAGAATGTGATATTTTCTACTCTTCTCATTTGTTTTTTTTTTTTTGGAGAAAAAGTATAAAACTTGTTTTTAAATCACCAAGGTATATAGAATTCAATTCCATTGTTTTAAAAGTTGATATTCTATTTCACATAACAGTCTGAACCATATACCTGTACTTACTTTTTATGATTATATATTTTAAAAGTTCTATTGGTTTTCCTTGTTATGAAATGAAACACAACCATTGTAAAATTCACCTAATATAAAAATATAAGGAGGAGAAAAAAACTAAAGACTCCACCAGAAAACTATTCAAACTGATAAATGAATTCAGTAAAGTTACAGGATACAAAATCAGCATACAAAAATTGGTAGTATTTCTATATGCCAACACTGAACAATCTGAAAAAGACATAAAAATGTAATCCCATTTACAGTAGCCACACATGAAATTAAATACCTAGGAATTAACCAAAGAAGTAAAAGATCTCTATAATGAAAACTGTGAAACACTGATGAAAGAAATTTTAGAGGACACCAAAAAATGAAAAGATATTTCATGTTCATGGATTGGAAGAATCAATATTGTAATATCGATACTACCCAAAGCAATCTACAGATTCAATTCCTGTCAAAATACCAATGTCTTTCTTCTCAAAAATAGAAAAAACAACCTTAAAATTTATATAAAACCATGGAAGACCTAGAATAGCCAAAGCTATCCTAAACAAAAAGAACAGAACTGGAGGAATCATATTACCTGACTTCAAATTATGCTACTGAGCTATCCTAACCAAAACAGCATGGTACTGGCATAGAAACAGACACACAGACCAATGGAACAGAATAGAGAACCCAGAAACAAATCCACACACCTACAGGGAACTCATTTTCAACAAATGTGCTAAGAACATACACTGGGGAAAGACAGTCTCTTCAATAAATAGTGGTGGGAAAACTGGAGAGCCTTATGCGGAAGAATGAACTTAGACCCTTATTTCTCACCATGTACAAAAATCAAATCAAAATTAATTAAAGACTTAAACCTAAGACCTCAAACTATGAAACTACTACATGAAAACATATGGGAAAAATCTCCAGGACGTTAGTCTGGGCAAAAATTTCCTTAGCAACACCCCGCAAGCACAGGCAACTAAAGCAAAAAATGGACAAATGGGATCACATCAAGTTGCAAAGCTTCTACACAGTAACGGAAACAACTAACAAAGTGAAGATAAGTTTCTCTTCACTTTGTTGGTAATGGGAGAAAATATTTGCAAACTACTCATCTGACAAGGGATTAATAACCAGAATATATAAGGAACTTAAACAACTATGTGGGGAAAAAATCTAATAATCCAATCAAAAAGTGGGCAAAAGATTTGCGTAGACATTTCTCAAAGGGAGACATACAAATGACAAATAGGCTTAAGAAAAATGTTCAACATCATTGATCATCAGAGAAATGCAAATAAAACTACAATAAGATGTCATCTTACCCCGGTTAAAATGTCTTATATCAAAAAAAAGACAGGCAATAAGAAATGCTGGTGAGGATATGGAGAAAAGGGAACCCTTGTACACTGTTGATGGGAATGTAAATTAGTACAACCACTATGGAGAACAGTTTGGAGGTTCTTCAAAAAACTAAAAATAGAGTTGCCATATGATCCAGCAATCCCACTGCTGTGTGTATACCAAAAAGAGAGGATATCAGTTTATCAAAAAGATATCTGCGCTCCTGCATTTGTTGCAGCACTGTTCACAAAACCAAGATTTGGAAGCAACCTAAGTGTCCATCAACAGATGAATGGATAAAGAAAATGTGATAGATATACAAAATGGAGTACTATTCAGCCATAAAAAAGAATGAGATTCAGTCATTTGCAACAACAAGGATGGAACTTGAGATCATTATGTTAGGTGAAATAAGCCAGGCACAGGAAGACAAGCATCATATGTTCTCACTTATTTGTGGGATCTAAAAATCAAAACAATTGAACTAATGGACATAGATAATAGAAAGATGGTTACCAGAGGCTGAGAAAGACAGTGGGTTTGGTGGGGTGGGGAGGAGGTGGGGTTGGTTAATTGGTCCAAAAAAAGAAAAAATGAGTAAGACCTACTGTTTGATAGCACAATAGGGTGACTATAGTCAATAATAACTTAATCGTACATTTTAAAATAACTAAAAGAGTATGATTGGGTTGTTGGTAACACAAAGGATAAATGCTTGAGGGAATGGATACCTCATTTCCGATAATGTGATTATTATGCATTGCATGCCTATATGCAAACATCTCATGTACTCTGTAAATATATACACCTACTATGTACCCACATAAATAAAAAATAATATATATGTGTGTGTGTGTGTGTGTGTGTGTGTGTGTGTGTGTGTGTGTATTTAAGGAGAAAAGTTCTACCACTTCTATCATAGAGATAATCACAATGAAAATTTTGATTATATTTCGAGATTTTTTTCTGTGCATGAACATGCACATACACATACATACATACTCAAACTTTTTTTTTTTTTTTTAACAAAGATGGGAATACAGCAAAATGACAAAGCCATGATGGATTATGGACATTTTCCCAAGCTAATAAGTAAGATCTATTTTATTTATTATATTAGCTACAGAGGATTACATTGATAGGAAAATCATTTATTTAGCAAATCTCCTATTGATGGACGTTTTAACGATTTCCAATTTTTCCCATTATCATCAGTGTTGTGGACAACCATATTAAAGGATATTCTATACAATAAAAATTGTGATGTCAAGTGACAAATTATCCTTCAGAAACATTGTACCAATCTATATTCCTATTGGTAGAATATAAGATGGCCATTTCTCCAAATTCTTGCCAGCATTTTATTTTATGATAGTTACTCATGTGATCAGTGAAAAATGTTTACATTTCTTTCTTTACATATTATTTTTCAGTTGATTGTGGTAAATTAGGATTTATTCCTTGGCCACATTATAGTATTTGCTCATATTTTCATTGTGGTGGTGATTTTCCTAGTTTGTTTGTATTACTACGAGTGTTTCACATAGAAAACAGATCAATCTTTGATTTAATAAGTTATAAATATCCCCCCATCCCACCCAGTTTGTCTTTTGTCTCTTATTTCATATACATACATTTTCACATCAAAGTTTTAAAATTTGGTATACATCAATCTATTCTTCATACATTTTATGGCTTGATGCCATATTAAATACTGTCTCATGCACACACACATGCATGAAAAGTAATATAACTCACAAAATTAGTCCAAGTCTTATAATTTTAGCTCATTATTTTAGCAGTGTAATAATACTGTGTGGCATTTTACATTTTTTAAAGTGCTTGCTTATGTAGTATCTTGTTTCATCCTTACAACAACTCTGAGAAATAGGCAGAATAGCCATTCATTTTTCTCATTTCATTGATGAAGAAGTTGAGATACAGAAGCATAAGAAACAAGCCTGAGATTACACAGTTAATGAGCACTGAGACCAGAAAAAGAACATCAACTGCAACTTTGGAACTCTTCCCACACCAATTAAAGTCTTGTTAATTAATTGTTTATGTGTACAGGACTCCTAGTCAGTGTACATGTCTTCTAGTCCTATTTTCTCCCTTTAGCAATTAGGAAGAATTGGAGGTACCTGGTGGCTACTCAACGAAACACTCTGTGAAAGATGCCCTACGTCAGTGAGGACAAAGGTTTCCCCTTGAGTGATTACCACAATTGATTGGTAATGGCTGCCCAGGGGACTATGAGAATGATTCTGAGGTTGCGTCTGTGCTCAGTTGGAAAGAATGTGATGACTGGATGAGTGACATTTGCATTTAGGCACAGGAAGGCCACATATTTATGCTAATGAAGAGAATAATCGTGCACAATTTATTTTTTGCTTTTGAATTCCTTATCTGATTTTTTAAAAGCAGTTTCTCTTTCTAGTGCTTTTTAATTTATGGCATAAATTTATTCTAGTCTAGGAAACTTGTATGAGATTCATCCTTATTTCAAAACTAATTTTGTGAGTTATGTATACTTTTCATGCACGTGTGTGTGTGTTATAAAATAAATCTCTTGAAAGTCTTTGGCCTTCTTGTTCATCGCTGCATTCCCACTGCCTGCATATATTATATGTTCAATCAGTATTTATTGAATGAATGAAAGTCTAAGTTATTTTTGCATCTTTTTTGAAGCCATAGTTCCTTTATGTGTTACTTTTCATTGATCAGAAACCTAAATCTGTCCTTGTCTGGGAATTGCATAGGCTCTGAAATTGTTAGAATCAAAGAAGTTGAACAGGACATTTAATTTCAGTAAATTATTAGATTTGCCTCAAGAGCCCTGTAATTATATGGATCAAAATTTTAAAATGATTTATCTAGCTATTAGTTAGATTAAAGCATATTTATTAGAACCATGGAGCCCTAGTCTTTGAGGGAGCCTGGTAGTTGATTCATTTGCTACTCTCTCCAACAATATGAGCTCTTTGGGGTTGTAATGCTGATCTCTGTATCACCAATGCCCAGCACAGTGCCTGGTACCTTTCTGGGAGGGGACTTGTTCAGCTCAGTCTTATTTTGCTTGAAAAAAATGGAGGAACCAATGGTAAATCAATTGGTCAGAGCCACCTTTTATTACATGCTTGAGTTAAAGAGCATTACAACCCAGAACTCACTGATACTTCTCTCTTTTTTAAAAAATTGTCTTCCTGTCTCTTTCCTAGGGTGGTCACGGTCATAGATGAAAGTTCCTCATTTTTTTTGTTCTTCTATTCTTTATAGCTAGATAGCTGAGTAGATTCAAGGCCCCTCCTGTAACCTGGCCATCTCTTTTTCTCTGAAGGAAACTAATGCATGATAAACCCTAAATTTATATTAGAAATGGGGGTGAGAGTGGAAAATAAAATGTCCCAGCTTAGACTAAGCTTGAGACTTGATCACTTTTGACTAAAGTACATTAAACAATCAATACATTGATGTTTGGACACTTGTTCTGTTATTCCTTGGATATAGGGCTATTTATATGAAATCCTTTGGGGAGGAGAGCTGAGTAGCACAGAATTATTGGGGCATTCCACTATCATTGGCTTTATATCCTTTAAACAGCAATAAAGTTTGGCTCGGAATCTATTATGGATCATTGCATTCACTCCATAAATGCCTGTTGAATTAATCAATACCTCCTGTCCAGCTCACAACCTAATGTTTGTCTTCCTTCTAAAGCATCTCTCAAATAACTGGTCTCTGCTTGAATTATAAGATATCAACTACCTTAATAGGACTAAAATTTTAAATTAGAACATCAGTTTGGTACTATATTTATTTTAGAGAAAAATTTGATCATTGTAGAGACAGATGGTAGAGTTTGCACCTTTTTTAAAAAAATGCAAACAGGAGCTTTTAGAAGTCTGCTGCTAAAATCACATAAGAATGGAAATTAAGGAAGCAAAGCTGGGATCTAGGAGATGCATTGTAGATATTTTACAATTCTGCACAACGACAACTGAACATGTCAATCATCTTCAGTAGCAAGTCTATAAATTTTGTAAATGAAGAGCCATATAATCTCTAAATTCAGAAAGAAAAGAAAAGACCTCTAGCTGCTGAAAATACACCTAGCACACAAGGATGAATGAAAGTAAGTATAAGCAAATGAAATGAAAGTCACTAGGCTGAAAATGTGGTTTAAAATGCTTCCCTGAGGAAAAATGTAAACATCTAACACTATTGAAGACAGCATCTATTGATTTTAGAGCTGGCATTTTATAATAAAAGAGAGGACTAAAATGAAAATCAAGAAATTTCCAGAAAAGAAATTTTCAAATTCTCTTATCCCATAGTTCCATCTTTCTCTTCAGTTTGAATCCTATAATTTAGGGCTTGCTATAATTCTTGTGACTCACTGAATTACTCTACCAAAAATGTTCAGAGATTTCCATTCATTTGAAATAAAGATAGTGATGGCATGATTTCTATTGTTAGAGAAACAGGGGAAAAGGAAGGAAATGAGAACTGACTGGGCAGGATCCAGGGATTGGATTTCATGTCCTGGAAAAGAGGTGCTTATCAACAATGGGTGTTAGTGAGGGATGGTACCAAAACACAGGTGCTTGCTTTCTGCTTCATTGCCCCGAACTTCCCTCAAAACACTTTCCTTATAATTAGGATGACTGTATAATTTATTGTTGACACAGAGACACTTTTAAGAGTAGGGGGGGACGCAGTAGCTTATGCCTGTAATCCTAGCTCTTTGGGAGGCCGAGGCGGGTGGATCACAAGGTTAGGAGTTCGAGACCAGCCTGGCCAACATAGTGAAATCCCGTCTCTATTAAAAATACAAAAATTAGCTGGGCATGGTGGCCGCTCACCTGTAGTCCCAGCTGTTTGGGAGGCTGAGGCAGGAGGATCGCTTGAACCAGGGAGGCGGAGGTTGCAGTGAGCCGAGATCACACCACTGCACTCCAGCCTGGGCGACAGAGCAAGACTCCATCTCAAAAAAAAGAAAAAGAAAAAAGAAAGTGGGAGGGAGTGCTATGAATAATCACGCCAGAACAGTGGTATCAATCCGACTTTCCTTGCGAAACAGGAATTAACACCACTCTACTTCTAGGTCCTTGTATCTGTGAGCGCAACCTCCTGTGATTAGCATCTCCATTGTCTCTTGCAGATACCATTAGATTCTGATCAGTATTCTCAATAGTGCACTCGCTCCCAAAAGGGTGAATATCCCATCTTTGTTTCCTTTGTTCCTCTCATAGCACAGAACCTAATGAGAGGCTGGCAAGAGCTGCTCCCTCTTAAGAGAAACTCCTCACGCCTGTAATCCCAGCACTTTGGGAGGCCAAGGCAGGTGGATCACGAGGTCAGGAAATGGAGACCATCTTGGCCAACATGGTGAAACCGCATCTCTACTAAAAATACAAAATTAGTTGGCCGTGGTGGCGTGCACCTGTAGTCCCTGCTACTCAGGAGGCTGAGGCAGAAGAATCGCTTGAACCCAGGGGGCAGAGGTTAGGGTGAGCTGAGATTGCACCACTGCACTTCAGCCTGGCGATAGAGCGAGACTTAGCCTAAAAAAGAAAAAAAAAAAAAGGGAAACCCCAATCATCTCCTTTTGCTTTGTATTCTTTGGCTCCTTCTGCCTCTGTAAATGCTCTGGATTAGTGTGGTAATGTAAAGGAGTAGCTTTCCCAGTCTTGGGCTGAGAGCTCTTCCTGCAAACTATTCTCTTTTTACTGACACATGTGTTCTAGACAGGGCTTTACTCACCAGAGGTCCAAGGGGGAGTCCTGAGTTCATGGGTATAGTCCAAATACTCTATTCTTTCTTCTGGACTGAAGTAAGTAAGCCTGTGCAAAAATAATTTTCCACTTGAGTCAGTTTAGTTTACCAAGGTCCATCACTGAGATTTGAGCTTGAAGTTCCAATTGGTAATAAATTATTTCTTTGTTCAGTTTATACACATAAGATAGATAAACATATGGGGAAATTTTCCATTTTTGCTTCCTTGCATTTTTCCACTTGAGCCTTCCTGATGCTCATAGTTTGATTTTCTGTAATGTTCTGCTCTTTCCCTGCCTAGGATCTTTTGGCAATATCAGGAGTTTTTGGAATTGCTTAACTGGTCTGCATCACTTTCTCAGTAGCCTGTGATTCTCCAATTGGGTGCAATTCACAAATATTTCAAAGACCAGGGAAATTTTTTTTCCTTACTTTAAGATACCAACTTTTTCCACTCAGTCAGTTGTCTTTGGCTCTATTTCTTTACTGGTAGATTGAATATAATTTCAAGCCTCTTATGGAGGCCTCTTTTTTCCATCCTATTTATTATTCCCTATAGCCTCTCCTCTGTACATGCTTTTGGTTTTGGTTTTGCTGTTTGTTCTTTTTTACTATTCTTTTTTGTAAAAATGTGAAATATATTTGTAGAAGTCTGTCTAAACATACACATACGTACCTTTTAAAGGATAGTAATTTTAAAAAGCCAAATAATGTATACTGATGACCCAAGTCAAAAATAGAGTATCATGGCTACTTTATGAATGCTCTATATGCTCTTTCCCATTTCTATCTTCTTTCTAGGCATTGCTCTGATTTTTGTTTTAATAATTTGCTTGCTTTTTGAAATAGTTTTACTAATTTTGTATTATGTGTATATAAGCAATATATTATTTAATTTTAACTTCGAACTTTCTATAATTGGAAATGCTATCAGTTAGCTTGTGCTGTAAAACAAATGACTCTAAAAATGTATTGGTTTAAAATAATAATTATTTGCTCATAATTTTTTAGGTCAACAATTTGGCCTGAGTTCAGCCAGAAAGGCTCATCTCTGCTCCAAGGGATTATCTGGACACACTCGCGCATTAATTGTTAGCTACTCCACAGAGTATCTGTAGTGACCATACATTGTGAGCAGCAGGGGTGCCACCTTAAGCCCAAAGGCATTCTTTATCCAGCAGGGTAGCCCAGGCTGATTCATTTGGTTGTGATTTCAGCGTTCCCAAGACCAGCAAGATAGCAAGCCCCAAACTGTAAGCTTATGTATCCTATTTGCTAATGATTCCTGGACCAAAGTAAATTACATGCCCAAACTCCTATTCAAATGATGGAAAAATAAACTCCACATTTTCATGGGAAAAGTAACAAAATCACATTGCAAAAAATATGCATCCTGGAATGAGAGGAATCTGGCCAATTTTGAAATCTATCATTGTTTGATTTATCAGTTACAGAGAGAGTTGTACTAAAATTGCCCTCACAATGGTAGATTTTTCTTTTTCCCTTTGTAATACTGTCAAATTTTGCTTTATGTATCTTGAAGATATATTATTTTATGCATATAAGTTTAGAATTTGAATATTTTCCTGGAGAATTAAACTTTTTATTATTACAAATTAGGTTTTTCTTTCCATCTTTTTGGTTTTCAGACTTTCCTTTTTATAAGGATGTCCAGCTGCCTGAAGAACTCCTAATAGAATGTTATTAGTGAAGTTCTAAATCCCTTCTGAAGGTAAATTTTTTAGTTTTACTTATCAGAAAATAATTTTTAGGCCAGGTGTGGTGGCTCATGCCCATAATTCCAGCACTTTGGGTGGCCAAGGCGGGGAGGTCACTTCAGGTCAGGAGTTTGAGACCAGCCTGGCCAAACTACCTGTCTCTACTAAAAATACAAAAGTTAGCCCGGTGTGATGGTGCGTGCCTGTAATACCAGCTACTCAAGAGGCTGAGACAGGAGGATTGCTTGAACCCAGGAGGCAGAGGTTCAGTTGTAGTGAGCTGAGATCATGCCATTGCACTCCAACCTGGGTGACAGAGCAAGATTCCATCTCAAAAAAAAAAAAAAAAAAAAAAGACAAGAAAATATTTTTTATTTCATCCTTTTTATTTATAGGTATTTTTGCTGGATATAATCGATCGAAAACTATTTTCTCTCAACACCGAAAATGCTATTATACCATCTTCCAACTTCTGCTGTTCTTTTTGATATGTAATTGGCAGTCTGATTTGCCTTCTTTTCTCATGGTTGCTTTTTACTCCTTCTCACTTTTGTGGTGTTCTGAACTTTCAACATAATATGAGTAAATAGGAATTCTTTTTATTTTGCCTATGCAGGATTCAGTGTATTATTAAATCTATTGAATTGGTGACTTTTGTTACTTTTTGGCAATAATTGTTTTCAATTATTGCCTCTGTTTTATTATTTTCTTTCCTTCTAAAATTTTCTTTTTTTTTAAATTTTTTAAATTTTTTAATTTTTTATTTTTTTAATCTTTCTTTTATTATTATACTTTAGGTTTTAGGGTACATGTGCACAATGTGCAGGTTTGTTACATATGTATCCATGTGCCATGTTGGTTTGCTGCACCCATTAACCCGTCATTTAGCATTAGGTATGTCTCCTAATGCTGTCCCTCCCCCCTCCCCCCACCCCACAACAGTCCCCGGAGTGTGATGTTCCCCTTCCTGTGTCCATGAGTTCTCATTGTTCAGTTCCCACGTATGAGTGAGAACATGTGGTGTTTGGTTTTTTGTCCTTGCAATAGTTTACTGAGAATGATGTTTTCCAGTTTCATCCATGTCCCTACAAAGGACATGAACTCATTATTTTTTATGGCTGCATAGTATTCCATGGTGTATATGTGCCACATTTTCTTAATCCAGTCTATCGTTGTTGGATATTTGGGTTGGTTCCAAGTCTTTGCTATTGTGTATAGTGCCGCAATAAACATACGTGTGCATGTGTCTTTATAGCATCATGATTTATAGTCCTTTGGGTATATACCCAGTAATGGGATGGCTGGGTCAAATGGTATTTCTAGTTCTAGATCCCTGAGGAATCGCCACACTGACTTCCACAATGGTTGAACTAGTTTACAGTCCCACCAACAGTGTAAAAGTGTTCCTATTTCTCCACATCCTCTCCAGCACCTGTTGTTTCCTGACTTTTTAATGATGGCCATTCTAACTGGTGTGAGATAGTATCTCATTGTGGTTTTGATTTGCATTTCTCTGATGGCCAGTGATGATGAGCATTTTTTCATGTGTTTTCTGGCTGCATAAATGTCTTCTTTTGAGAAGTGTCTGTTCATGTCCTTTGCCCACTTTTTGATGGGGTTGTTTGTTTTTTTCTTGTAAATTTGTTTGAGTTCATTGTAGATTCTGGATATTAGCCCTTTGTCAGACGAGTAGGTTGCAAAAATTTTCTCCCATTCTGTAGGTTGCCTGTTCACTCTGATGGTAGTTTCTTTTGCTGTGCAGAAGTTCTTGAGTTTAATTAGATCCCATTTGTCAATTTTGGCTTTTGTTGCCATTGCTTTTGGTGTTTTAGACATGAAGTTCATTAGATGTACATTTGACTTGCTCACGATTATTTACTTCTTCCTATGGTGCCATTCATAATTTAAGAATTTACCTCAACGAGCTCTAGGCACTAAAAATCAAACAAAAGACTAATTGGTCGATTTTCCTATATTTGAAACATTTACTGTAATCTCTTTGAAGTCATTTGTTTGTTATTTAGCTGTGCATCATTTTCTCCCTTTCTGCTTTTCTCTGCTCTAGAGTACTGAGAACTTTGTCTTGGAACTCTTAGTGTATGCTGCTTGGGTTAATAAAAGGGATATTTACTTGTTAATCGTTCAAATCAAGCCTCCACATATTGCCACCTAAGAACCACCCTTTGAAACTAAGGATAATGGTGTGTATGTGTATGTGTGTGTTTGTGTGTATGGAAGCATATACGAATGATTTAACTGTCCAAATGTTTTTAATTAGAGAAAATACATTCCACCCTGGAGCTAGGGAAGTGGAAGAAGACGAAAAGTTGGGAGGGAACAATTGAGATTTCTCTCTCTAACTCTCTCTCCTGCCTCCCCATAGAAGTGTCTTCTCTGTTTAAGAGAGAGAGAAGTTTGACTTGCATATCAACTGCATTAATCAGAGGGTGGGGCAAAGCAGGGTGACTTTGCCAGTTCTTTCTTAGTTTTCTATCAATCTCTTGGAAAGACCTGCACTCAAATATTTCTGTATTTCTATATCATGAAATGAGTAATCCAAGTCAGATCTTTACTGTCTCAGTTATAACTTCCTCACTTGTGACTTAACGTTTGAGTCAGAATAGTGTGGATCCTGAATTCCAAAACTTGAGTGGAAAGAGGCAGCACTGCTGTAGTGTTCAGTCTGGCTGTTCCCGGAGATCCATAAATAAAGCTGATAATTTGTTCAATTTAGCTCAATTCTGTGGACTTTTTTCTTCCTACTGACTAGAGACCAAGAAAGGAATATGGTGATAGAATTCCAACATTGTATTGTACCTTGGAATTTTCATAGATTGTGTAGAAACAAATACTCATGAGAAATAAAGGCTAGATAGTATTTACTGTAATTGATTACAATAAATGCAATGAATTGAAAAATATTGAAATACATTTTAATGTCAAAATATATCTCTTTACTATTATGTAAAAATTGGTGATTAGGAGAAAACATAATGAAACAGAAAGATAATGAATTAAAATGGCTTTGGGTAGCATATATTCTAATTATTTTCTTTTGATTTGTTTTTTAGTTTGCTGTTAACTGATTTTGAAGTTTTGATGATTCCTGTAAGGCAAGGATCAAATTTAGTAGAAGTTCTTGTATTCTTGAAATTACTTCACAAGATTTATTGAAATCAATGTCTTCAGTGTTCTATTCAATGTCTCAGCCTATATTTCTGAAGAATACTCTTACAATTTTTATAGGTAGAATAAAAAACATCACTAAACTCAGCAAATAACTTTCAAAGAAGATATCATTAATGAATAAGTGAAGAGAAAATGCTTGTAGATAAAGTGGCTTGATGTCCAGGATGGGAAAACACTGGTAAAAATTTTCCTGCTTGAAAGAGGAAATCATATTCTTGAAGTTGTATTACTTATCAGTGAAATGCATAGCTCTGATAACAAATACGAAGTATCCTGAGTCTGCCTTCTAACACACCCATAGACATACTGTGAAAAAAGGAAAGGTAAGAGTGGTCTTAAGGAGATTTATTTTGGAAGATACACCAAAACAACAATAACACCAACACCAACAAACACCAGAAAAACAAACAAACCAAAACTCCATGAAATTCACCTAGAATTTTGAATTCATTTTCCTGACTAGTTTACACTATTTAATTTGTGCAATATAGAAACTGTGACTTAAAGAGGCTAAATAGTTAGTCAGAGATGACTCAGCTAGTTGGCTAGGATAGACCAGATCCAAGTCAAGGATTCCTTGTGCTTGAAAACAAATTCTTTTAATTAGGATATCCCTATCATAGTTAATGGCTATTTTATCAACAATTCAGTAGCTATTCATGATATGTGAAAAAATGTAAGATTTATATTCTGTGCTGTGATCTGAATGTGCCCCCAAAGTTCATACGTTGAAACTTAATCACCAGTATGACAATATTAAGAGGTTGGGCCTTTAGGATATGGTTAACTAATGAGGGTAGAACCCTCATGAATGATATTAGTGACCTTATGAATGGATTGAAGGGAGTGCCCTAGTCCCTTTTGCCCTTCTGCCTTCTGATGTGTGAGAACTGAGCAATAAGGCACCATCTTAGAAGCAGAGAGCCTACACCAGACACCAATTCTGCCAGTGTCTAGATCTTCAATTTCCCAGCTTCCAGAACTGTAAGAAATAAATTTCTGTTCTTTGTAAATTACCTAATCTCAAGTATTTTGTTATAGCAGTACAAATGGACTTAGACATTGGCCAATTATCTGGTATGTTAACAAAAATGGGGTAAGTGATCAACATTTGCACATAAGTACACAAATAATTAGTTGTCTAGCTCTTAGGATTTTTAAAAACCATTATGTGAAAAAAGAAAGTACAAAGTATAGTGACATCATCTGTAATATTAAATTCACTTGCTCTTCTGAATCATGTTTTTGATTTTTAATCAAACTAGATCTGTCTCAGAATTAAATAACCAACTCAATTTCTTTGGGAAATTAAGCTATGGCTTCTCTATGTTTAAAACGCAGTCTTTCTGTGTGTCTGTGATTCCTTTGGCCATTATTCTCAGATGATTTTTTTCTTATGACAATATAAGTGCTAGTGATGAATGCAATTGACATCATAATACAATGGCCTTGCAACAACAACAAAAAACCAAACAAGCAATAAAAGTTAGGATAGATTGAATACGAATTGCTATTTGGTATAATATTTAATGCTTTGTCTGCACTGAAGTTTTCAAAGAGAACAGCATATACTCTGTGCTGTTAAGGCTAACAAAATAAAACACTAGCTTTTTGTACACCTTGAAATAATACCATGGAATTTATACATGCTGTTGCCTTAATAGTTTTATTTCACATTCCTAAACTTCCCTTGAGCAAAGCTCTTAAAAATTATATCTAGCAGTAGAAAAGTTGGAGTCTTTAAAAACAAAATCAAAGGAGACAAAACTTGCTTAAAGTCTTATTGTCTATTTTCCCAACATCACCTCTTTGCCCATAATCTGGAAGTGAATGTTCTATTTCTAAAGTTATTTTTAGTACATGCACTTTTGTGCTTCCCTAATTCTTTTTAAAATGCAAACTGACACACATACGAACCAGCCCCCCGGCCCCCATCCATAGAAACTCACAAACATTGAAAATACTAATGGGCTCCACATAGGAAAGAAGACTTAATTGTTTTTTAATAATAGAATAAAATTAAGACGATTCAAAAGTAACATATATATATTAAGTTCCCAAGAGAAATAAAATGGATCCAAAATGAGCTGTTCACAGAAATTGTTTCCATACATTAGAGGCTAGCATGAACAGCTGTCTAGATTTTTAATTTTTCTGAAATACCAAACTCATTTTAGTAAACAGTTGAAGTATAATTTTAAGATTATGGTATCTGAAATGAATAAAAGGTAAATTAACATTTCTGTGCAGTCATATCGATGTTAAGTAAACATAAATTGGCTAAACAATTACATAAACTGTGAGTATTCACATTACAAAACGTGTGACCTCATTTTGCAAAATCATTAACTGCTTCCCTTAATACACGTAAATGTTGGATAACAAATCAGTAACTGCTTTGCAAAAGTGAAATGGAGGAAAGGTAGAAATTCTGAAAACGATACCTTTAGGAGCCGTTGCTAAACAAAATCATTTGGAAATGAAACTAACATTATAACTCTTAGGCAATAAAAGGTAAGTTTTATTAATAGGTTTCACATGTTTTTAGAAAGGCAGGCGGATCACGAGGTCAGGAGATCGAGACCACAGTGAAACCCCGTCTCTACTAAAAATACAAAAAAAAAAATTAGCCGGGCGTGGTGGCGGGCGCCTGTAGTCCCAGCTACTGGGAGAGGCTGAGGCAGGAGAATGGCGGGAACCCGGGAGGCGGAGCTTGCAGTGAGCCGAGATCGCGCCACTGCACTCCAGCCTGGGTGACAGAGCAAGACTCCGTCTCAAAAAAAAAAAAAAAAAAAGAAAGAAATATATCTTTCAATAAATTCTTTTTTATTTTTCCTCTGCTGTTGAATCCAATGTTTTACAGAGTTTTTCTCTCTTCTTGTTTCTCTCTTCTATGACACTCCTGAGAAAATACCCTACTTGAGACCCAAGATTCTTTATATTACCTTGTAACCATTTTTCTTCTCACAAGAAGCCAATGAATGAATGATTGGTGACTATATACAAAGAAAAGGAAGGAGACTACATGGAATCTGATCATCGTTTGTTAAATGTTCTCTTTGGAAATAATTCTTATTTTGTTTTCTTTTTTTTTTTTAATTAAAAAGTAAGATAAAACTTGCCCATCAGTGTCTTAAAATAATGCACAACACAGTCGAACATGTGAAACACAGAATATCACAAAGGATCATAAATTCTATTGTGAGATTAATATTATACCTCTGTCACATATAATAGTTGCATGGGCATACTTTACAAATCCTTGGTTGCTTCTGAAGCAATCCCTCTGGTGTCTGCCCCACTATTCAATTCAGAAGGCTATCCTGCTATGGATTATGAGACCACTTAAGTAGTTGAAGAGATCCTTCTCCCAACAGAAGGCAGCAGCTGTGTGGGATTTAATTATCTGAGTATCCTTGCACTATACCTGATAGGGAGTAAAGGGAGAATAAAAACCTTTGGCCAGTCTTTGCATCTAGGTGTTCTGAAATTTTTCTCTTGCTGTAATTAAAAGACTCAAAGTACCTTAAATGTGGTGGTTCTTAAGGCAAGTATATATTGATTTTTTTAATCTGGTAAATAGTAATGATAATGTGTTACATCACAAAAGATGGAACAATCTTAAAGTTATTTAGATGCAATTGTATTTTACATTTAATTCACAATTTTTTAATGCTTTTCTGTCAATAGCATAACACAAAAATTCCTGGGATAGATGTTCAAAGAGAGAGATTATATAACCAGAATTAAAGGTATTAGGTTGGTGCAAAAGTAATTGGGAGTTTTGCTATTACTCACTATGAGGCTTTATATTTTACGTATAGTGGTGGTAGGAAAATAACGAAACTATTGGATCCACCTTTTTCCCTCCAGGGGCTATTACTTACATTTTTAGCATTATTTGCTTCCAATTTTCCATATTTCATAAAGGTAATTTTTTTCTAGGAACACCTAATGGATGTCTTGGAGCATTTATTGAGAGGGAGAAAAAAGAGAAAAGCAATATTCACTTTGAAAGTTGCAACTTTGAAAGGTACTGCATTACTATGCTTTGTAATCCTTACTTCTTCTCTTTCTTAGGTAGAAATGGTTATCATTTTAAGACTGGACTTATACTGTGAGGTGAAAGTAAAATAAGCCAAAATTCTTCTATGAGAAAAAAATTAGCTGATGATAACACCATCTGCAAAAGCAAAATCTGAAAATATGAATGAATAATATATACATACATGTAAAATATTCCAATGTGTATCACGTTAATACCTCTTCTGCTTCTTGCCTGTTAGTTGACTTGATCTATGAGCTATTGTCAGTTCAAAGGGACAGATTCTCATCCTGACACCCAGAATCTCTGTATCACAGAAAAAATTTACAAAACATGCTGCAAGATAAGCAGATTGAGAAATCAACTCTCTTATTTTCCTGATTGAAGGCTGATTGTAAATTTGTCATAAAAGACTGAGTAGCATTTTTCCCTTCCTATCTCTCCTGGTGGTCAGCCAGGCATTTGTATTGTAGGACCTAGGCCAATGTTTCTCCAAGTGTGGCCCTAGAACCACCTGCTTCAGATTTGTCCAGGGCCCCTCTTGTCAATTTCTCGCTTCCACTCAAAACTGACTAGATAAGACACGTATGTTAAAAGGGCACTTCCAGTGATTGTCATGTACAGTGTGTTTGGAGACCAGTTAATCAATGATCCCTTCCCTTTTTCCTTTGTATCAACTTCAGTTTTAGATATACAGCGTTTATGGGGGAAGTTAAGCTCAGTGAAAGATGGAGTAAAAGTGGCTCCATAAGAGAGAAAATGAGGAGTGAGAGGCTGATGCTTGGAAAAAGGAAGAGAGTGGACTAAGGAGGGATCCATCCCACTGGGCTGAGTTAATGGGAAATGGCTTCCATGGATGATGGAGACCAGCACAGCTCCTCAGAAGGCATTGATGGGTGTGGCTTATGGATACTGGAGGGCTGATGTGGCCGAGCTGGCAGACTGTGCAGACTCCCTCTGTGAGGGGCATCTCTCTAGTTTGCTCTGAGAAGCAGTGTCCGACAGATGTTCAATAGTGGCATCATGTGTAGCAGAAAGAAAAGCCACAAATAGGGAAAGCACTACACACCAAAGACCATGCTGAACTTCAATTTCCTGAAATCACATAAGGCTTCATCATTTTGCATAATTTAGTGGATGAACATAGCGGGCAAAGGAATGAGTGTGAACACTTAATGCTCAAATACAGACTGGAATTAAAAATACTCTAGGCCGGGCGCGGTGGCTCACGCTTGTAATCCCAGCACTTTGGGAGGCCGAGGCGGGCAGATCACGAGGTCAGGAGATCAAGACCACGGTGAAACCCCGTCTCTACTAAAAATACAAAAAATTAGCTGGGTGTGGTGGCGGGCGCCTGTAGTCCCAGCTACTCGGAGAGGCTGAGGCAGGAGAATGGCGTGAACCCGGGAGGCGGAGCTTGCAGTGAGCCGAGATTGCGCCACTGCACTCCAGCCTGGGCCACAGAGAGAGACTCCGTCTCAAAAAAAAAAAAAAAATACTCTAAAGACAATGGACAGTTCTTACATTCATGTTACATTCAAGGTACATGGAGTCAATTTATATCATTGAAACATGTAAAATTTAAACATTAATTGAATATTGAAATTATATCTTGGAGGGTAACTAAAAATTCTTCATCTATTCTTCTATTTCTATTCTATTCTATTTCTATTTCTTCTATTTCTATTTAATCTATCTTCTACTCTTTCTTATTTGAATATATATGAAATATTTAAAATAAAACATTCACTTTATGAAAGTAACTGAAAGACTTTCTATGGTGGATGTAGAAAGAAGGGCATCTATTTTTATTTAGAGAGATCATGTGAGCAACAGAAACTATTAATGTGAATTCAACAGAAATTCTTTTTGGTTGAATGTCAATAGTATTTAATGTCTTTGGGAAAAGCATCAAGTTGTCTATTAGGCATTTGCCCATCTCTTAAATTATTGATTCAAGTGTTTATGTTTTGAGGAGTAAATAATATAATCATATAATAACATGATTAAAATATACTTTAGCTTTAGTTTTCTTAGTTCTTGTATATGTATAATCAGATGGAAATTGAGCTATTTCCATTGTACTAATAAAATCATTAAACACTTTCCCTCTATTATCTGGACAGTTGGAAATAATTTTAAAAAGCATTATCTTGAACTCTAGTCATTGTTTAAATTCCCCAGTTTGTGTCTGAAAAATGTAGCTCAAGTGTTTTAACAAAGCTTTTGGCCTATTTTTTTTTTTTTTTTGATAGAAAGGCAATCTGAATCATGGTATTGTAGGCAAGTCTAAGCTTTTTTTTTTTTTTTTTTCTGAGTATTGTGGAAAGCTTCAATTAAATCCTTGGGTATGAATGGAAACCTTTGGTTAGAAAAAATATTTTTAACTAGTTAGAATGTCATTTTTTTTTTTCTGTGAGTATTGTGGAAAGCTTGAATTAAATCCTTGGATATAAATGGAAGACTTTGGTTAGGAAGAATATTTCTAACTGGTTAGGATGTCAATTTAGAGCTATCAATGCACTAGAAATAGGCGGCCATTTTAGAAATATCAGTGCACTGTTTATCCTGGCACTATCACTAATTAACAATGCAGCTCTGAAATAAGGCACTTCATGTCTTTGTGACTTAGTTTTCCCATCTGTAAGTTGGAGATAAGAGTCTTTTTTTTATGCCTACCTGGCATGGTCATTATGAGTGTAAGTTGAGCTTCTCTCTGAGGGTTGAGTGCTTCCTGGAATGAAGGCTCCTTGGATACCAGCAGTGAGAAGAGGAAGGAAAGTCAATGAATGAATGTAGAACCCACAGGGACTCAAACAGACACCAAGAGGATCAGAAGTCAGGGAATAGAGAAGATGTGGGCTCAAATTATACAGAACTTGCTGGAGAAAGAGATGCAAGGACAACAGCAGCAGGTGATAGAATCACAGACACGTAGGAGTTTAGGCATCAGAAGCTCCAAATATTCTGTCCTTGGCTTTAGTCAGGGACATTGTCAGTGTCAACTATCAGGTACAAATGGGAGATTTCAGGGATGGAATGACAGGAAGAAATTTAGAAGTTGGGGGTGGAGGGCAAGAAGAAAGAGAAGGAAAGAAACGCACAGGGGAAGAAAACAGATATTTCTGGTATTCCGATTTTGTTTTCTGCAAGGGCTGCAGAATGACAGGAGGAAGAGAAGGAAGAAGGAGGAAAGAAGGCATGCATGGCTTGTGTGTATGAAGACCCTTTCAGGGAACGTTTTGACTCAAGAATCTGCTGAACATTTACTTGTAAGGAACAATGCAGCAAGAGAATATGTAATGGAGGACTGATTACATATTCAGTTTGGATGAGTGAAAGAAGTATATTTGCTGTAATCCAAATTCTGGAGCCAGGAACAAATGCATTTTAGATCAGCAGAGAAGCTAATCTTAATTTTGACTTCAATTTAAGAAAAACAAGATGAGAATTGCTAGACCTTTCTTGTTTAAAGACCTCATCATCTGTCACCTCGACTGGTATATTTTCTCTTTCTGCTGCTAGTCACTTCTTGTAATTTATACTGGACATTGCTGTCAGTTATCTTAAAACACACACACACACACACACACACACACACACACACACACACACACACACACACTACTGACCATTGCTTAAAAGTATTTATTACCTATAGAATAAAGTCCAAATTCTCTGATGTAACATTGGCACTTTTGGTCTGTGACACCAGCCTGCCTTTCTAACCTCATCTCTTCCAACTCCCTTAATTACAGAAAGTTCAGTTTATTATCAATTTTCTCTCCCCACAGAATTTCTGGAACACTTGAGAACAGATCTGTCCTGAATGCCTCTTGCAGACACAATACCATCTAGTCCTAGGTGTCTGGTCTCCATGGGCCTGGGAACTACTGTTTAGTCCTCTCCAGGATCATCTTCTATGGTCTTCAAATTAGTTTTACTTGGACTGCAGCTGCTATTATGTCTGAAGCTGTGAAAGGTTAGCGGAGATGTTACCCTGTCTACAAGCTAACTAGTCATCCTACCATAGTATCTATATCTATATCTATCTATATCTATGTCTATATATCTATATCTGTATCTATACATCAGCTATCAAGATCTCAAGATCAGGAAACAGAGCAGCTTTTATTTACAGAGCAGCTTTCATCAGTTTCTCAAGCCCTAGTTCTCCACGGGGTAGTGCAGTGAGTGCTAGAGGTACCTGCATATTCGGAGGTTTGCACCACAGAGGAGGAACCCCCAAATTATGAAACTCAGAGTTTATACAGGTGTCACTGACATATCTGTCCATCCTCCCCTCTAGGTGCTTACATAGAGCGAGAGGAAGGGAAGGTGGAAGAGAGGTTTTTATTCTGAAATGTAAACAAATCCTCTCTAGAGAGAGGAGGAAAAAGTCTCTACTTCACCACCCCAGAATGTAATCAAATAGCTCCAGGGAGATGAATCTCTACATCTCCCCAAAGGTATCTATCTTCAGGGTTGCTCTTCAATTATCCTTTAGCTCAGGTGCCAGTGCTCTTTGCTCAGAAAGCCTTGACTGCAGAAACATGAAACTATTTATGGAGCATTATTTCCCAGCAGCTGCCCTTCCTCGCACCATTTCATTTCACTACATCCTTATACCTTCTCTCGTCTCCCTTGGTGAAAGAAGAGACAAGGCTATAACACTTAGGAAGATTTTAATGGAGGTTTAGGGGTAGTGGAAGGGAAGCACAACACAGAAAATAATTTATAGTTAGTTTTAGGGGTGACCACTTTCAGGACAGAACCCACCCAGAAATAGGTCCACCTTATGGGGATGCCTTCAGATGGTCTCCCTGCCTAAATTGCTGGGACAGAGTGGTTAAGCCCATCTGACCTCCTCCAGATAAGACTGTCCTGGAGCAGAATTACTGTGCTTGGAGAGCCTGGCATACATACAGGGAAAGTTGAACTGTACAGTGGAGCATAACGGAGAATCACGCCTCAATTTCAGCTCAATATATGACCAGGGTTACCTTGTACAGCAGGGAGGGAGGCAAAGATGCCTCAATAAATGGTTCTGAGACAATTTTTCATATTGAGGGAAACAAAAATGTGTCCTACTTCACATTATAAGTAACATTTAGTTTGAGATAGGTTAACTATATGTGTGAAAGGTAAAATATATTCTCTATTTTGTAATTATTTATTAAGTCTGCCTCAGTATTAGACTGTGTTTCCTGCTACATAGCATGTACTCATTACATAATGTTTGAAAATATGATGCAAGATTCAGGGGAGATGTCTTTCCATTTCTAGAGCTCTATAAAAAAGAGTAACACTTTAATATTTTTCTACTGCCTCAAATTTTAAATTTGTGATATTTCATATATAATTCCATAAGAATTTAAGATTAAAAAAGTCAAGGATATGAAAAGAGTTGAAATAGAAAGTAAACATGGAAAATTTCAGGGAGAAGGTAGAATTGTAATTTTTTTTCTAAAGAACTAAAACATTTTCATGAATAATTTTAGAATATTTAATACAATGTTTAAGGCATCCTATATAACTTTCCAGCTTTTGTAACCCTAAGTTACTTCTAAATACTACAAATTAGGATTTAGCAAGGCACGTTGGCTCATGCCTGTTATCCCAGTAATTTGGGAGGCCAAGCCAGGAGGATCGCTTGAGCCCATGAGTTTGAGACGAGCCTAGGCAAAATGTTGGGACTTTATATCTTTTTTTTTTTTTAATTAGCCAGTCATGTTAGCATGCACTGTAGTCCTACCTACTTGGGAGGTTGAAGCAGGAGGATTGCTTTAGCCCAAGAGTTCAAGGCTATAGTGAGCTATGATCACACCAGCTTGGGTGACAGAGTGAGACCCTGTCTTAAAAAAAAAAAAAAAAGATGTGGTATTCAATAAGTACTTATTGAGTGAATTGAATGAATACATGTTAAAAAATTTTGGATACCAGCAAATTTAAATTCCTATTTATCAAGTAATAATTATTTATTGGTCCTGAGGTAGAAAATGAGGGCAATGGTACCAAACCTAAATAATAGTTTATTGCATTACAAAACAATACCATATTTAAAACGATGTTAGAACGTGTAGTGGGCATTTTTTTATTACTTTGCCTACTCAAACTCTTTCCCAGCACCTTGGCAGGGGGGAGGGGGCAGTGTTGGCAAAGATCTTCTCCCTCTAAAGGAGCTGTAAATGCTCCTTAGTGGCTTGCTCAGTCTGCCTTGCAGTTAGAATACAGGCGCATTGCCCAGTCTCTACCACTCAGCAACCCTCATGTCAGGCTGTCTCAGCAGCCAGGATGATACGAGGAAAGCAGTTGGGCACTTCTCACCATGGTCATGGCAGAGACAGTGGCAGCAGTAAGGTCAGCCTCCTGAATGCAGAAGGTCACGTAGCTATGGAAACAGGGGCAGCAACATGAAGGGGTACTGAATTAGTGATGGTGGGATGTTCCCTCTCCTGAGGGGATCCTACTCACAATCCACCCCATGATGGTTTTGTCCTAGGGCCTCCAAAAGATAATCACATCTGAACATTGTCCAAAATAAGTATATTTTCCAAACTCCGTGTTATTCTCTTTTGAACAATACCATGTGTGCAATATTTTATTTCCAGTTCCTTTTTACAGTTTCTTGTCTGCTGGCAGTAAATATCATCTTTCTTGAGTCTTCAGAGTCTTTGTTCATAAATTTCCTATGAGCAAGTGCTTGAATTTCTATGTACACACACATGCACACACACACAGCCCTCCACAAAAACAAACAATAATGCAAAAACATAGGGCAGTTCCTATCCTTAAGAAACATTTATCTTAACAAACTGACTATATCTTCAGAGGCATAGCTCTGCTAGAAACACCTGTACTCAGGATGGATGCTGTGTTGTTAAACAGTGGTAGGTTTTTTTTCCCCCAAAATGAAGGAGCAATTTGCCTCAAAGATTAATTCAATTCTCCATCTGCCAGGAGACAAAAGTACTTGCAGTTTTAGAGTGACAGTTCTTTCAGTTTCAGGCCATGATATTAAAAGAAAAAAAAAATCCGACCAAAATTTCTTATAAAAAGGGAAATAGAAAAAGTAAGATAAGTAGGACTTAGGATGCATGTAGTAATAGGGTGCTAATATAATGGACATATATCTCCTTTGGCCATGCAGGCAACCTAACATCCAACATGCTTTATTTTCAGATAATCTCATTAGGTGGCTGCCAGTAAGAAGCTGATCCATACCTTTCACTATGGAAATCGAGGAAAGCCAGTTATTTCTTTACCATATCTATGGCAGCCAGAGCATGTGCACATGATTTCAGCTCCACCATTAGGAGACTCCTGCCTGGGATCTTGCCCCTTAAGCAGCAGATGTGGAGCTGGGAGGCTGAAAGGGATGGCTGTGGCAAGGTGTGGTCAGGGATTACACTCTGCAATTGGTTTCCAGAGCCCCTTTGTTTCCTACTTACCTTTCAAACCTGCTCCTCTACATGGTAATTTCATCTATATGTAAAAGAATTGGAGTTCCTGTCTACTGCTTGCAACCAAGAATGCAGGCCAGAGAAAATGGTAAACTTTTTGAGTTATGTGATTGGAAACCCTATGACTCTAGTTATCGTTAGGCTCTGAGGGAGCCAATAAAGGATACCTCTGTATTTTTTGCGCAAGTTCTGACCAATATAATTTTACTTATTTATCTTGTTTGTCTCAACCTTAATATTAGTACCATAACTCCATGAACACAAGGATTTTTTGTCTATTTTGTTCCAGCTGTGTCATCACCACATAAGACAGTGCCTGGTTACAAATAGGCATTCAATAATTATTTGCTGGTGGATGAATGCATACATCAGTGAGTGGGCAAGGCATATGAAAATAAAAACATCAACTTCGTTACAGATAGAAGATTATATCCATTAGCTGAGTAAACTGATACACGCAATTGTGAGCCTCCTTCCTCACGTGATAGAGAGCAGAACAGTACACATTGTCTCCATAGGCAGACCAGCTGTCAAGAGGAACAGGGAGGAGCAGCACTAACTCTGCTAGTTCATCACTCCCAAATCTACTTACTGATTAGGAGAAACAGTGAGTGAGGGGCCTGGCAGAGCCCAGGAGTGTTAGACAGTAAACTTTCCTCACAAAGTAAGTAACGCCAGGAGCTAAGAATAAATGTCCCATGATAACGAGTGGTGATGTCCAGATTTACTGCTATCTAGGCAAAGCTGAATGCAGTTATGTATCATAATGCTGTTCACATTTAGTAATGGATTAAGGTTTGGACTCCAAGCAGGAGAAAACTCTTTCCACTAATGTGGCTTTAAAACTTTCCTTTTACTAAAAGCACAAGGAACAACAAAAAAATATACGTGTAAACTGGACTTCATCAAAATTAAAACTTGTATGCATCAAAAGACATCATCAAGAAGGTGAAAAGACAACCCACAGAATGGGAGAAAATACTTGCAGGTAATATATCTGATAAAGGTCTACTGTTCAGAATATGTAAAGAACTCTTATAACTCAACAACAAAAAAACAAAATCCAATAAAGAAGTGGATCAATGATTTTAATAGACATTTCTCCAAAGAAGATATTCAAATGGCCAACAAGTACATTAAAAAATGGTTAATATCATTAGCCTTTCAGGAAATGCAAATCAAAACCACAGTGAAGTGCTTCTTCACACCCATTAGGATGGCTGTAATATAATAAAACACACACACACAGAAAATAACAAGTGTTGACAAGGATGTGGAGAAATTGGAACTTCTGCACATTGCTGATGGGAAAGTAAAATGGTTCAGCTGCTGTGGAAAACAGTTTGGTAGTCCCTCAAAAAGTTAAACACAGAGTTACCATTCCACTCCTAGATATATACCTCAAAGAATTAAAAAACAGGTACTCAAATACACAAATGTAAATGAATGTTCTTAACAGCATTACTCATAATAGCAAAATGGTAGAAACAACTCCAAAAGTCCCTCAATGGATGAATGGATAAACACATTGTGGTATACACATACAATGGGATACTCTTCAGATATAAAAGAAATGAAATACTGATACATGGTACGATGTGGATGAATCTCAAAATAATGCTCAGTGAAAGAGGCCAAACATAAAAGGTCGCATATTGGATGATTCCATTTATATAAAATATCCAGAATATGTAAGTCCATAGAGAAAGAATGCAGATTGGTGGTGCCCGCGGCTGGGGCCAGGGGAGAATTGAATGTGACCGCTCAGTGAGCATGGGTGTTTTTCTTTTGGAGTGATGAAAACATTTTGGAACTAGATAAAGGTGATGATTGTGCACATTGTGAAGATGTTAAATGTCACTAGACTGTTCACTTTAAAATGATTAATTTTGTTTTATGAATCTCACCTCCATAAAAATAACAATAAAATCTCTCCCCATTTTTGGCAGGATGCACAGAAGCACATGAATCTCTTGGGAGAAGTCAGCTACTAAAGGAAGACAGAAAAGGAACACAATGCTCAGATTAGAAAGATAGTGCTTTAGCACCACACCCCCAAACTCAGACATTCAACAGATATTTATTGAGCACCTATTATGTGCCAGGCTTATTCCATGTACTTGGGATACATCAGTGAAAAGAGCAGGGAAGACCCCTCCCTTGCATGAAATTTATGTTCTAATGGAGCGAGACATATAATAAGAGAAAATGTGTATAGGACAGTCAAAGGTGTTAAGTGCTATAAAGAACAGCAAAAACAACTAAAAACCTAGAGCAGGAGTATTGGGGAGTTTGTAATCTGAAATCGGAGGAAGTCTTGTTAAGCAGGTGGCATTTGAGCAAAGAGTTAAAGGGGATGAGATATTAACTGTGTAGATATCTGGGGAAAGAGCGTTCCAAAAAGAAAGACTGCACTTGGTATCTTCTATGAACAGCAAGGAGGCTGGAAAGGAATAAGGGAGTGAACAGTGGGAAGAGTGGTCAGAAGGTAAAAGGGAGGTTACAGCCTGTGGTATCCCATAGACCATTATAGGATTTGGACTCTCACCATGGCTCACATGAGAAGTTCTTGCAGTGGAGTAGAGGAATGGATGACCTGACTTTATGTTTTATAAAGATGAACTCTGGCTGCTAAGTCAGGAACAGATTAACAAGTGACAAAGGTGAAAAATGGAGACCAGTTAGTTAGGTGTCTCCTGCAGTTGCTCTGGTGAGAGATGAGAGTGTGTGGGACCAGGATGGCAAGAGTAGAGGTGGGGATGTAGTCAGATTCTGGATGTATGTTGCAGATGGAGCTCACAGGATTTGGTTGCTGGGTTGGCTATACTGTGTGAGAGAAAGAAAAAGTCAGGGATGACTTGAAAGTGTTGAGCTGAAAACTGGAAAGATGAGTGACCGTGAACCAACCAAGGTGGGGTAGGTTTGGGAAGGAAGATCAGGGATAGAATTTTGGACATGTTAGGTATAAGATATCTTTTAGATATCCGAATGGAGATGTCATACAGGCTGTTACACATATGAAGGGTGAGGCTCAGGAGAGAGGTCTGAGCTTGGATGTATAAATTTGGGAGTTGTTGGAATGCAAATGGTATTTAAAGCCACAAGACTGGATGACATCACCAGAGGGCTGAGTATAGATACAGAAGTGAAGAGGACTGAGGACTAAGCCATGGAAGTACTCCAACATTGAAAGGACTGACAGAAAAACAGCTTCTGGCAGAACAAACAGAGAAGGGGCCACCAGTGAGCGGCAGGACAGCCAGAGAAGTGGGGAGACCTGGAAATTCTAAAGGAAATCACAGATACGTAGTGTCACAGATAACACAGTGATCCGATGTACCAAACACTGCCGGATATTCAATTAGGCATGGACTGAGAATTGACTACTGGATTTATTAATGTGATATTATTGAAGACCTTTACAAGACCAGTTTCAACACAGTGGTAGGAACAAAATCCTGCTCAGGTGGGTTTAGGAGAAAGATTGGAGACATTGAATGTAGATAATTGTTTGGATGAATTTTGCTACAAAGTAGAGGGAGTAGCTGGCAATTAAAGTGCTTTCAAGAGAAATTGTTGGAAGATGGGAAAACTAAGAGCATATATGTAAAGCACACTAGAGAAGAGTGAAAATAAACTGAAACTTTGAGATCTTCAAAACAATAGTGGCTAAGTGTCTAAGTAAAGATTAAGACTGAGGATTAGTAAGGAGCACTTAAGCATCTTAGAACTGATTAGATCATGTGGGACAAGAACAAGGCAGAGACGCTATGGGGGAATCCAGTGAGACCCATTCTACTCCCCTTAACCACATAAGCAAGAAGATGTGGGAAACTGTTATCAGAATCCACTGCCTAAAAATTGTATATATATTCTTCATTTTAGCTGCTAACAATACAGTTTTGGTAGTGATACTAATCGTCTCTAAGCCTTGATTTCTTCAGCTGTAAAATGTAGATAATAATAAGGCACACCTCATGAGTACACTGGGCATGCAAAGCTCTTAGAAGAGTGTCAACACAGAGTAAATATTACCTGTTGTTATTATAATAACTTAGTCATTATCAATCAATTCATTTCTCATCTTTATAGAATCCTAAGTAACTCCTCTAATTATTGCTTTATGTACTTAGGCCTGATATTCAGAAAATCTAACACCTGATTTATTACCTGCAGTGATAAACAAACAGAGTGGCCACTAGCTATGGTTTTGAGGTCCCTGTGGATTCTACATGAATTTAGAACAAAAATTCTGACTTTCAGAGTTGGCAAATCAGGTAAATAGCACCCCTATAGAAATAGGTAGTAAGGGTACTTCTTTTTGCCTAGTTAACCTAGTTCTTCAAAAGCAGGGAAATTTAGCAGAAGTGGACACTTAAGGACAATAACAAATTTCCTGTACATCAGCGTGCATGTATGTGTGTGCGTGTGCGTGTGCATGTGTGTGTGTGTGTGCATGCGTGCATATGTGTGTGTTGGGGTAAGGATGCTGCTTTTCTCTGCCTGCTTCTTCCACCTACCTTCTTTCTTATGCCTCCACAGGAGGACCTTCTCCTGGAATTCTTATGATGTGGGGAATGCAGAAATCACCTCTACTTGCGAGTTGGTCCTGTTCCAGCCTCCATCAGGAAAGCAGATACAGGACAGAAGCTCTTTCTCCTTTTCTCTTGGCTTTCTCCTTTTCTCTTGGGCCTAAGTACACTAGCTATTTCTTAAAGGTTTTGTACCACTTAACCAATTGGAGGATAATAAGAGCTTAGGTAGCATTCTGACAAAGCTTTTAGTCTAGGTGAAGTGTTCTGATTCTGTCTTTGCCTGACTTGAAATGATATCTTGTTTCTCATTCTTTGTGTTTCATTCTTTAGATGTTTGTTTCATTCTTAGAATGTTTGTTTTTAGAGAAGAACTCATGGTTATAGGGCAATTGATGAGGCATACTTAGGGCATCTCTAGGTTCTCTAACACCATTAAAATATAATTCTAACTGCTAACAAATAGGATAAACTTGAAAACATAAGAGGAATGATTACAGTAAATGAAGTCTTTCTCCTCTTAAAAAATTATAAAAGTGTCAAAGAACATGCTTTAAAATTGGAGAGAAGTAATCAAGGCAAAGAAAAAGTCACAGCAACTTTAAGGAAAATAGTAGACATTTCTATAAGCCTATACAGTCAGTGAAGATTATAGACAGAGAAAAAAGTTATATAATTGTAAATAGGCAGGAAAATCTGAGAATAAATCAAAGTTATTAGAAGGAAGATAGAAATAACAACAACACCATCAACAGCAAAAGCACAATAACACACTTCCTAAAATTTTCAAGAAGGAAAGGTGAGAGGTAGGAGTTAGAGATAAAAAACAGGCTGAGTGCAGTGGCTCATGTTTGTAATCCCAGCAATTTGGGAGGCTGAGACAAGAGGATCACTTGAGCCCAGGAGGTTGAGGCTGCAGTAAGCTATGATCACGCCACTGCACTCCATCCTGGGTGACAGAGCAAGACTCTGTCTCTAAAAATAAATAAATACATACAGAAATAGAGGTGAAAAACACTCTGCTCAATATGGCATTTGTACAGACATGATGGAGAACACAATAATTCTTGTGTTCATTATTATGGAGCTATTAGCACATATAACAGAGATGATTGAAAGTTACAGATATATATATTATAATGACTTTGTCCTTTTGCATTTTAGAGTTTTAGAAACAGAGATCTACAGTATTAAATCTTTTAGGAGTCTAACCATGTCTTATCTGGAGTATCTAAATAGACATGTACTATCAGTTGTCTTAGATTAAGTTCCCTGGAAAACAGACACTGAGACACTGAGATCTGTGTGCAAGAAGTAGCAGGGAGTACTCTCAGAACAGTGCCTGTCAGGGAGTAAAGGAAGGAGGTTGGGACAAAGGAAGAAGTTGAACTTGAAGCAGTTGACACAGAGGCTTCACCCCCATTTTAAAGGGATGGAGCTGGTTTGACTCTATAGCGTTTTCCAGAATTAGGGCATGAGGCAAGGCAAGGCAAGGCATCTGGGTTTGTGCCTATACAAAGCAGTCGTTGGACGTGGACTTTCACTGTCAATGGGTTATCAGCCTGGATGAGGCAGCGCCTTCTGGCTCAGGGCAAGTCTCAGCTCTGAGTGGCCAGCAGACCATGGAATGGGTGCCTGCAGCCTAAAGTAGAAACCACAGCACCTACCATATTAGTTTCTGTAAAATACTTTCTCTGAGGTAGAAGAATATTTCTTGATGTTACGTTTTTCTCCTAAAGAATGATATCTGTTAACATTAGGCAGTGAATCATGTTATACTGAAGGAGATCTTGTTATGGCTATCTGAGAATAGTATAGAGAGGAAGAAAATAAGATTAAAAAAATTAAATTACCACTCTCCTTGGGCAGATTATCCTAATAGATATGTCTCTAAATATGCAATAATCCATTATTTATTTTCCTATACCATTTGTAATAATTTACTATAATATCTGATCCAATGACCTGAAAGATTTCATGCAACTACCGAATAAGCCTAGTTTTCACTGGGCAATGGCTTAGGCTTGGTAATTGCAGTGCTAATGTTGGGATTGGTTTCCTTGGGACTCTCAGCCTTATCAATTAAAATGGAGGTGATGTGTGGTCTCTCATGTACACCTGTCATTATCGTTATTCCATAGCTGTGAATAAAATAATGCCATATTCTGGAATATTTTGAATATATTTACCTGTCGGTGATAAGAAGTGGGTTAAAGACAAGTAGATTATTAGAACTCATAAGAAATTGACACAGTTGTTTAATTTCAAATCTGGCAAATCTCACAATGGTTTTCTGTCCTCAACAAAATAGGAGAAAATCCAGTGGAGGATCGTGGTCCCATGTTAGTTTCTGCACAACATTAACGTCGTGATTAGTCTGTCCTTCTGGACTTTCCTCCCTCAGCTCTCAAGATACCAATTCCTTCCTGATTCTCCTTCTCCATTCTGGTGGCTCCTCCAGCCCCTAAGAGGGCTTTTCTTTCTCTGTGCACTTCTTATGCATAGACGTTTCCTGGTTTTGTTGTCATGTCTCTTCTTCGCTCATATTACACTGGTCCAGGGTGATGTAATCTCTTTTTATAGCTTAAATCTACTGACATTCTGGTGATGTCTAAATATGTTTCGTCAAAGTTTCAGACCTATAAATCCAATTACCTTCTGGACATCGTCACTGCATGTTCTATAGACATCTCAATGTGAAAAAGGACATACAAATGAATAATATTATAATCCTCCATTATTCTCTACCTTGGTGAATATCATTACCATTTATGTGATAGTCCCAGCTGTTCAAGTAAGAAAACAGAATTAACCTTGACTCCATCTCTCCCTCCACAAAGCTGTTATCTAATCAGTCTCCAGACACTGTTGATTCTATCTCCTTATTATCTCTTAAAACAATCCTCTCACTATTTACACTGCTACTATTTCAGTTTTACCATTTTCTGCTACATTTCTGCACCAACTACCATGTTTTTCATTGAAAGTGTGCCTTGTTTCAATAATTTTTAACAAGATGAAAAAAATCTAATTCTCTTTACAGTTGACGGAAAAATTTCATCAGAGGAAGAAATAGTTTTTATGGAAATAAGCCTTGGTATGCCTGCTTGGGGGCAGCAGAATCACACCAGGCCAGGGAGGCAGGAACCTGACATCAGAGCATGGATGTGGACACATTGTTCTGTCTGATAGAGGGGAAGCCTTTCACAGCTCTCAAGGCTATTCCAAGAAGTGTGGAAGTTTCAGTGGTACAATGGGACAAAGGAGAGCAAGGAGCAAGACATAAGTGAATGGCTAAAGTGAATGGCCAAAGGGCATTTTGAAAAAAAAAAATGCTTCCTATTGCCATCAATTTGTATCCTGGGGATATAACCCTTTCTAGTAGATCAGTAATGGCAAAAACCACAATTACTTTTGTGCTAACCTAATACGTCTTCCCTAAGAAATCTTCAGTGTAGCTTTCAAGACAAAATGATCAAATATATACAACAAAACAAAACAAAAATCCAAAAACCAAAAGACTTGGTATTAATAAAAAAAATTGTGTGTGTGTGTGTTTGAAACTGAAAGAGAAAACTGGACTTCCTTTTAGGATTGATGTTGAAAGAAATCAGAAGCTTCAGAGACTGAGGAGGCCAGGAAACAAAATGTGCCTGGAAATTAGCAGAATTGCTGCAGGATTTTTTTTAAGCTCCCGTAAATTCGTAGTTGCAATGAACTCCTGTTAACAAAAGACAGACTAACAAGAGAAAAACAGAAATTTATTGACCTGTATATTTCGTGTTTACATGGGAGACCCCCCACCAAAATGAATAGTTATCAAAGAGATGGCTTTGAATTCCAGCTTATATAGCATCTTCAACAAAGTAAAGTTTTAGAGAAGTGGCAAGACAAAGGAAAAGGGCTTTGAGTCTCTACAGCAGCAATTTGGAGGAAGCAAAAAAACTGGCAGATTAAAGGCTGGTTAGTAAAGCTTCTTCTTCTTTTTTTTTTTTTTGAGATGGAGTCTTGCTGTGTCACCCAGGCTAGAGTGCAGTGGCATGATCTTGGCTCACTGCAAGCTCCGCCTCCTGGGTTCATGCCATTCTCCTGCTTCAGCCTCCTGAGCAGCTGAGACTACAGTCGCCTGCCACCACACCTGGCTAACTTTTTTTGTATTTTTAGTAGAAACATGGGGTTTCACCATGTTAGCAAGGATGGTCTCGATCTCCTGACCTCGTGATCCGCCCGCCTCGGCCTCCCAAAGTCCTGGGATTACAGGCGTGAGCCACTATGCCTGGCCAGTAAAGCTTGTTAATACAAGTTTCTCTGGTATCATCTCTGGGCTGATAAGGGTCCAAAGCTATCTTCATCGGTTAACTTTTGTTCTCCCTGATGAAAAAGGAGAGGCACAATAACTTTTGTCTTTATAAGTCTATGCCCTGCTTTTGGGCAAACAGAGAAATGGCAGAGAGCTGTCCTGTATCTGCTTCCTCTTGTCTTCAGCTCAACAACCCTTCAAATTTGGGGGTGGCATATTTTTGTCTCCCACCACTCTTTGGGAAGAACATGGATTTTGTGGGGTAGAGGAGGTGGTTCAAGGGGATTCCTATTGTGTAGTTAGACAGAGTCAATGCTGCTGACACCTGAGTTACACTTTGGTCACATAGTCAGAGCCATTGTGCCTTCTAAAGCACAAATACATCTTTTACAAAAATCTTCATTGACTCCCTGAAGTGTCAGGATAGAATCTAAATTTCTTATCAGGGAACACATGATCGGCTTTCTGCACCACTGTCTCTTGCCATTTTCTCTTCAATCTCTAAACTGTCATTAGGTGTAGCTAATGAACATGTCCTAAGCTTGATTCTCTGTGCACAGATGCCCACCTCCTCTTCTTTGTCTTGATAAGGCCATATTTTGATAAATTTAAAAATGTTTTTCCTTTCCTTTCACTCTTCCTGTGCCCTTCCTCCTTTTTTTATTCACCTGATATGTGAAACATCTACTAATTCATCAAATTGGAAGTTAGAGGAAGTGGATTTTCATTTCTTTGAATAATATTTCATTGTATATGTGTCAAAATATCTGAATGGATGTGTAACAAAACACACATCAGTGACATGAGTTGGAGAAAATAACATTCATTGGGATTCTTGGGGGAAGCACATGTTTGGAAGAAACTCAGTAATTATGCTTATGTAATTAGGATGGTACCTAAGTAATCAAACTCTAATTATGTATATTTGAAAAGACAATTACAATGCAACGTGGAAGTTATGTTGGAAAGGGTTTGCAGGAGGTCTTAAGGGATTACATAAAAAGGACTTTGACCTATTTTTAGAGGCCAGAGAACTCCACTATTTTTGAACCCTAGGTCCCTGGATCCACAGGACACTGGAAGTTATCATCCATATTTGCAGAAGTCAATAGAAACAACTCATTTAGTATAGCAGAGCTGCCCATGCTAATTAAAATGTCAAGTTTTTTGCTTTAGCCTGGAATTATAATTAGCACACTCTGGAAATACTAGTTATCCCAAGCTGATTAGAAGCTTTGATCGGTAGTTATATCTTTGATGAATAAGACTCAACAAATGAATTAATTTACTTAAATGAAGTTTGGTAAATAGAAAAATCTTTGAAAACATGAGGTCTCTGTGGAAATACAAGAAAAAAGGTGTTTAGTGCCAGGAAAACCTCAGAAAATCTGTACTGAAGAACCTACTTTGTACCTTGAGAGCCACATAAAGAATGGCATTTGTTTATATGATAGTAATTTGCACATTTCATCTGGGCTTTGCCTTTCCCAGAGTGGATTTGGTCCCCTTTTCACATTTGGCTCATTCCAAAGCATTGAGGCAAAGCTGCACAAGCAAACACTTTACCCCACTGAAATGTCAGCTTCCCCAATCCTAATCCATAGAATAACCCTGTTTCCATTACACTGAGCAGCAACTCAAGGGAGACCTGTCTGGTTAGCTTGCATTTTATACTTGATTAACTTGGCAGTATGATCAAGCTGCAAGAGAGTGCAAAAAGAAGAGACTTATCTGCTTGGTTTAACACAGAGGAGACTTAACCTGCTTGGTTTATCTGCTTGCCATCACTATTAAGATGGATGAGGGTCAATGGCGTTGGGGCAGTAGCTATACCTTCTGCACCTGGGCCAGCAGTGACAGCCCCACTAACATTGACATATATATGAACACTCAGTTGTGTCCAGAATGTGACAATTTTTCTACCCAATCCCTTCAGTGCAGTTAAAACACTGACTTCAATAATAAATATAGAAATGTAGAGAAGGAGGATGTGAGGACTTGAAGGTTTTGGAGGTACTATTGAGGGGTCAGCTTTCACTTACCTATGTGACCTGGGCAAGCCATCTCTCCCAGGCCTGCTTTCTTCTTCTATGAAGTGGGAATTCTAACAGCTATTTTGTTTTAAATTAATTTAGGTAAAGTCCCTTAGAGATAGACAGACGCTTTCTTAATATGTGAGCTTGCCTGACTGTGCCCAACTGCCATATTAAAAATGCCCACCCCCAACTGTCCTGGCCTCACTCTATATCTCCTCCTCATACACAGATATCTGCTCATTTCTCTAAGGAGAATGCCTACTTCTTAGACTTCTATTATGACTGCTGTGATAAAGTGTAATTTCAAATTAATATTTATCTGTTTTTTGTTTCTCTGATTTAAGAAAAACCTGTCTATTTTATCATCCTCCTGGTGAGTTCCATTTGCTTCTCTGCAGAGTGCAGGTGCAACTTTCATTTGTGACAATGGGAGCTCTTTCTTTGAAATCAATTGAAGGGAACCCCAGCTGGGGAAGAGAAGAGCATCAGGGAAAAAACAAAAGCAGAGACATTTGCTCTGCAAAATATTCCTGGCCCTTTGGCTCTTCCTTGGGCACTCCCTTGTGTGGGATGGCCCTCAGAGTGGGGCCAAAGTGGGAACAATCTCCCGGATCCTTTGGCCTTAGGACACTTTGAAATTTTTTGCTATAATTTTCCATATAATAATACACATCCAGAGCAGATGGTAAAATCTTTAAAATGGTTTCACATCGATTATCTTGTGTCTCCTAGCAGCTCTTTGAAAGGAGACATGAAATTTTGGAGCTGAGAGGTAGCTGGAGGTCGTTTAGGTTAATATTTTTCTCTTGCAGCACAGGAAGCCCACCCTAGAGACGTTAATAGGTAAAGATCTGGGACCAGAACCACCTCTCCCTAGTTCTGATTCTGTGCCCTTTATTGAACAACACAGCCTTATCATCTGAGACAATTCCTCCCTCTCTCTACTTGCCATTAGGGAAAGGCACATTCTGACTTCTAGAGTTTGTTCTAAATTTTTTGCAGGCAATGGAACTGAGAGTTTTAAATTTCTTCTACATAAAAAAAAGGTTTTGATTAAGCAGTTCTTACTCCAAGGTGTTCTGTCTTTTGACTGTGTTCCAGTGGTACTTTACCTAACCCAATTGAACCTTCAGTTCCTCATTTGTATCCTGAAGATGGGAAAATTATTTACTACTAGGGGAATGCGGGGAGGGTAGGTTTAGTAAACTGCCACTCATTCGAATTCCCCGTGGAGGTTTCTGACCAAGACATTTATACAATAAGGAAAAATAGCCAAAATGGGAACTAAAGAGCCGCTTTGTGGGTCAGAGGGGTATGGAGACAGGAGGCAGGAGGCAGTGTATGGAGCTGCCTACCCAAACTTGCTGACCTCAGGGAGCAGTTGTAACGTTTGATTGCATTAATGCAGGTAAACTCCTGAGGATATGGTAAGGGCTCACCACAATTTAGCTATTATTAATACCTTGTGCTCCTTATTTTCTAGAGAATTGGGATAACACTCCAAGGTTAATCCCATCATTCAGGGAGTACAAACATTTGATTCACACTGTGAAAGTGACTGCATAGATAAGATGAAATCTGTTTTTTTTTTTTTTTTTTTTTGAGAGGGAGTCTCGCTCTGTCACCCAGGCTGGAGTATAGTGGCGTGATCTCGGCTCACTGCAAGCTCTGCCTCCCAGGTTCACGCCATTCTCCTCCCTCAGCTTCCCGAGTAGCTGGGACTACAGGTGCCTGCCACCATGCCCAGCTAATTTTTTATATTTTTAGTAGAGACAGGGTTTCACCGTGTTAGCCAGGATGGTCTCGATCTCCTGACCTCGTGATCTGCCCGGCTTGGCCTCCCAAAGTGCTGGGATTACAGGCGTGAGCCACCACGCCTGGCCCCAAGATGAAATCTTTACATTTTCTGCCAAGGGTCCAGTTTTGGTGCGCAGAAATGAAATGAAGGTGCAGGAATCTTTTCATTTTTATAGGTTGATACTAAGTCATGTATCAACATCTACAGTTTTAGCAGGTTTGCACTCAATAATAGTTTAGGTTTTTATTTCAGGAACTCTTTGAAAGGGTTTATCTCATGTTCTTCTCGGTGCCTTTGTACTAAAACACCTATTTTGTGTGTCTCTGGTTGATAATTCTAGGTTGGTAGAAAACTCGGCTTCCAATCAGAGCTATTAGTGCACTGACTTTAAGGTGCTCAAGTACTTTGTTAAGTTTTAGACATTTATTAAAAGATTCGGTGTTTCATGGCTCCACATATTTTCCCGATCTTGCCATCAAAGCAGCATGGAAAGAAATCTCTAAGAACACCTCATTGGGGCCAGATCACTGGGGTTCAATCAAAGCTCCACCACTTCCTTGCTCAGGAGTCCTTGGCCAGTTACTTAATCTATGTTTACTTTAGTTTTCCTATCTGTAAAATGGAGGTAGTAATAGTATAACCTGATAGGATTAAATGAGTTAACATTCATGAAGCACTTAGAGGAGTGCCTAATGCTCATAGTAAACATTATGTAACTGTTTACTGCTCCTATTAATTTATAGGAGTTAAGATCCTTCTCCATAATTCTCTATGGGAACCAGGTAATTTATACAACATGCTGTTACCTTAATTCCATGCTCTTTAGCAACGTGGGCTTGAGTCTTTTTATACATCATTGTTGAAAAGATGCTATAAGCTACAAGGAAGTAACAAGCAGTTTTGGAAAAGAATAAAATAAAGAATAAGAAAAGAGACAATAATGTAGTTGAAGAGTCAAGGAAGGCCTAAGACCCAGGACTTATTTCATTTTTTTTCCTGTAAAGTCGCAGTATGTGCAGGCTATCAGAGGAGCATGACATGTCAGAACTAGATTCTGAAACTAGAAATACCCTGGAGGTCAACACATCTATGTGCAATTGGACTGAACTGAAACCATCCAGGTAACAGTCAAATCTATTTTCATTTTTAGAACAATGGTTTGTCTATTCTTGTGTTGTATAAAGTTTTACTAATCACTAAATAGTGAGATTGTATGTGATGTTTTCTTAAATGCTTCTTATTAATTTACTCCTATTTGCTCATCTGTGAAAATAAAAGACTCCTGTTTAGCACCAAAACCATACATGTTTTTATATTCTTGAGTTCTAATTACTTCACTCACCTTTGGACTAAGAATCTTTATTCCAGCACAAGTTTATCTTTAGATGAATAATGCTATTATTCCTCAGAGATTACTCATTTACTTTGGATTCCAGTCTGTCTCAAGAAATGGAATATCAAATCCTGAAGGTATCAGCAATGTAAAAAGTGTCATTGATGAGGCTGTTTATTAATTACCAGAGCCAGGCATGGTGGTTAAGTACTTGGTCTTGGGAGTCAGATGTATGAGTTTCAAACCCAACAGTTGAGTGATACTAAATAACTAGGTTGTGTGGCTCTGTTTTCTCATGTCACAATGGTGATAAGACCGCCAAATGAGATAGAAAGGAGAGGTCTCTGTACAACGCCTGGCACAAAGTGAGCATTTCTCGTCAGCAGGCAGGCTAAACACAAACCCACCTGTGTCCCTCTCCTGCTGAATCTGCCTTCAATGGCTTCTCATTGCTGCTGGAATTACCACCAAACTCCTTTCTGTGGCCTACAAGCCCCTGTGTACTCTAGACCCTGCTCACTTGCTTTGGTCATCCTAGTCTACTGTGTTTCACTGGATGACTTTCTGTTGCTCCAACAACCCCATTCTTTCTTGCCTCAGGAATTGGCCATTTTCTCTACTTGGAAAGCTTTTATTCCTGCTCTTAATATGATAGGATCTTTCTCACCTTCATGCGTAACATCTTTCTGTTTCCTTCGATGCCTACCTTACAATCTGTAATCCATATTTACTTGTTTACTTGCTTACTGTTTGTCTCTTGCTTCTCTCGTGATGATTAATAGAAGTAGGAATCTTCTCTACCTTGTTCATTGTTGTATCTTCAGCACCAAGAAGAATACCTTGAACATAATAAGGACTCAGTAATATTCTCAAATAAATGTTTTTAGACTATTTAATATTCAGTAAATAATATTTTTAATTTGCTAAATATTATATTACAATTTCTTACATTAAAATATATCATCCTTTGTCATAATATTGTAGGATTATCTACACAATAATTGGAACACAGTATAATGCCTCTTTGCTATTGTAACAATTCACAGTGAGACTTATTTCCAAGGCTGTTAAGAAAAGCCAAGGATGGAAACTTTTAGCTGGGCAACTATTTGAATTAGATTTAAGTAACTGAACTTCCAAAGCACATGAGTAATCTGGGCAGATAAGGTTAACAATTATATTTCTAATGATATCTAGAACCAAGCAGTGCCATAATATTTCTAACCATATTTAGAACCAGGTGATGCCAGTAATTTGGCATGCATAGATACAACTTAAGTATTTATGCATTAGCTGAATACTTGGCGGGCTTATTTTATGCTTATTTTTAGTAAGTGTATTTAACTAAAGAGGCAAGTGAATTTATATGCTCTGTTTAGGTTTAATTATAGTGCCTAAATACTAGATTTTTTTTAGGGTATGATATAGAGGCAAGAGAATTAGAGAGAGCTTTAGACCTAAAAGAGCAATGATTTACTTCCAGCATTGCCATTTGCGAGCTGCATGAACTAAGATAAGTCACATCATCTCTTGAAGTCTCAGCTTTCTCATCTATACAAGTAGGATACATATAATAAAATTGTTGTAGGAATTAAACTGAATAATGGATAGAAATGTTCTTGGCACACAGTAGTTTTCCTTTAGTAAGTTGACAGAGGAAAACTGGTGGGTTTGACTCTGTATTTCTTATTAATGGCAAGTTTTCCTCTTTTATTGTAATGTCTTGCATGTTGTTTTTCATTTGACTACAAACTACCTCTTGACCAAGGAAATAAAACAAAGCTCAAACACCATATAGAAACAAAAATAATTTATTAGTTTTTATTGCATCAGTGTGACCTTTGGAAACTGACTAAAGCCCAGTTAACTTAGGAACTGATGTAATTCTTCGGATAACAAACAGGTCTATTAATTAATGCTGTGGAGATTTCCTGCTGTAAGAGAATGGAGTAAGCTCTGTACATGAGATAGGACACTCTAGAATTATCCCCTGAGCTTTCATCCACCTAGAGATTTCAATATTGTTTTCAAAGCCAAATGATTTGTATGCCTTGATATTTGCCTATAGACTTACTCTTGTTTTCCTTGCCCCTTTAGCATAGCTTAGGGATTTTTCATTTTTGTATGCATAAGACTACTGTGCAGAATTGTGCATGTTATTCATTTATACTATGATTTAGGTAAATTCAAGGGATTTTTCAAGGGCAGCTATGATTATACACCATTATGGCTTTACCTTCTGAGAGGTAATAATTAACTTGCTCAACCCTGATCTTCTAAAAGTTGGCCTTCTATTAAAAAAATTATTCTTCCAGGTCACTGTGCCAATCTAAAAAAAAAAAAAACTATTCTTCCATGAATTTCCATGCAAACCAGCTTTGGACTGATGCTTAAGATGATCAATCCTAGTCAACTGCCAGTAGGGACATCAGCCTCCTATTCCCACACCATCATGTTAGGAAGATGCTAGAGTACTTTCAACACTGAATGCTTATGATGGAAATACAATTTTGCAGCCAAGGGTCTGTCAATTCATATTGCTATTGTATATTGGCCTTTGAAGAACCAGAGAAATGGCATGCTTCTCTAATCATGCAGTGTAAGATTCTTATAGCCCAATGGTTGGGGGTCCCTCTCATAGGATCTGATCTTTAGGCCTGCTAGATTTCTATGTGCAGCCCTAGCAGGTCTGCTAAATGGGATGACTGGACATTGGCACAGCTTTTGTGATATTCATTGACTTAGGGTAAAAATTTCTTCATAAGACATTACTGTATTAACCTCTCATCATGTGTCCACCTCCATCCCACTAAAATCTTGATAAATGAAATAGTAAATATAAATGAATTCTACCCATTTGTAAATTTTATTTTAAAAATTTTGAAGATAGATAAAAAATGTTCTGATATTTCCTTGATCTCTTTTCCAACAGGATTAGAAAGTGGTTAAGGAAGATTTAAGACTGAAATATTAAATCTTGTTTTTTCAGCTTCTAGTGCCTTTCTGTCTACATTGCTATATTATTAAAATCCAGTCCATCTTATCCCTATCATGTAATTAGGTTTTGTTGGATCAAAGTAGTGGTAACAGCAACAACAACAATTTGAACACCATTTTCCAAGTACTTGTTACTAGCACTTCAAAATATTATCTTATTTAATTCTCATAACCACCCTCAGAAGAACCTGTTACTCTCTGTGTTTCATAAGTAGTAAATTGAAACTCAGAGAGGGCAAGGAACTTGTCCATGGATACAAAGCAAATAGATGGTCAGTCTTTGAATTAAACCCAAATCTGTCTGACTCCAAATCCAAAGCTCTAAAAAAAGATGATCGCTTTTCCACTCTGTAGTAAAAGCATTACCCAGATCTGCCATCTCCCTCAAATCTCTATGTCTCTTGTCCTCAATATTTTGCGAAGCCTACTTCTTATAATGAAGCTTATGTTTTATTTTTTCTTTAAATATGTGAGTCATTGCCTATGTAGTACTGATCAAATGTTTTTTTTTTTTTTCCCCTTAGGAACAGTATATCTTAATACTTCAGTCATACAACAGAACTATCATCAGCAATAAATTTATTTATGAGTTCACTTACAAAAATATTTCTCAAAACATTAAAGATACACTTTTTTATATACTTTAAATTCTGGGATATATGTGCAGAACGTGCAGGGTTGTTACATAGGCATACACTTGCCATGGTGGTTTGCTGCAGCCATCAACCTGTCATCTACATTAGGTATTTCTCCTAATGCTGTCCCTCCCCTAGCCCCGCACCCCCAAAAGGCCCCTAATAGGATTGGTTTATCTGATTTCTATGCTCGCTATACTTTTGAAGCAGCAGACTAGATGTGAAAGCACATTGAGGGAGGCTGGAAGTGGTAGATGACAACACTTTTATCCTACTGAAAATAAAAGTTTATTTCAGTTTTTATATTTTCTTGACAAGTGAGGAAGGTAACAGAAAAAAATAACAGCAGCTGACACAAAAATGTAAATTTGGCAAATAAGTAAATAGTTCTGTCAATCTCAGAGGACCCTAGGGTGTGATTATATTGTAGTACATTATAGAGTCTGCTGTTTATATTGATGATTTTGAGCCATTATATTCCGTATAAATGCTCTCTTTAAAATAGCATGCTTTGGTTATAAACTAGATTGAATAGTAAACATTTTTGTGATTGTGAGAATAAACTGAAAGTTAGAAATCCATCATTTGGAAAGACATAGTCTCCAACGGGTCTCTGCTTTGCTCTGGTAGAGTGTATTAAATCCCATGAATATCAGAATCTACCACTTAATTTACTTCCAAAGTATTTTGGAGTAGTTAATGGATATAATGTCAGTTTTCTGTCTTTAGTTGGTTTGACTGCATGTTCCTCTCTTCTCTAGAGTGGGAGTGTATAGGATTTGGAGTAGTTCAGGTAAATATGAATCCCAGCACTGTGGCCTTGGGCAGAATTTTCACCTCCCTTTACTAGAGTGTGGTAGCTCCACACATATGTATATATGTGTGTGTGTTTACATATATATGTACGTATGTGTGTACATACACACATACACAGACATATATTTGCTAAACATGTTTTTCCCACTTAGTGTGGTAACTGAACTCTTTTCTGTAGGAAACTCTTCGTGTGACTTTGTTGAGTCTGCAGTACCCTCTCACTGTGTGGGTGGCACATGACTTGTGGCACGTGACTCAGGCCTTGTCAGGGTACCCCATTCAAGTGATTGGTATGAGTATATGATCCAAGTCAAACCAGTCCTCAAGACTTTTCTCTAGAATTACCCGGAAAAAGGCACCCTTTCACCCCACTGGGATTTCCAGCTGTAAGAACGATGTTAGCATGGAACTTTAGTGGTCATTTTTAATACACACAGAGAGAGCCTATCTGAGAATAACACCAACACATGGGAAAGAGGGCTGATAAATGAAGCCATAGAAATATGATGATAATCTTGAATTTGTGGACTCAGCCAGAACTGAAGGCAGCCCTGTAGACTTCCCAGGTATATGAACCAACTAAATTAAGTTGGATTTCTGGGAATTGCACCCCCAAAACTCCTTATGTCTATATTCCCTAAGCTTCGGTTTTCTAATCATAAAATGAAGATGGATTAATTATGCCATTGAGTAAGATTTTGATAAAACTAAATTGTATATGTAAACTACACAGTCCACAATAAATGAACTCTGAATTCAACAGCAAACAAGCTCTCAGATTTTCTCCATAACAGACCCTCTCACTTCGGCTCCTCTCCCTGGCTCCCAGCTGATAGCTATGATTCTGGCTTTTCCTGGATGGCTCACTTGTCTGTGGGCTGCTTTTCCCTAGCAGAGTTGGTCAGGGAGCCTCCTCCTGCTCTTGACAGGCACACGTTCTTAAGAAGAAATGGTCTCTGTCCTGCCGTGCACTGAAATTGTGAAAGATCTCACCTAGGGAAGACAGCAATTCTCTCAAGAATTCCTAAGAAGACCACGTTTAAAGCACCAATGAGCTGATTTTGGTCCTGGTTCAGGAACATCTGGAGGAGCAGCTGTGGATGACAAGAACGTGTTTATCTCTTTTGAAAAGAAAAGTGGTGAACAGGCAAGGTCCTTAGGGAGTGCTGCCCGGCAAAATAGAGGTCGGTTCCCATCATCCAAATTTGAGGTGGAAAATAATTGAGTAAAAACACAGCTTGTTTTAAAATCAAGTAGTCTAAAGCTTAATGAATTGGGAAGGTAGAAAAAGAGAACTGAAATTATTCAAGCCATTTGCCTTTGTGCCTCCCATCCACTGCTAATATTGTAATAGTAAGGATCTATAAAGTCTATCAGCATTGATCTCAACATTTTCTCCACTGGCAAACCCTAAGCCTCTTCCTTATTTTAGGAAGATTAATTCCTTTGGGGTTGTATTTGGGAGATGGTATTATTGATGACTTGAAAAAGTCCCCAGAATTTACTATACCTCTTACAAGTAGGTTTTTTTTTCTTTCTTTCTTTTGGCAAGATTGAAAAGACTGGACAATGACTTTTTCACAAATGAATTCAGTAGCTTGGGCTTCAACCTTATAAATTTATGATCATGGCTTTTAAAAGAATTTTTTTTAAAAGTGCCTGTCCTCGTATTTCCCAAAACTAGTAAAAATAAAAGTTAAGTATTTATGATACTTGGAAAAAAAAAGAAGACAAGTTGCAATTTTATAGTCTAAACTCTGACTGTAATAGCCATGTATTTTTATTCTTGCAGTCAAGTCACCGAGGGCTTTTTTCCCCTCATCATAAACAGATGAAGCTTCAAGAAAATCAAGAGGAATTGGAATCTGGTAATAAATGAACTGTAGCCATGTTACATTAATTATTATTACTCATTTTCTAATATTCCTTTGTGGGGAGACTTTACAAAAAATCAATTCTAGACTACTTATCAATGGTAGCGGAAAGGAGAAATTCAGTCTATTTTTAAGAGGGAGAAAAATCCTTGCAAAACATATGGGTTTAGCTTTATAGGAAACAGTTTCTAGACAAACATAGATGAATGATTTAACAGCAGCAGGGCATCCATTTATGTAAATACTAAACTGTGGGACTCAAAAAAACAAACTCAAAGAAAAACATTATTAATCAGCTTGAGTTTTCCCCCCCATCAACATTCTGAAAGAACAAACAGAACAACATTAAGGAACACTTTCAACAAGAACAGCAAGCAAGACACAGTTTAGTGTTTCCCTGGATAAAACTTTCCAGAGTTTCAGGAAACTTCTCTTAGCCGTTCTTCATTTTCATGCATAATATATGTGAAAATAGTCAAATACCAAAATGCTCTAACGTCCTAATTGTTTTCTCTTTAAAATACTGCCTGTTTAACTTCCTGTTGACCCAACAATTATGCTGCGCCCCCTTATTAAATAAAAGTAGGTTTTAAAAATATACCTGATTTAGAGTATAGTTGACACACCAATATTTAAAGTGTCTTTTTTTGTAGAAAGATAACATAAAGAGTCTTAGCTAAAGATGTTATATTAATTAAATATACAAAGTGAAGTGGAGATTTAAGATGCTTTTCTGAATAACCTAGGCCTGAAAAACTTTCATCTAAAATAGGCAGGACATTGGAAGAGAATAGCTTTTGTTCCTTGATTTATCACTGTAATTTTCTTCACCTAATGCAGTGTAAGTCCAAATCTGTGTAAAAGTAGCTACCCTGAGAGTCACATGACACTCTGGCACCCATTGGAAAATGTTCAGCACATCACACCTTACCATGCAGAGGGGAGGATCACATGGCTGAATCTCTCTTCAGCCAATCATTTTTGTACTCTTTTTCTTTAGATGGTTTTGCCTACGTGAATCGAAATTCATGGCAGAGTTGAGATGAGGCAGGGAATGAAAACAAAACTGTCTACATTCTCCTAAATAATATTATTGACCATGCAGTTAATGTACTTAGATTATTAGGTGACCAATGTTAATTTGTATCTCTATTTGAGTGTCTCTTACATGTCTTTGATAGTGTTAAATGTTGTATTTAACTGTAGTTTTCAATGCCAAAGATGCCTTTTGCTGTATTCTTCTAAATAACTAGGTATAAGTGCATTTTAAAAGTTCGGTAAACTGTAATAGGTAATTTCTCAAACACGCTTAATGTGCACTTATAAAAATGTAACCCATATTGATAAAAATTTCAATACAAATAGTTACATTAAAAATAGCTTCTTAATGAGACTATCACTTTTAGTGTTTAGTAAACTTTCTACATTAGAGATTCATATGACTTAACATCGCTAACAACAGATAATCTTAAGTGTGTGAGTATACCTGTGTGTGTTGTAGACCCCTTTAGAAAAACTAAGCATTCTAATTGGCTTAGTTTATATTACTTTTATGATTACTTTTACATTGACTCTTCGCAACATTTAATAAACAATCATTTATCTGCCATTAGTAATCCTAGTTACAGGCATTTTTAGCTATTTGAGAATTTGTTATTAATGGGGTTTTGTAAACTATTACAGAGGAATTCTTTGGAGAATGAGATTACTTTTCTGTTTTTTTCTTGGATGACGAAAAATAATTAGCAACTTTTCATAGTCAAATAGCTAGCTTTTTAAAAGCGTTTAAGTCGTTACGGTTTGTGCACAGCTTAAAATACCATCTAAACAACATTATAATTAACAGTGGAACATTTTAAAAAATCACTCTATTTACTTGCAATCTTCTCTTTCAACAAGCTTTTTATTTTTCTGAACTTCTAATCCTATCTATATTTTTATAACATTTTAAGCAGTTTGAATTATAAAACATGAATTTGTAAGGTATATAAATATATATACCTGTTATACATAATATATATGTATACACATATATATGCATTGTATTTTTTTAATAATTTTTTATTTTTTAATTTATTTTATTTATTTATTTATTTATTTATTTATTTATTTTTGAGACGGAGTGTGACAGCCCATGTTGGTGTGCAGTGGCGCAATCTCAGCTCACTGCAACCTCTGCCTCATGGGTTCAAGCCATTCTCCTACCTCAGCCTTCCCAGTAGTTGGGATTATAGGCGCGTGCCACCAAGCCTGGCTAATTTTTGTATTTTTAGTAGCGGCCTCCCAAAGTGCTGGGATTATAGGTGTGAGCCCCAGCACCCGGCCTACATTATATTGAAAGTACACTCCTGTTGTTGTTACTGTGGGTTGTTGGGTTTTCAGCTTTGGTTTTTTGCAGTGCTTTAGTCTGTGCTTTTTGGATATCTACATTTATACATGGAAAATAAATGTGAGTTTTGGGGCATTAACATTTTTGTTTTAAACTAGAAAACATCTGAAAACAAAATAGCCCTTTTTGTTACTTCACCTTAATTTCTACATTTTCTGATCATAAGGATGAAATGTGGTTTGACAAACAGAAAGTTGGATGAAAACAAGTATTGTGATTTTTTGGTCTTATGAACTTCTGCTAGTAATTGAATGTAGCCCTGAACACGAACTTATATCTATACTGTTCCTATCCTGGCTATTCTGGTGCACACTGAAGAATTTAATCATGTCAGTTGTCTGTTTCTTGAGTTTTCATTTGAGGAAATCAAACAAAGGAGAGAACATTAAACAGAGACATGCTCTAATCCTGACGTTAATTAGCTGTGGAGCCCAAACATGCAATTAATTAGTAGCTCATTTTTGCCTCTACTAATAATTTTCTGCATGTTCATTATGCATTAAGCACTGTGCCAAATACTTTACCTATGTTTTCTCCTTTAATTCTCCTAGTGAGCCATCAGTGTAAGTCCCATTTTGCAGATAAAGAAAAATTTCCTAGAGATTGGGCCCTTGCCCAAAGACACTTAACTTTATGAAGCTCTGCAGTAGAACCATGGTTTGAGTCCAGGCATTCTGACTCCATAGCAGATACATGTAACTGCTAAATTGCCTTTTACTCAAGAATAAAAAGTTTGATAAACTCTCAACTGTTGGTGGGCATGGTGGCTCATGTCTGTAATCCCAGCACTTTGGGAGGCCAAGGCAGGTGGATCACCTGAGGTCAGGAGTTTGAGACCATCCTGGCCAATATGGTGAAACCTGGTCTCTACTAAAAATACGAAAATTAGCCAGGCATGGTGGTGCACGCCTGTAGTCCCAGCTGCTCAGGAGGCTGAAGCAGGATAATTGCTTGAACGCGGGAGGCAGAGGTTGTAGTGAGCCGCGATTGCGCCACTGCACTCCAGCCTGGGCGACAGAGTGAGACTCCATCCCAAAACAAAAACAAATAAACAAACAAAAAACAACAAAAAAAACCTCTCAACTATTGAAAAGATCTTATTTCTGTCATTGTCCAGGGATTTAAATTTCAACATCAAGACCATTAGTCTGGTAAGTGTATTCCTGAGCCTATGATAGAGGTGTCTTGTTTCTTTTGACATTAAGGTTTTGTGCATACAGTATTTTGCATGATTCTGCATAAAACATACTGATATATCTTGTATATCAGGCCTATGATATGGTCCTTCACCATCTGCTTAAGAGATTAAATTTCTTTCTTGCAGGACCCTGAGTATATCTGGAGGAAACTGAATTCAAATATTGCTAGGTTTTCTCTGTGTAAATGACTCAAAGATTTATGAAACAAAAGAGAAGATAACACAGATACTGCTCTTGTTATGTTATTACCAAAGCACTATGGCTACATACTTAGCATTTGCTACAAATGATGGAGCTGGCCCAATATAGTGGAGGTCTCAGGGCCTGTGTTATATGGCATGTCCAGTACCAGGAGTGACAGCAAGGGACATGTAGACCATTCCTCCCAGGGTGAGCTGATAATAGTTAAATCATTATTTGCAGCTAGTCTAGAGTCTGGAGCCATCTAAGGAAACATTATTATCTGAGACTGTCATGGCATCAGTGAAAAACAAAGCAATAATTTATCTCTAACTACTGAGAAGGTGGAAATGCAATATAACAATAACTAGTCCTACATAGGACATAGTTACATATATTACAAAAGAGTTTACTCTCTGTGAATAAACTTTTTCTTTCTTTCTTTTCTTTCTTTCTTTCTTTCTTTCTTTCTTTCTTTCTTTCTTTCTTTCTTTCCTTCTTTCTTTCTTTCTTTCTTCCTTTCCTTTTCTCTTTCTTTCCTTCCTTCCTTCCTTCCTTCCTTCCTTCCTTCCTTCCTTCCTTCCTTTTCCTTCTTCTTTTTTTTTTTTTGACAGAGTATCACTCTGTCACCCAGGCTGGAGTGCAGTGGCACAATCTCGGCTCACTGCAATCTCCGGCTCCCAGGTTCAAGTGATTCTCCAGCCTCAGCCTCCTGAGTAGCTGGGATTACAGGCACTTGCCACCACACCCAGCTAATTTTTGTATTTTTTAGTAGAGATGGGGTTTCACCATCTTGGCCAGGCTGGCCTCGAACTCCTGACCTGAGGTGATCCACCCGCCTCGTTCTCCTAGAGTGTTGGGAATACAGGCGTGAGCCACCGCACCCAGCCAGATAAAAGTTCTTTTTAACTAAGGACTAAAATTGGCAAAATGTGTTAGTATTGCATGGGCAAATTGTGCTTCATGTTTTTTATCTATATTGTGCTCCTTCTTTGAGATGTTGTGCTAGTAAGTTTGTCTTTTGTGGCTGAAAGACAGGTGTCATCCAATTATATCAAAGCTAATGAACTCCCTGGAGACAGCAAAATCAACTGGAAAAGCTTTCAAAATTATGGATGAATTGTCTTTCTCAAAGTGGAAGTTTTTCAAAAAATAACTAATGAAGAGGTGTTCATTGGCTAGAAATGGAATAAATTTAACTAGAAATGACAATATAAATTTCTTAAATTATCCTCACGATATGCTGCATTTAGGTATTATTAATTTCCATTGTGATTAATCTCTCTGCTTGATTCTGTTTACACAACTTAAAAATGTGTCTACCTGAGGGATCACGATAATTATCCCAGAACCATCTGCCCTTTTGTGTCTTCAGCGTCAGACAATGGCATGCCTTAGCATTTTAAGTTATTTAATTTCTAATTAATGAGAAAATTTGAAAACCAACATAGATTGTATAGTACATTTTATAATTCAAATAACAGTATACATAATTATGGAACATATTTTTCAATGTCTCAAGAATGTAAACACCCAGGGCAAAAGAAAATCAAATAAAAACATTAACCTCTTGTGGAGAGACCTCGCTAAGAAACAATCTAAGAATTTATTATGTGATTCATGAAAGATTTACTGTGAATTGTCAATTTGACTTACAGGGAACATGGCACTGGGTTACAAAGGAGGGGGTTAGGAGGTACTCGACATTAAGACTATAAGAAATACTATAGGCCAAGTGTGGTGGCTCACGCCTGTAATCCCAGCACTTCCGGAGGCCAAGGCGGGCGGATCACGAGGTCAGGAGTTCGAGACCAGGCTGGCCAACATGGTGAAACCCCGTCTCTACTAAAAATACAAAAGTTAGCTGGGCGTGGTGGCACTTGCCTGTAGTCTCAGCTATTTGGGAGGCTGAGGCAGAAGAATCACTTGAACCCGGGAGGCGGAGGTTACAGTGAGCCGAGATCGTGCCACTGCACTCCAGCCTGGGTGACAGAGCGAGACTCCATCTCAAAAAAAAAAAAAAAAAAGAAAATTGTACTTGCTCACAAGTAGCTTATCATTTTAGGTCAGCAACCAAAATATTGGCAAAACGCAATGAAACATTGTTTCACATATAAAGCTGAAATCACAAACTATTAAATGTGGCATTTACTTCACAATAGTGTTGCATTAACTTGTGAACAATTTCTTCCTTGGTATCTCTTATGACTAGTAGTAGGGATGTATAAAAACCGCATCAAGGTAAGATACTAAAGTTGTCTTGGTAAATTCTTCAGCTTTAGATAGCTCTTAAACTGGCTTAGGTTGACTGGGAAGCAATCAAATAGAAGAGTAAGTAGTTTAATTTACTAGACAGTGTGACTGAAACAAGGACTATATTTCTCTCTCTTCTCTCTCTCTCTTTCTCTCTCTCACTTCTCCCAGTCATTATTATTGAGCCATCCATATTTTGTTGTATAGAAATATATTTTATCTAGATCAACATGGATTCAATACAGATATATCCATTGTCAACATTTCCTTTCTCTTCATTTTCCCTCTAATTTAGACCTAAAACTTTGGCTTAGCTATAGGAAAATGGGTTTGGCTATAGAAAAGAAAGTGTTTTCATATTCCTTCCATGTCCATGTTTGAAAATGAAGTCTAGTATATAATATAGTGAAAAATACCCTAGATTGCATATTGGTAGTATAGGTTCTAATTTCAGGTTTCCTTACAAGTAGCCACTAATTAGCAAGGTGACTATGGAAAAGTTGCATAACCACTTTTTGGTGTGGGTTTGTAGAATCGAGGAGGTTTAATCAGGTAACTTCTAAGGCTTCTATCACTGCTGTGATCTGTGCCTTTATGCATTTATTGGGCTAGTCCTCTGATAGACTTCATTGATAATTGGACATTGCCTTTGTCCTCAAGGCATATATAATCTAATCACAGTAAGAAGATGGGATTGATATCACTAGGCTATTAGAAAAAATATACAAATCCAATTGATCCATTTTTATTCTCATCTTGTTTTATTTTCCATGGGCTTTGTAAAGAGCTGTGTCTTCCTTTTTTTGAAAACACTCTACTTGTGGCTCCCAGGACACCAGAATCACCTAGCTTTTCTCCTACATCAGTCTCCTTCTCATTTCTTTGCTTCCTTCCTTCTTTACATTGCTAAATATTTTTATTGCCTTGTCTTCTATTTTTGTTTGCATACTTTATATATGATCTTATTGGTATTCATGCCTTTAAATGTTATCTATATTCTGCTGTTTGCCACATCTATAGGTTTAGATTTTTCCTTTGAGTTCTGGTTTATATTCCAAACTAATTACTTGATTGCTTCATTTCATAGAAGCTTTAATTTTAACATATTATAAACTGAACTCTTGATTTCTCTACTCTTTCCACCGTCAGTCCTCTTAGTAAATAGTAAGGCCATTTTTTTTCATTTATTCGTTGGAGTCTTAATGGTTTTCCTATCAATTTATACAGATCTTCATATTTTAAAAAGACTAACATTTTTTACCTGTCATATAGGCTGAAAATCTTTTTCCCTAGGCTTTTGTTGTGGTTGCTATTTTTGTGTTTCAAATTCTAGATTTAAATCGTTCATTGAACAATGATTATCATTCACTTAAGGCAGTAGGATTAATAAATAAAAGAAGAAAAAGAGCATTATTAATAATAAAAGTAAAATAGATTTTTAAAATTATTAAGTAGCATATATTGTTTATTAGCAAAATATTTAAATGAATCCAATGTTGTAGAACACGAAGTGAAACTGATACTTTAAATTCTTCTTGGTAGTTTAAACTTGCTCAACACTGTTAGAAAAAAAGTTAGTGTTAGGCATCAAAACTTTAATAGTTACTACCTTTGATTTAGAAATCCTTTCTCTGAGAATTTATTTGTAAGAAGAAAATTTTGGAAAAACATAATATTTTATATTAGAAAATCATGATTGCCTTATTTAACCTATGGGAAAAGCTAAAGCAATCTAAATGACTAGCTGTAGCGGAGTGGTTGCTTCTCAGCTTCTATGGGATATTATGTAGTCATTACATCTAATTTTGAAGTCTTTGTAGGAATATTAAAAATGATTAATTCATGTGTTGGCACAACCTAAATAAAGTAGGTGTAAGAGTTCTCTTGGTTGATCATGGATGACTATCGTGAGTCCTTCACTATAAGTCTGATATGTGGTGTTATCTTTCAAGTAATCAGAGGTTTGCAGAATTAACAAGGGAGAGGAAGCCACAGAATACAAGGAAATTTGTTATCTATTAAAACCAGAGCATCACAGTTGGGCAGTAGCTTTGAAATTTGAGAGGAATGTTTTCCATGCTTGATGGCAGTTTGGTTTAAATTAGCGAGAAAGTAGACCTTAAGTCTCCGTCAAACTTAGTGTCTGAAGACAGTGGCCACACTGGCAGCAAAACATGAACCTGGTCATGGTTGAGTCAACAGTGGTGGAGGGCACTTTAGGTTTAATAGAAGGAGCTGATATCCTATTGATGATATTTGCCTCTGCAAAATATTCCAGTTGTCCTCAGATTGCTGAAGACCTTTGCAGTTACTTCCAGCCCAGTCATGCCATCACCATTCAGATACTCCAGGCAATCTAATAAGCCTGGTCCCATGTTTAACAATGCAGTGTTCTGATAGGAAGAGTTCTTATATGAACTCTCTTCTAAATAACCAAAGCAGATGGATTTAGGATTATCATCCATTTTATCTCCCACATAAGTTTTGCAATCAAGTGGGAAGTAACTATTTCCTGAATAAGTATTTGAGCAAGTATTTTGGCATTGGCTTAGGCAGGCACTATAAGCTGGCAATCTGGATACCTCAGGATCCAGTTCTGATCTTCACACTCATTACCTGGTTAATTCAGGAAAAATGTACTTAATTTTCTCCCTCTTTTGCTTAATTTTAAAGAATTAAATATAGCTACTATGTCTATCTAACTTTTCAGAAAAAAAAAATCTTTGTAGAACAGGTTACTTTAGAGGAGGAAAACATATCTTTTCCTTCTTTCATTTTGGATTGACTGGGTTAATTGGCTGGACCATGTAATAAAGGACAGATTAACACGAGAAAAGTGTACACATTTATTTAATGTAAGTTTCCCACAACATGGGAGACTTCATAAGGAAATGAAGACTCAGAAGAAGAGTTAAACCTGAGTATTTTTTATGGTAGGTTTGATGAAGAGTGGAGAGTTGCGGAGAAATAGGGCTGGGTGGAAAGGGTCTGATCTAATGGTAATAAACTTGGGGAAACTCAGCAAGGCCTATTCATTCAGATTCCTCTCTGTGCCCCTGTGTCTTTGAAGATGACTTTTCCTTTAGGATGTTCTTTTCCTCCAGGTATAGGGAGGGCACTTTGCACTTGAGATTTTGTGGTCTGCTTCAGAGGAAGATCGGAAAATTCTTCCTAGGTTTATGACCTACTTGATAAAGGGGAGACCTCAGGCAAGGATGCTCAGAGAGACTTTCCTGCTTCTGCCTTTTTCTCGAATTCCTTCACCATAAAATATTCAATACACCAAGGTTTCATATTTTGGGGATAGTATGTTCTGAAATGCATCAATATTTATTGTCCAAATTAATATTCAGCTATAGAAAATATAAAAATTCTGTTTAAATTAAAGCCACATAGACAATAGTATCTCTAAAATACCAGTAGTTCCAATAAACTGTCTCGAGAAGATAAGAAAAGCTGGTAAAGATTGGCAAAGAAGTGAAATATTCAGAAAGAAATAGAATGAAAGCCATTATTGCTAGAGCTGGGGAAAGAAAACTTAAGAGAAGGAGAAAATATAAATAGAATGAGATGAAGAAGAAAACATAACATAAGAAGCCATCTATGAAATTAAAAGATACAAAAGTTAAGAAATCTAAGATTTACACCATAGATATGGCTTTCAGTGGTTATTTGCAAACCACATTCTTTGATTTCAAACCAGCCTAATTCAAAATAACTGACATAACATCAAAAGATATTTCCTATGGTGTTGGTTGGCTTTCATGTAACCATACCTATGGATTGGAAAATATAGGAAGTGATGGAAGAAAGGCAAGTGGCTAAGTGGACTGGCTGAATTGCTGACTCAGTGACGTACGAATGAAACAAATAATTATCCAAATGACTCTCTGTAGGATTCAATCCAGAGAGTAATCAGCTCCACTCTCTATTTCCTTCCTCTGAATAGTCCTTTCCTGTTTTGTGAGATCTGGTCCAGCTGAGATGAGGCTATTTTATTTTTGTCACTTGGGGTCCTGTTTTTGTGTATGCAGTCCAAATTAAATGGCCTTAAAGAAACTGATGAATTCTGTCCATGAAATACTTTAATAAAAACAGTTGCCATTTAGTGAATGTTTATAAGGCACCCATCTTCTATTGTTTTAATCTTCTCGATAGTCCTGGAAGTTAGGTATTATAAATTCATATTAATATTTCACATTTCATAGTTTAAAAGTGGGCTCAAAAAGTTAAGCTATGACTTTTGACAAACAAGCCATGCTCATTTGGTTCCAAAAACTATGTTTTTTTTTTTTTTTTTTTTTTTTTTAAGTAGGCAGTCTTTTTTGTTTGTTTTTTGTTTTTTTTTCTTTTCTTTTTTTTTTTTTTTTGAGACAGAGTCTTGCTCTGTCACCAGGCTGGAGTGCAGTGGCGCGATCTTGGCTCACTGCAACCTCCGTCTCTCTGTTCAAGTGATTCTTTTGCCTCAGCCTCTCAAGTAGCTTGGACTACAGCCGCACACCACCATGCCCAGCTAATTTTTGTATTTCTGGTAAAGACAGGGTTTTATCATGTTGGCCAGGACGGTCTCAGTCCCTGACCTTGTGATCTGCCTGCCTTGGCTTCCCAAAGTGCTGGGATTACAGGTGTGAGCCACTGCGCCCGGCCGCAGGTTTTTTTTTTTTTTTTTTGAAGTTTTTCATCCTTTTGGGATTTAGCTTTGCCTGTGCAGATGCAATTTTAGCCTTTTACTAAAGAAAAGGGTGAAAAAGAAAGAGTTATTATATATGTGTGGCATTTGCAGATTTTAGTGCCTCCGATTTAGGAAAGAATTGTAATGATGCCACTCAATATTCCACCTACCTCTGGTAAAAGGAAGATTAGAAGATTGGAAAATTTGACATGACTTTGATGTGTTAAATGCCAAATAGTGCTGCACAGGATGAAAATTCTTTGGAAGACGACCACAAGTATAACTATTTTTGCAGGTGTTTTAGAGCAAAAATCTGTTCACTCAGTGATTCCACATTTTTGGGAAGGACTTAACTAGGAAAAATTTTATTTTTGCAAGGAAGAAACATGAAAATGCCAGAAATACAGAGGTAATTATTTTGATCAAGTGTTTGTGTTACCAATTATTATGGCAAAATCAATTTTTTACTTTACGCAATCATTTGTCAAAAAGCTCATGGTATATTGGTAATGGCAGCAAAAGCAATTACATTTTGTTTCTTGATTAAGGAGAAAGAAAATGAGTATTACCCATTAATTAACAAAATTATGAAGAGTCTCAATTCAGATATACACTTGCTTGCTTGATGAATGCAAGGTGATCTGAGATTTGTAGAAACCTGCTGCAGTTTGGGTAAGGAAGGCCAGATTAGAAAGATGAATTTAAGCTTTGCTGGTAACACCCTCAATGGAATGTAGAAAAAAATTAGGGTTTTCAAGAAGGAAAACGTTGATTTATCAGGACACATGAAGCTACTAGGGAGAAAGGATCCACGTTAGCAATTTTTCACATAGTCTTGGAATATAGCCTTGTATGTGGCTGTAATCCAAATTACAAATCTGTGTTTAACCAGATGACAACTAAGGTCAAGATCTGAATCTTCTAACAGCTTGATCCAGACCTTTAGTGAGACCCTGCCAGCCTTTGAGACTTCCCTCAGCATCTGAGTTGACACAGAGAAGTATTAAATATCCTGGACTGTGTCCGAGAGTCTGCTCCTAAATAAGGTTCATTTCTTTTAAAACCATGGATTAATTTCATTAAGCATGCAAGAGTTCTTTAGAAACTTTGTTGTGTGGGCTGCAGCTCATTTTCATTACTGTGTTTTTCTCCCCCTGACCACTGCATCACTTAGGACAATTCATTAGAAAATCCAACCAAATTTATTTGAAGTAACCAATTAATCCTTTGAGATGCAACAATTAATATGCAAATTGTATCACATTAAGAATCTCAAGAGGAATGAATTAAATTGAAAAATACAACCCTCAGAAATTAAAAAAGATATTGTTTTTCCATCTACAGATTTTCAAACTTCAATTGATTTTTCTTCTATGGTTCATTTTATTATCTCCTTGCCTAGAAGTACCAAAACAAATGACCATGCCTGTCTTAAATGCATTACATCAGGATACTAATAGAAGGATATTAAACATGATAGCCATATTGACAAAAGACCTGATGAGGCAAATAACCATATACATAAATATGAATTTGTAACAGAATAATTACATCAAAAAGTAAACAATTTTCATTGCCATTTCCTTCTGAGAAATGTTCACAGGGAAATAAAGGACTAAGGTCATTTCGAGAACATTACTGAACAGACAACCTCTTTACTCATGCAAGTAAATTCTGTGTTACAGTTAGGTTTTAAATGGGTTTCTCTGATGACTGCATAATGTCAGGGAGATATGAGTATTGCCAACAAAACAACTTTTAAATAGTGTCTAAGACTCACTGAGTGCTTTCTATATACAATTTGCTATTCTAGGCCCATAGCATGTCATCTGAGCCTCACAATGGCTCTGTGAAATTGGGACTGTCGTTGCAATCTTGTAACTGCCCAACGGGCTCTCCTTGCCCACTGTCTAGACAGAGCCAATATATCAATGCAGGGGAATTGCAATAGAGAAAGAGTAATTCATGCAAAGCCCAGCTGTGTGGAAGACTGGAGTTTTATTATTACTCAAATCAGTCTCCCTGAAATCTTGGGGATTGGGAGTTTAAAGGATAATTTGGTGGGTAGGGGGTCGGAAAGTGGGGAGTGCTGATTAACCAATTAGAGATGAAATCATAGGGAGTTGAAGCTGTCCTCTTGCACTGAGTCAGTTCCTGGGTGGGGTCCACAAGACCAGGGGAGCCAGTTTATCAACCTGGATGGTGCCAGTTGATTCAATGAGTGCAGGGTCTGCAAAATATCTCAAGCACTGATCTTAGGTTTTACAATAGTGAAGTTATCCTGAGGAGCAATTTGGGAGGCTCAGAATCTTACAGCTTCTAGCTGCATGATTCCTAAACCATAATTTCTAATTTGTAGTGAATTTGTTAGACCTGTAAAGGCAGTCTAGTCCCCCAAGCAGGAAGGGGGTTTGTTTTGGGAAGGGGCTGTTATCTTTGTTTCACAGTTAAACTATAAACTAAATCCCTCCCATAGTTAGTTTGGCCTTCACCCAGAAATGAATAAGGACAGCTTGGAGGTTATAGAAGCAAGATGGAATCAGTTAGGTCAGATCTCTTTTACCATCATAATTTTCTCAGTTATAATTTTTGTAAGGTTGGTTTCAACCTTACAGGACAGGAACCAGAGGGTAAAGTGCTTTACCTGAGGCTGCCCAGAAAGCTGGGCCAGGATCTCAGCCCAAGCATTTAATGCGAGAGATCATGTTTCTCACCATTGTGCCATCTCTGAGAAAGGTACGAGAAAATATCATTGGCAAGTTGTTAAAAAAAATTAGAGAGATAAGCATTGCTGTTGAGATCATTATCATGTTACCTTCTTGCTCTTATTATTCTAAAGGCACAATAAGAAATATGCATTAGGAATTAATGCACAGGTGGCTTGTTTTTCTACTGAGCTCAGGAGGCAATGAATGTATCATCTCATTATTTTACCTCAAATTTTCTCTGTAAGAGATTGCAAGAAGTCAAAATTGTCCTTGTAGTGGAACTAGGGAATATTGAGGTGGCTACACAATTACTGGTGGTCAATATTTGCAGATAATTGAGTTAATTATCAAAATTCTTTTGGAAAACAGTTACTTTGTATAAACTACCCAGTATTCAGATTCCTTTTTTCTTTCTGCTTACCTATAATAATTCATCATTATCCTGATTATCATCATCTTTGTTTTTTTTTTTTTTTTTCAAAAGACTTGAGAAAACTCCCTGCACCCAATACCTCAGGGAAAAGTTAATTTTGGGCTGAAGTATTAATTAATTCAGCGAACCAGTGATTACTAAGAATCTATTCCATGTAAAATGCTGCAGTAAGTGCCTCGTAATAAGAATTTTAAAATGCTCCAACTTTTAAGTATCTGCAGTTTAGTTGGGCCAATAAATCATATACACAATTGTAATCCAAGGACTTCTGAGAAAAGTACTCTTAAAATTATATTATATAAGATTTATATAAAATACATAAGATTTATGTAAAATTTCAGAATTATATAGGAATTTATAGGTTATTCCCAAGTGAGGATTAGAGATAAGGATGAGGGAAATCTGAGAAGGATTATGAAGGAGGGGCTTTCAAATTAAGTTCTGTGGGAAGAATAAAGTGTGTGTGTGTTAGTATAAATCTATTTATTATGTAACAACTTTGCCAAATTTTCTCTGAAAAATAGATTCGTCTTTATTGAGAAAAAAACCTCACTAGGCTAGAGAGTCAGTGTAGCAGTGTGAACCACTGGTCTGCTGCTTAGTCACTATGTGATCTTGGGTAAATTACTATCCCTCTGTTTTCTCACCTCTAAAATAGGGATGATGAAAAATACCTGTGCAAACCCATAAACTAGTGATGATCTGCATTATCAGGTTGTTCTGATGATTAAGTGAATTAATATGGGCAAAGCAATCACAACAAAGCTTGGGACTACACATATTTTTGCTACTAGGATTATTCTTTAAGTGGAATGGCAAATTCTAATCAGTGGTGTGCATTTTGGATGCTTAGATAGTAAGGCAAGAATTATTTTGTATGTTTCATAAATAAGAGGAAGGACATTGTGATCTCCAACAATGGCCAAGGCACAGATAGGAAGAAACATAAAGCTTGTTTAGTGCAACAGTTGCATTTTATTTTGTTTGCGGAAAGTGTATTTTAATTTGGATTTTAAGTAATTAAAAGATCTTAGTTATTCTAAGGCATATTTACAGGTCAGATTAAGATAGATAAGGTTTTTGAGGACTCATGAACATTAAATTATTGTCGAATTCTCTACTTTGTCTTAGCAGTCTTACATTTTTGATAAGACCACAAGAGCAAACATATCCTTCTCAGTATTTCCTACACGAAGCTGGATAAAGTACTAGAGAGAAAACAGTGTGGCACCCACTGAAAATTGATTAGTTCTTTAAGAGGATACTTCTGCAAGAACTCCCTTTAAGAAGATTAAAAACAGTCATTTTCTTCTGCCTCACATGATCATGTAGCAAAGGGACATTCTTGTTCTTGTCTTTCTGGAAAATAAAACCTATTCTTAACACTATACAATGATATGGTCTAGTTTATATAGAGAACTTCCCCTCTTTCTTTAGCAGTTATGCATTACTCTGATCATTTGCATAATGTCAGGGAGATATGACATGCAATATTGTTAACCCAGGTAAAAATGAAAGTCTCTCTTCTAATCTCATTGTATTCCCAAAGCTTCTTGATTTATTTTTATAGGGCTGCCCAGATTTTCATAGTAAAAAGCCACTTGAAAATCTTGTCTAAATGTGTTCAGGTGCATGCTAATTGATTTTCTTCCTTCTATTGAATTTTGCACAACAGGAGAAACAGCTGGAGCCAGTTTATTAACTAATTAGAAATCTTAGGGTTGGGAGATACTTGGAAAAAAACAGAAGGGGAAACTATCATGATATGAAAGAAGACAAGAGAACTTCCTGACAATGAGATATAATACTTATCCATTTGCCCAATGATTACTTCCTCTAAGAAGCTTGCAGCTAGAAATAGACTGGAAAGTAAATTAAATGTACTTCCTGAAAGATGCTCCAGAATGGTAAACGTGTTTTTTGGTGTTTGATGGTTGATACTGGTATAATAGACTGGTATTTTATATTTCAGGGTGATTGGTTCAAATGACAATCACCCAACTCCAAATACTTTAAGCAAAGAAGGGAAATTATTGGCTTATTTAACTGGGAATTTCAAGGGTGTTCTGACTCCAGGCATAGGAGGGACTCAAGTAATATTGTTTGGGTTCTATCTGACTCTGTCTCTTTACCCTTTTATGTCTTTTAACCCTTCCTTTTTATGTGGCTTGGATATGCATTTCTGGCTGGCTTTCTTCCATGTGGTAGATAAGATGGCACTGGCAATCCCAAGTTAAATCCTTATGTCTTGATATCTAAAGGGAAAAGGAAGACACTCTCTCTCAAATGCACATATCAATTCTGATAGTAGACCTTAATTGGGCTTGCTTATGTCAATGGTCCTGTCATATGTGATAGAAGTCTTCCCAGACATTTAACCTGTGTACACATCAATTGTTGACCTTGTAAAAAATGCAAGTTCTAAGGCTGGGCACAGTGGCTCATGCTGTAATCCTTGCATTTTGGGAGATGAGAGTGGGCGGATCACCTGAGGTCAAGTGTTCAAGGCTAGCCTGGCCAACATGGTGAAATTCCATCTTCTACTAAAAATATGAAAATTAGCCGGTTGTGGTGGCACACCCCTGTAATCCCAACTACTCAGGAGGCTGAGGCACAAGAATCGCTTGAACCCAGGAGGCAGAGGTTGCAGTGAGTCTAGATTGCACCACTGCACTCCAGTCTGGGTGACAGAGTGAGACTCTGTGTCACAAAAAAGAAAAAAAAGGAAGTTCTAAATAAGCTTTTTAATATTTTTTATATGGATAATTTAACTCCCAAGGCCAGGAACTAATAACATGTGATGGACATCAAAAAAGGAGAAAACCAATAATCAATGAAATAAATAGAAATCAAGAAACTGAAGGAGGCTGTTATCAGAGAAAGAAAAGGCACAAGAAATTGGATAATCTAGATACCTGAGTAATAAATTCAAGGCTCATGTAAAACAGTGCTATGATCTGAAAATTTATGTCCCTGGCAAATTCATATGTTGAAATCCTCACCCCGAAGGTGATGGCATTTAGGCAATTGGAGGTGATTAAGTCATGAGGAGTCCATGAATGGAACTAATGTCCATATAAAAGAGACCCCAGAGATCCCCTTTGTTTCTTCCATCATGTGAAGTTAGATGGCTGTCTGACAAAGTGGGTCCTCACTAGACATGGATCTGCTAAAGCCTTGATCTTGGACATTCCAGCCTCCAGAACTGTGAGAAATAAATGTCTGTTGTTTATGAGCCATCCTGTCTATGGTACTTTGTTACAGCAGCCTGAATGGATTAAGACAAACAGCAATGGCTCTATTTTCTATTGAGAATTAACCAAAAGGAAAATGGGTGTTTCAGTTCATTACTCTTAGTTGTACTCAAATGATAATTATGATCATTTACATTATGATACTATATGGATACACACAGTCTCATTTTATTTTCATAAAAATTTTGAGAAAGAAGTTATTTGTAATTCTTCCTATCAAATCAGTGTAAGCCACCTAATTCCCTGAGCAAAGAGTATAGTCTTGCAGAGCTCAGCTCTGAGGACCAGCAATATGGCAGGATCAGGTTCTTAATTTGCTCTCATCTCCTTAGAAAAGCGAGGGAACATCTGTGGTTTGATACTCTTGGTATCCCTCAGTTGAAGTCAGTGTAGGTCTTTCTCACTACTCCCCCTCCCCGTTTTGCCTTGTTCAGTGGTCTGGAGACAGTAGAGTAGGCAATGTCTACGTGACTGTGAACAGCATGCTCCTTCCCCTCCTCCTCAGAAGAGATTCTGGCTTCTGTCTTAAGGGGCAGCCCCACTATTGATCATCTGCCTGTCATTGTCCTCTACTTCCCTCTGTCAGGTCTTCCTCTATTCCTGTTATCCTTCTTGGAGTGTGATTCTCTGCACGCATCCCACCTCCACCATCTTTGTTAAAATATTTTGCTTTTCCAGCATAATTTAAAACCCAAGATAGGAGGAAGTCTACTCTGAATTATTCTCTCTAGTTCTGACCACCTGGTGGTCAACTCGGAATCTGTATTGCTTGCATCATACTACACACAGTATTTTTCATTACAGATGGATCTTTTAGGCACATTTCTCCTTTATTTTCTACCTGAACATAAATTGAAAGGAAAGTGTAGAGTGTTCCTCATTTAAAAAAAATTTCCACATACTAGATAATTTTAATATAGAACACATGATAAGGAAGATCTGCCATGAAACTATGAAAAATATTTGAAAAATCAGTTAATGAAGTGGTAATTTTAGTCTGAATGTTTTAAAATATAATGCCATTAAAAGCACTTTAAAATATATTTCTGATACGATTTATTAATCATGAAGAAGCACATATTATGTTTCCATATCTTAAAACCAAGAGAGTGACTTTTGATTTTCAGAGAGGTTTAATGTTCCTATTCAAATTTCAACTGTTTCTACAATTTTTATTTTAATTGAATGATCTTAAAGGGTTCAGAGATTTTACTTCTCAAACAGGCCCTCTCCCAGGATTTCCTCTCAGAAAGTACATTAAATCTTCCACATTTGAACAGCAGCTTGATCTCTAGAGCTTTCCTCTGGATGTCTATTTAGCAGAATCTGCTCTAATAAACTTACTTTTCCTTAGGAATTATTCTTTTCAGTCTTTAAATGAAACTTCCACTTCCTTCCAGGATCTTCTTACTACACAATTCATCTGCCTAGACAGTACCTATTTCTTCCTCTTCTCGATTAATAGTTGTTTGGAATTTTTACTCAAAAGTTTTTCTTGCTATTTATGATAGAATGAATATTAAGTCAAATCTGGAGTGAACTTCCTTGATTGAAATTGTTCTTTGCTGGCATTGAAATAAATGCATGTGGAGGGAGCAGTGATAGTGAGAGAGGGTGAAAAGGGTCAGCTTCTGTTGAATATCTCTGTAAAGGGACCGTCTTCCATGTGGTTCCCTTAGATCTGCTCTCCTCATTTCAGACTCCTTCTCCAGGGCTCCAATACATTCTGCCTCACACTTCCAGTCCCCGCCTGAATGAATGGCCCTCAACCCTTCTTCAGGAGGCAAAGAAATCTCAGGCTTTCTCCATTCTTTTAAATCTTGTAATACATGTTAGTTTGTTAGGGATGCCATAAGAAAATACCACAGACTGAGTGACTTAAACAACAGAAATTTATTTTCTCACAATTCTGGAGGCTAGAAGTCTAAGATCAAGGTGTCAGTAGGGTGGATTTCTTCTAAGGCCTCTCTTCTTGGCTTGTAGATGGTGATTTTCTCCCTCTCTGTTTCTTCACATGATCTTTCCTCTGAGCTTGTCTATGTCCTAATCTCTCCTTTTTATAAGGACAGTCAGTCATACTGGATCCACTTTAATGACCTCATTTAGCCAAAAATTACCTCTTTAAAGATCCTGTCTCCACGTATCATCACATTCTGGGGTTCTGGGGGTTAGGACTTTAACAAATGAGTTGGAGGTGTTGGGGCATAAATCAGCCCACAAAACTATTATGTCTTAGTTCTTTGAGCTTTAAGAGCCTATTTGTGAGTTGTTGAAAACCAGCAAATTTATTGTTTCTCCTTCTTTGTCCTTGTTACAGAAAAAAACTAATTTTCCTTGAGGAAATGATTAATTGGTAAGATTATATATAAAGAAAAGCACACGTGTTACTATTTTAAGACAGTATTTTACTGATCCTACACTTGTGCTTGGCACTTCCTAAAATTAATGACGTTGATTAAATATGCACTGACTGTGTCAGTGTCTGGAAGAGGAAACTGACCTGCAGAGTATAGGTCAGGTGCATAAGGTCACTTGGCCATTGGTAGTCATGACAAGAATAGAAGGCAGGAATGTCTGTCCCTAAGACCAAAGCCCTAATTATAACAGTGACTATCTCCAATTTAAATTGGGCAAAAGTGTTTAAATGTATTATATGGTATTAATGATTTATATTGCTTATAGTTAATGGAAGAAGAATACCAAAAGAGTAACGTGGTGGCCTGAATTGGCTTAGTAATAATTGCTGACATCCATGGTAGAGTCTTGTTGCCATACGGTACTCAATGAAGAATTAACAAACCTTATATTACTGCTTTTGGTCCTAAGGCTTTTGAGCGTAGGGCAAGATGAAAGAGAAAGTCTCTCTTCCACACACTAAATGGGGCAGAGACTGGGCCATTCTGGTTTCTGAGTTTTATTCCACTTCTTGGAGAGGAGTATCACTTACTTTGTACTTCAGCATCCCTTGCCCCTTGTTTATACTCCTTACAAAACAATACCAATACACAACAGAGCCAGTGGGCATATAAGCTACCGGGATAGGAAAGAATTTCAATGGATGTAGACTATTTTCCACATTTAAGGATTGTTTTCCTTTCCAGAAAGGAAAATGGCCAATCTAATAATTTTGATGATGATAATCATAATGACAGTGAAATGGTGGAAATTAATTCCGTGTTCTATGGTTTGGGCTTTGCATATAATTGTATTAGTGAGCAAAAAATAAAAAAAGATCTTGACAGACCCATTGAAATGGAATAAATTACAAAATTAATCAAATCTATTTATCATTATTCATGGCATATTTTATTTTTAGATTTTATTTATAAAAAGATGAATAATTAACTTTACTTATAACAAAGTAAGCTATTCATGTGAACTCCAAGTCCCATAAATTACTTCACCTTTCTTTAAAAGCAATGCAGAAAATATCTGTTGCCACTTTACTATTATCTTATTAGTAATTCAATTTTAATCAGGAATTTGGAAAGTACACATTAATGCAATGATTTATATACTTGACCAAAGACTATGGGGAGGAAGGTATAAAATGAAAGTGAAGAAAATTATGAGGGATGAAATGGGAGAGAATGTGGAAGTGATTTGAGGCTTGGGATTCTGTACTAAGAGCTCAGTATTTCAAGTTTTTTTGTTTTTTTTTTTTTGTTGTTGTTGTTGTTGAGACGGAGTCTCACTCTGTCACCCAGGTTGGAGTGGAGTGGCACGATCTCGGCTCATTGCAAGCTCTGCCTCCCGAGTTCACGCCATTCTCCTGCCTCAGCCTCCCTAGTAGCTGGGACTACAGGCGCCTGCCACCACGCCCGGCTAATTTTTTGTATTTTTAGTAGAGACGGGGTTTCACCGTGTTAGCCAGGATGGTCTCGATCTCCTGACCTTGTGATCCGCCCGCCTCGGCCTCCCAAGGTGCTGAGATTACAGGTGTGAGCCACTGTGCCCGGCCTCAAGATTCTTAAGAAGAACATGAAGGTTTTGGCTTACTTGCCCAACAATGAAAGAGAAGAGAGCTGTGTAAAAACAGTGTTATGAAGGAATAAGATTTGTTCATTGTCCCCAACATAGATGAATTAGCTATGTGTTTAAATTGCAGGTTTTAATTAGTTGTAAAGAATTTCCCAACTTTTCAGTTGCAAAATCCAGGAAAAGGTTAATAAAGATAGATCATTCATTGGCTCATTTAACCATTTAACTAATTTAACTATTATTTGTTAAGTATGTATTGTGTATAAGGCACTGTGTAAGCACTGGGCATGCTTCTATCGATAAGATTGAGACTGTCATTGGCTTTATTTATCTTATAGGCTTTCAGAAACTTTATCATCTTCATGAATATTCTAATGAATAGACAGAGGTCCCAAATTAAATTGCTACTTCCAAATTCTGAGGCTTTACCTCATTAAATTCAGCAGGGAGTTTTCCCTGTTCTCTGAGGTTTGCTACTATTCTTGAAGTATGGAAGAGGAGAAGCATTTCCTCTAATCCCATCAGCAAGTGTGGACAACATTTCTGTTTCCTCTGCCTTCAAATTTCAGGAAGTTTTAAGAAAAAGTTTGCTGGAGGCACATTAGAGGTGAGACAAACATCTCGCTTTCAGTGGTAGTTTATGTAGAGGATCCATTTCTTATGTACTGAGTGCTAGTATGCTGAGGAGGGGCACAGGTCTGAAAAAGGGAATAACAGAGTAAAATGCATCAAAGCTCAAGGGAGAGGTAAAGGATCAATGAGGTAGAGGTTCTATGTAGAGGTGGATGGGTGGTGTCTGTGGGCGTGTATGTTGAAAACAGATGGTGTTATGGTTTAAATGTATGTGTCCCCCTAAAAATCATATACTGGAACCTAAGACCCAATGTGATAGTATTAAGAGGAGGGTCTTTAGGAGATGATTACATCTGAAGATTAGTGCCCTTATAAAAAAGGTCAAGGGAACTAGTTAGGCCCTTTGACCTTCCACCTTGGCCATTTTGATGACACAGCACCAAAGTGCCCTTCTGAGAGCAGAGAGCAAGTCTTCATCAAACGCAGAATCTACTGGTGTCTTGATCTTGGACTTCTCAGCTTCCAGAACTGTGAGCAATAAAGTTCTATTCCTTATAAATTATTCAGTCTCAGGTATTTTGTGATAGCAGCATGACCAGACTAAGACAGATGGTTTTATGTTTTTCATTTGCCTGTGGTGTTTGGCCCTTGGCAAGATAGTGACGCATATTTTGAACATCATGTGGCAAGTTGTGCAACATCCTGTCTCTGCAAGAGCTCAAATGTCTCCTGCTGCACCTTATTCATAGTTGCAGATTGAATCGAACTCCCGTCTCCAAACCCAGGCTTCCTGCTTAGGTAGAAGAAGTGAGCTCTTACCCGTGCCTTTTTCGTTAAATAGGCTCTTTCCCCTTCCTTGTCTCTTGAGTCCAAACCCTTACTTGTAATGAGACCCTGGACTTAACACTTGTCTAGTATTTCAGTTCATTGGATCCTAGCTTGCTCCTGGGACTCTTTCCTCCTATCCCCTTTGAACCAGTTCCCATAACTGGCCATTATTTCCTCCCATGAGGTTCCCCGATGCTCACTGCCTCTCAGCTGTGGGTTTTTTGTATGTCGGAACGACCCCCTGACATCCTACTCTGTCTCACTAATATGGAATGCTGCCTACATTTCTGCCCTTGTTTGGTAAAGAGGGATTTGGGGATAATTCTTGACTCATCAGCGACCTTCTCTCTTTTGTATTCAGCTTGTAATCATGCTAATTCGGGTTCTGTGGCTGTCATAGTCAGTTTAGGCTGCTATTATGAATTACCATAGACTGGGTGGCTTACAACAATAGGCATTTGTTCCTCACTGCTCTGAAGTCTGGGGAGTTCAAGATCAAGATGCCTGCAGATTTGGTGTCTAGTGAGGGTCCTTCCTCATAGACAGCCATCGTCTCACTCTAACCTCACATAGAAGGGATGAGGGGTCTCTCTCAGCCTCCTATTCATGAGGGCTCCGGGCCTATGATCTACTCACCTCCCAAAGCCCCCACCTCCTAATACCATTACACTGGGGGTAAGAATTTCAACATACGAATTTTAGGGGGTCACAAACATTCAGAACATAGCAGTGGGGTTGTAGAAATATTAGCTAGAATTAAGGATCACTGTGTATACAAACCATAAAGTTGAAAGTGATTGCATTGATTAGATAATATGTTTGCTAAGATTACCTCTTGAACTGTCTGAGATGATAGAGGAAAATAATCCTAGTTGACAAGCTTGAGAATAAATTTGGAGTAACAACCACCTGTCAAGGGAGGGGCTCCAGAACACTGAGAAGAAGAGGACAGTTGGGCACAGGGGCACACGAAGAGCATGTGATGCTCAGCCCAGACACAAGCTCTGACTGCTGGACCCACAGGCCAACTGCAGCTCTCAGAGGAATGAGGAAATACTTTGAGAAAACCTCTTAGAATTCTGTGAGGAACAAACCTGCCATTTTCTATTTTTCTAGAGTCCAGTAACTCTGCCCTGCTGGAACCTGTCTTGAAACCCTTGGGGGTTCTCTGGCCTTTCACAATTCTAAACCATGTTGCACTCCCCATAATTAGAGGTAGAAGGAAGAAGCTTTAGCTTTGTTTATTATTTTATTTTATTATTATTTTTTATTTTTACATCAGTTATTGGGGTATTGGGGTACACGTGGTATTTGGTTACATGAGTAAGTTCTCTAGTGGTGATTTGTGATATTTTGGTGCACTTATCACCCGAGCAGGATAAACTGCCCCATTTTTGTAGTCTTTTATCCCTTGACCCCCTCCCGCTCTTCCCTCCAAGTATCCAAAGTCCATTGTATCATTCTTATGTCTTTGCGTCCTCATAGCTTAGCTCCCACATATCGGTGAGGACATACGATATTTGGTTTTCCATTCTGGAGTTACATCACTTAGAATAATAGTCTCCAGTCTCACCTAGGTCACTGCAAATGCTGTTAATTCATTCCTAAAACCTTTAGCTTTTTGTTCTTCACTCTCCTAAATAGCACTGGGGGCCACACTCTCTTTTTAGGAAGAAAGAGAAAGGAATTTTAATTACAGTTTTAAAATGCAACCCCAACTTGCTGCAATATTACCTTAATACTTTAGTTTCCTGTCTGAACACTATCCCGTGGCTTTCTTATAACCATTTCTTTACTTCTATTTTGGACTGTGATGTATCAGTCTAGTTATTATATTTTAGTCATTAAGTAATTCAATTTAAAAACAAAAATGTTCATTAAGCGACTATGCTAATTGCTGAGGGTAAATAGTAAAATACAATTCAATCTCTAGTTTTAAGGAGGAAAACCAACAGATGAATTCCTAAGTGGCGTAAAGTGATACAGAGGCTGTGACAAAAATATGTATAGGATAAAGTGGAGGCAGAAGGGAGAGAGATCAGGTACCACAGTTGAAATGACTTTTGGGTGAGTTTTGAAAGTCCCGTAAGTCAATTTCGATGCCCATTTTGTACTGGCTCCAACACTGGTGTCAGGCCAGACTTGCTTCCCTTAACAAAGTCCTTTATCTTCTCTTGGATTTATCATTCTCATTCACAAAACAGCAAAGAAACAATCACTCCAAAGTGTGCTGTTATCTCCAGATTGAGGCTTTAATTAATCAGGTCTTTACAATTTATTATAATCTTAAGCAAATGTCCGAAAACGTCATAGTAGAATGGAAAGCAAATTTCTTTGCTCAGAATTCATAGAAGATTGAAATCCACAAAGAGGCAGCTTAGACCTGGCTTTGGTGAGTACTTAGGTTTCATCAATTTGAGAAAGAGGATGCTTCACTGCTTTTAAAAACAGAAACAAAAAACTTACCTGCTCCTTGCATTTTAAGAAACTGGCATTCAACATGTTTTGGGGAATTGACAGATGGCTTCATTTTCAACATTTCTGTAGTTGTGCCTCTGGAGATGTAGACAGTCCCTGTGGCTTTACTGAAATAGTTTTTCAAGTATCGAATACCTGAAATTGGGAAGTGGGTCATATTTTTATACATCTAATGCATCTGGTCTTACCATTTTTCCTGAGTTTGCCAAAGCTTTTAGAAAGAGAAAACCAAAGTTGTCACAAAATTGACGGATGGTTTGTCAGTGACCTCACAATAAAAAATTTTAGATCAAGAGCAAATTTATCTTGAATATTTTTATCAGTGCCCATCAACAGCTAAGTTTCTCAAAGAGAGACACTGTTGGCTGATTTAAAGGGTGTTTGGTAGATAAATATGTTATTTGTATTAAAGTGTTATCATCTCTTTCCACCTTTATGTGAATTATGTGACAAAGCTTCTATTACCCTTGTTTAGTGAATGATGGGTTTAAGAGCAAATGAGATCAGGTAGTTTGTACAATCTCAGACAGCTGGCATGGGGGCAGAACCAGGAATGAATACACTAACTCCATGTGGTTTCCATTCTACCAGTCTATGGTTGTGCCAAGAATATTCTAGGCTCCTTGAAAACAATGATTATTTTTAACATTTATGTTTCATTTTGTGCCAAATACCACTCTGGGAGTGGATGGTTTGATTTCCTCAATTTATGACACTACTTTCTAGGGATTTGTAGGTTACTATACCAAAAAAAGTCAAAATATGAAACTATAAAAACCCACTGTCTAACATCTTGTGTTCTTTGAATAAAGTACTGTCAAGAACTGTGAAGGGCCTGAGATTTCATCCTACTTGTAAGCTATCAAGTTAGTCTATCACAGCTTCCTGGAGGCTGGTAGAAGACACAGATTCCTTAGAACGGTAGCAGTAGCCAAAGCATCAGCATTTCTCATGCTATTTCCCTGAGCCTCAATTTCTACAGAGTACTGCCAAGAGGGCCAGATAACAACTGCACATGTAATGGATTGCATTGTAGAAGGGGAATCCTGAGCCCAAGATTACCCAAATCTTTTATAGTGGGCAGTGAGCATGCCTGCTCTTTGCTCCAGAGGGAGACACTATCTCTATCTTCCAAAGTTGTTTACTTACAAACATCCTTGAAATGATAGTCCAGAACAAAGGGCAGTTAGGCAGCTTGCAAGATGTGTACTTGCAACTCGAAGACAATTCATGGAGGATTGTCTCAGAATATATTCTCAATTCCTTACATATTTATATAATCAAGCTTCTCCTTACCTCTGCAGCCTCCTTTAGAGATCCTTCCAGCAGCACTTGCTGTGCTCTGGGCACTCCAGTCCTTTCTTAGCTCTTGAGTTGTGCCATGCTCCATTCCTTCAGAGGTCTGCCACAGGGTTTCCTCTGTGCAAAAGTAATCAACCTCCACCCTTGACTCCTTATTCTTCAGGTCCCAGCTTCAATCTAAGTTCCTTAGGAAAATTTCTGACTTCCCACCAGCCCCTCGGTGCCTTGAATGATTTGAGCTATTACCTTATGTGTAAGCTAACAAGTTACTCTGCTAGTTCATAGATGCTGGCAGAAGACATGAGCCTCCTGGGTCAGATATAACTTCATTACTCACAGTACAGCAGGCAGCCGAGCTGCATGTTCTCCTCAGTTTCCCTTGTCCCTGAAGTCTCATTAGGGTGATGCAGAGCAGCCCAGGTCAATGCTGCACACAAGTGGGTTTGCATCAAAGCTGAGGAAACTTGAGCTTAAGAAACCCTGATATTCTGGAGGAGAATGCCAGCAAATCTGTCCAATCTTTTCCCTGGAAGGAGACATTGTCTTTACTGTACTAGTCAGGAAATAAATCTTCCCTCTGCTTCAGAAAGAGGCATTATCATTATCTTCCAAGGCTGTTTATTATACAAACATCCTGAAAAAGAAAGTTTTGAACAAAAAATGAGAAAAGATGTGCATAAATGTAAAAGACCCACACACGACAGTCTTCCAACACCTCTCCACTACACTGTCTATATTACAGTAGGTTTACCTTGTAATAAACTTTTACAAAGCTGTTTATTTCTTGATAGCACTTCCTACAATTATATTTAGGAAAGTGTTAGTGCAATTATTTGTTTAATTTCTATCTTCCTCACTAAGTTCTAAATTACATGCCAATAGAGACCATATTTATTTTGTGTCATAAACATGTAACTCTTTGCAAAGCCTATCTGAGCTGTACTGTAGAAGCTTGTTGAATGAGGAGGGAATATGATCACGGCCTCCCTGATGGCTTGGAGCCTCCTTTGCGAAGCCTCCTAGCATTACAGTCCCTGTACAATTGCAATGATTCCTTTGCTTCTCTGAATCGTCTACTAGATTTGAAGCTTCTCCACAGCAGAGTCATCATTTCTTTCCCAGTGGCTAAAACAATGCCTTGCACAGAGTAGCAGCTTAGTGAATATGTATTTTTATCAATACATATGTAAAACTCCATATTAAAGCAGTCTTAAGATGGTAAACTGCTTTTGCAGCTCATTTCCTAATGTCCTGTAAGAAAAGAGATAAATGAATAAAAAATCTAAAATTATATCATTTTGATTCTGTGTTTCATTCATACTTAACTGAAAGTGGAAAAGTAGGTAGCTTATTTGGACAGCAGCAATTGTTTGATTTGAGATTATCAAATCTTTATCAAGTAAATGTGATCAATAGCTTAGATTTTTAAATTTTCTTATGTATCTGACATTTTTAAATTATTTGTTTTATTTATTACCCCATTGTTTAAAATATTTAGCTCAAATTGTTTTTATTTTAATGTGTGGCATCATAGCTTTCTGAAAGTGAATGGGCTTTGGATTGGAAACACTAGGATTTCAATTTTGCCTTGGTCATTGTGAATTCAGATAAGTTGTACCTCTTGTTTTTTTTCAACTCAAAAATAGGGGGATATTATACTTGTTTTATTGTGCCAGGAAATGAGCACTTATCATTTGTTTGGGAAAAACAACATCCTTTGGTTTAACATTGGGGAAATTCTTTACCTTGTGTTTTGGGGGTGGTGGAGACCTCCTTCCCCTAGAAAGCTGGAGATCACCTTTATACTAAGGCACAGGGATGTAACAGAGGATCTGCTAGGCAGGTTCACCCACTCCAGTTTTTGACTTTGTAATTAGTGACACAATATAGTCACTAGTGACACAATGTGCTTCCTCTCTGTCCCTCTTTCTGTTGAAGTGGTCAGTAGCCATGATCGTGAGGCATAGGTCTTGGCACAGAAGTGACAGGGTAGGAGAGGGAGCCAAGATGGCTGAATAGGAACAGCTCCAGTCTATAGCTCCCAGCGTGAACGACGCAGAAGACGGATATTTCTGCATTTCCATCTGAGGTACCGGGTCCATCTCACTAGGGAGTGCCAGACAGTGGGTGCAGGACAGTGGGTGCAGCACACTGTGAGTGAGCCGAAGCAGGGTGAGGCATTGCCTCCCTCGGGAAGCGCAAGGGGTCAGGGAGTTCCCTTTCCTAGTCAAAGAAAGGGGTGACAGACGGCACCTGGAATATCAGGTCACTCCCACCCTAATACTGTGCTTTTCTGACGGGCTTAAAAAACGGCACACCAGAAGATTATATCCCACACCTGGCTCAGAGGGTCCTACGCCCATGGAGTCTTGCTGATTGCTAGCACAGCAGTCTGAGATCAAACTGCAAGGCAGCAGCGAGGCTGGGGGAGGGGCGCCCGCCATTGCCCAGCCTTGCTTAGGTAAACAAAGCAGCCAGGAAGCTCGATCTGGGTGGAGTCAACCACAGCTCAAAGAGGCCTGCCTGCCTCTGTAGGCTCCACCTCTGGGGGCAGGGCACAGACAAACAAAAAGACAGCAGGAACCTCTGCAGACTTAAATGTCCCTGTCTGACAGCTTTGAAGAGAGTAGTGGTTCTCCCAGCATGCAGCTAGAGATCTGAGAATGGGCAGACTGCCTCCTCAAGTGGGTCCCTGACCCCTGACCCCCGAGCAGCCTAACTGGGAGGCACCCCCAAGTAGGGGCAGACTGACACCTCACACGGCTGGGTTCTCTTCTGAGACAAAACTTCCAGAGGAACAATCAGGCAGCAGCATTCGCGGTTCATGAAAATCTGCTGTTCTACAGCCACGCTGCAGATACCCAGGCAAACAGGGTCTGGAGTGGACCTCTAGCAAACTCCAACAGACCTGCAGCTGAGGGTCCTGTCCGTTAGAAGGAAAACTAACAAACAGAAAGGACATCCACACCAAAAACCCATCTGTACATCACCATCATCAAAGACCAAAAGTAGATAAAACCACAAAGATGGGGAAAAAACAGAGCAGAAAAATTGGAAATTCTAAAAAGCAGAGTGCCTCTCCTCCTCCAAAGGAACGCAGTTCCTCACCAGCAACGGAACAAAGCTGGACGGAGAATGACTTTGATGAGTTGAGAGAAGAAGGCTTCAGACAATCAAACTACTCCGAGCTACAGGAGGAAATTCAAACCAAAGGCAAAGAAGTTAAAAACTTTGAAAAAAATTTAGACGAACGTATAACTAGAATAACCAATACAGAGAAGTGCTTAAAGGAGCTGATGGAGCTGAAAGCCAAGGCTCAAGAACTACGTGAAGAATGCAGAAGCCTCAGGAGCTGATGCGATCAACTGGAAGAAAGGGTATCAGTGATGGAAGATGAAATGAATGAAATGAAATGAGAAGGGAAGTTTAGAGAAAAAAGAATAAAAAGAAATGAACGAAGCCTCCAAGAAATATGGGACTATGTGAGAAGACCAAATCTACGTCTGATTGGTGTACCTGAAAGTGATGGGGAGAATGGAACCAAGTTGGAAAACACCCTGCAGGATATTATCCAGGAGAACTTCCCCAATCTAGCAAGGCAGGCCAACATTCAGATTCAGGAAATACAGAGAACGCCACAAAGATACTCCTCGAGAAGAGCAACTCCAAGACACATAATTGTCAGATTCACCAAAGTTGAAATGAAGGAAAAAATGTTAAGGGCAGCCAGAGAGAAAGGTCAGGTTACCCACAAAGGGAAGCCCATCAGACTAACAGCGGATCTCTCGGCAGAAACTCTACAAGCCAGAAGAGAGTGGGGGCCAATATTCAACATTCTTAAAGAAAAGAATTTTCAACCCAGAATTTCATATCCAGCCAAACTAAGCTTCATAAGTGAAGGAGAAATAAAATACTTTACAGACAAGCAAATGCTGAGTGATTTTGTCACCACCAGGCCTGCCTTACAAGAGCTCCTGAAGGAAGCACTAAACATGGAAAGGAACAACCGGTACCACCCACTGCAAAATCATGCCAAATTGTAAAGATCTTCGAGGCTAGGAGGAAACTGCATCAACTAACGAGCAAAATAACCAGCTAACATCATAATGACAGGATCAGATTCACACATAACAATATTAACTTTAAATGTAAATGGACTAAATGCTCCAATTAAAAGACACAGACTGGCAAATTGGATAAAGAGTCAAGACCATCAGTGTGCTGTATTCAGGAAACCCATCTCACGTGAAGAGACACACATAGGCTCAAAATAAAAGGAGGGAGGAAGATCTACCAAGCAAATGGAAAACAAAAAAGGCAGGGGTTGCAATCCTAGTCTCTGATAAAAGAGACTTTAAACCAACAAAGATCAAAAGAGACAAGGCCATTACATAATGGCAAAGGGATCAATTCAACAAGAAGAGCTAACTATCCTAAATATATATGCACGCAATACAGGAGCACCTAGATTCATAAAGCAAGTCCTGAGTGACCTACAAAGAGACTTAGACTCCCACACGATAATAATGGGAGACTTTAACACCCCACTGTCAACATTAGACAGATCAACGACACAGAAAGTTAACAAGGATACCCAGGAATTGAACCCAGCTCTGCACCAAGTGGACCTAATAGACATCTACAGAACTTTCCACCCCAAATCAACAGAATATACATTTTTTTCAGCACCACACCACACCTATTCCAAAATTGACCACATAGTTGGAAGTAAAGCTCTCCTCAGCAAATGTAAAAGAACAGAAATTATAACAAACTGTCTCTCAGACCACAGTGCAATCAAACTAGAACTCAGGATTAACAAACTCACTCAAAACCACTCAACTACATGGAAACTGAACAACCTGCTCCTGAATGACTACTGGGTACATAATGAAATGAAGGCAGAAATAAAGATGTTCTTTGAAACCAACGAGAACAAAGACACAACGTACTAGAATCTCTGGGACACATTCAAAGCAGTGTGTAGAGGGAAATTTATAGCACTAAATGCCCACAAGAGAAAGCAGGAAAGATCCAAAATTGACACCCTAACATCACAATTAAAAGAACTAGAAAAGCAAGAGCAAGCACATTCAAAAGCTAGCAGAAGGCAAGAAATAACTAAAATCAGAGCAGAACTGAAGGAAATAGAGGCACAAAAAAACCTTCAAAAATTAATAAATACAGGAGCTGGTTTTTTGAAAAGATCAACAAAATTGATAGACTGCTAGCAAGACTAATAAAGAAGAAAAGAGAGAAGAATCAAATAGACGCAATAAAAAGTGATAAAGGGGATATCACCACTGATCCCACAGAAATACAAACTACCATCAGAGAATACTACAAACACCTCTACGCAAATAAACTAGAAAATCTAAAAGAAATGGATAAATTCCTCGACAAATACACCCTCCCAAGACTACACCAGGAAGAAGTTGAATCTCTGAATAGACCAATAACAGGCTCTGAAATTATGGCAATAATGAATAGCTTACCAACCAAAAAGAGTCCAGGACCAGATGGATTCACAGCTGAATTCTACCAGAGGTACAAGGAGGAACTGGTACCATTCCTTCTGAAACTATTCCAATCGATAGGAAAAGAGGGAATCCTCCCTAACACATTTTATGAGGCCAGCATCATCCTGATGCCAAAGCCGGGCAGAGACACAACCAAAAAAGAGAATTTTAGACCAATATCCTTGATGAACGCTGATGCAAAAATCCTCAATGAAATACTGGCAAACTGAATCCAGCAGCACATCAAAAGGCTTATCCACTATGATCAAGTGGGCTTCATCCCTGGGATGCAAGGCTGGTTCAACATATGCAAATCAATAAATGTAATCCAGCATATAAACAGAACCAAAGACAAAAACCACATGATTATCTCAATAGATGCAGAAAAGGCCTTTGACAAAATTCAACAACCCTTCATGCTAAAAACTCTCAATAAATTAGGTATTGATGGGACGTATCTCAAAATAATAAGAGCTATCTATGACAAGCCCACAGCCAATATCATACTGAATGGGCAAAAACTGGAAGCATTCCCTCTGAAAACTGGCACAAGACAGGGATGCCCTCTCTCACCACTCCTATTCAACATAGTGTTGAAAGTTCTGGCCAGGGCAATCAGGACAAGGAAGTAAAGGGTATTCAATTAGGAAAAGAGGAAGTCAAATTGTCCCTGTGTGCAGATGACATGATTGTATATCTAGAAAACCCCATTGTCTCAGCCCAAAATCTCCTTAGGCTGATAAGCAACTTCAGCAAAGTCTCAGGATACAAAATCAATGTGCAAAAGTCACAAGCATTCTTATACACCAATAACAGACAAACAGAGAGCCAAATCATGAGTGAACTTCCATTCACAATTGCTTCAAAGAGAATAAAATACCTAGGAATCCAACTTACAAGGGATGTGAAGGACCTCTTCAAGGAGAACTACAAACCACTGCTCAATGAAATAAAAGAGGATACAAACAAATGGAAGAACATTCCATGCTCATGGGTTGGAAGAATCAATATTGTGAAAATGGCCATACTGCCCAAGGTAATTTATAGATTCAATGCCATCCCCATCAAGCTACCAATGACTTTCTTCACAGAATTGGAAAAAACTACTTTAAAGTTCATATGGAACCAAAAAAGAGCCCGCATCGCCAAGTCAATCCTAAGCCAAAAGAACAAAGCTGGAGGCATCACGCTACCTGACTTCAAACTATACTACAAGGCTACAGTAACCAAAACAGCATGGTACTGGTACCAAAACAGAGGTATAGATCAATGGAACAGAACAGAGCCCTCAGAAATAATGCCACATATCTACAACAATCTGATCTTTGACAAACCTGACAAAAACAAGCAATGGGGAAAGGATTCCCTACTTAATAAATGGTGCTGGGAAAACTGGCTAGCCATATGTAGAAAGCTGAAACTGGATCCCTTCCTTACACCTTATACAAAAATTAATTCAAGATGGATTAAAGACTTACATGTTAGATCTAAAACCATAAAAACCCAAGAAAAAATCTAGTCATTACAATTCAGGACATAGGCATGGGCAAGGACTTCATGTCTAAAACACCAAAAGCAATGGCAACAAAAGCCAAAATTGACAAATGGGATCTAATTAAAGAGCTTCTGCACAGCAAAAGAAACTACCATCAGAGTGAATAGGCAACCTACAAAATGGGAGAAAATTTTTGCAACCTACTCGTCTGACAAAGGGCTAATATCCAGAATCCACAATGTACTCAAACAAATTTACAAGAAAAAAACAAACAGCCCCATCAAAAAGTGGGCGAAGGACATGAACAGACACTTCTCAAAAGAAGACATTTATGCAGGCAAAACACACATGAAAAAATGCTCATCATCACTGGCCATCAGAGAAATGCAAATCAAAACCACAATGAGATACCATCTGACACCAGTTAGAATGGCCATCATTAAAAAGTCAGGAAACAACAGGTGCTGGAGAGGCTGTGGAGAAATAGGAACACTTTTACACTGTTGGTGGGACTGTAAACTAGTTCAACCATTGTGGAAGTCAGTGTGGCGATTCCTCAGGGATCTAGAACTAGAAATACCATTTGACCCAGCCATCCCATTACTGGGTATATACCCAAAGGACTATAAATCATGCTGCTATAAAGACACATGCACACGTATGTTTATTGCGGCATTATTCACAATAGCAAAGACTTGGAACCAACCTAAATGTCCAACAGTGATAGGCTGGATTAAGAAAATGTGGCACATATACACCATGGAATACTATGCAGCCATAAAAAATGATGAGTTCATATCCTTTGTAGGGACATGGATGAAACTGGAAAACATCATTCTCAGTAAACTATCACAATGACAAAAAACCAAACACCGCATGTTCTCACTCATAGGTGGGAATTGAACAATGAGAACACATGGACACAGGAAGAGGAACATCACACTCCAGGGACTGTTGTGGGGTGGGGGGAAGGGGGAGGGATAGCATTAGGAGATATACCTAATGCCAAATGACAAGTTAATGGGTGCAGCACACCAACATGGCACATGGATACATATGTAACAAATGTGCACATTGTGCACATGTACCCTAAAACTTATAATAATAATAAAATAAAAAAAAAGTGACAGGGTAATGTCCAATGCTTGATGGTGGCAGCAACCCTTTCCTCATCACATCAGTCCTGCAGCACAGTTTTGGTGATCATTTCCAAAAACACATTCAGCTTGGTTCTCTACACTCCCGCTGATTCTGAGAGCTTCTTTTGATACCTTTAATTTCGTTTTCTGCCTACTCAGTCCAAGTCAGCTTCTGTTGAAAACCTCGAGTGATACAGTACTCAGCAGATGCATCATTCCAGTTTATGTAGGTCCAATGGGTTTGGCATGTGAAAGTCAGGCTCGTAGGATTAGGTTAAGCCTGGGTTAGGAAGCTTCCAGCGAGCCCTGAGCCTGGGGCCTTAAATGGCTAATATTATAAGCATTGCATACAATTATTTGGTTCAGAAAGATGAGAATGGGACAGTGTTCTATGATTCAGGCAAACACATATATTCTTTCTTTTGACTTTGTTTTTTCTAACATTTGGTCTGACTTAATGCTGAGAATCAAATGTACTGTTCATCTGCCAGGAAAGTGTGGACAAAAGATGTTCAGTAAGTATGAAATGCTGCTGTCTAAACAGGAAGGGACAGCCAGTTTGGGGGACACTTCAGTAACTCCATTGAAATGGAAGCACTTAAAAAGTTCTCAAATTGCCCAACATTTGCACCAAACTATGCATTTTGGGGTGGAAGTGTTTAGTTTCCCTGATCATTAGTATGAAACTTTATGTGCAGAGTTAGCCTTTAATTTTGCTTTTAAAGAGTTTGTAAATTCTCTAACACTACAAAAAATAATAAACTATAAAAAAATCTACACAATTCAGCTTTAGAGAAATCGGGGTGTAAAAATGAGAGACAAGGTGTCTTTTAGAGCCCTGGACTTAGACACATGAGGCTCTGATTTCTTCTCCCCTAACTCACCTACTCCCCAGCTCTACGATAGATAGCAAGATGCTTACACCCTCCTTGCCTCAGTTTCCCCATCTGTGAGAGTGGGTAACAATTTTTTTTTTTTTTTTTTGAGAAGGAGTTTTGCTCTTGTTGCCCAGACTGGAGTGCAATGGCACAGTCTCAGCTCACCGAAACCTCCACCTCCCAGGTTCAAAGGATTCTCCTGCCTCAGCCTCCTGAGTAGCTGGGATTACAGGCATGTGCCACCACGCCTGGCTAATTTTGTATTTTCAGTAGAGACAGGGTTTCTGCATGTTGGTCAGGCTGATCTCAAACTCCTGACCTCAGGTGATCCTCCTTGACCTCCCAAAGTGCTGGGATTATAGGCATGAGCCACTGTGCCCAGCCTAAATTGATTTTTTTAATAGACTTTGATTTTTAGAGGAGATTTAAGTTCACAGTAAAATGGAGGAGAAAGCACATAAAATTCCCGTTTACTTCCTTCCCCACACATGCACAACCCTTCCCACTGTCAACTTCCAGTGCCAGAGTGGCACATTTGTTATAATTGATGAAGATACATTGACACATCATCACCCAATTCCACAGTTCACATTAGGCTTCACTCTTGGTGTTGTAAATTCTATAGGTTTGGACAAATGTATTACGACACATATCCACCATTTTAGTGTCACACAGTGTAGTTTCACTACCCTAAAAGTCCTCTGTGCTCTGCCTATTCATCCCTCCTTCCTGACTAATTCCTGGTGGCCACTGGCCGTTTTACTGTCTCCATTGTTTTGCCTTTTCCAGAGTGTCGTATAGTTGGAATCATATAACATGTTGCCTTTTCAGATTCGCTTCTTTCCTCTAGTGATATGCATTTAAGATCCCCCCATGTGTATTTATGTCTTGATAGCTCACTTTTAGCACTGAATACTATTCCATTGTCTGGATGTACCACATTTTATTTATCAGTTCACCCACTGAAGAACATGCTGATTGCTTCCAAGTTTTGGCCACTAGAAATAAAGCTGCTATAAATATCCGTGTGTAGGTTTTGTGTGGACCTAAGTTTTCAACTCACTTTCAACTGACTCCTAAGTACCAAGGGTGAGACTGCTAGATCGTATATTAAAATCTTGTCTACTTTTATGGGAAACTGACAGTTTTCCACAGTGGCTGTACCATTCTGCATTCCCACTAGCAATGAATGAGAGTTCATGTTTTTCCACATCTTTGCCAGTTTTCGATATTGTCAGCATTTTCGATTTTAGTCATTCAAATAGGTGTGTAGTGGCATCTCATTTGTTGTTTTAATTTGCAATTCCCTAATGACACTTGGATGTTAAACATCTTTTCTTATTTGCCATCTATATATCTATTTTGATGACATATATGTTCAGAACTTTGGTCCATTTTTTATTTGGATCTTTCATTTTCTTATTGTTGAGCCTTATAAGTTCTCTGTACATTTTGAATAATAGTCCTTTACCAGATATGTGTTTTGCAAGTATTCTCTCCCAGTTTGTGGCTTGTCCTCATTCTCTTGAGAGGGTGAGTTGATTTCGATTCTGAAACTATTCTGAAATCACTGAAGGTGAGCAATAGACCAAAGATTTTATATAGTACAAGGGAGAAATGTAAGATTCTTCTGTTTTGCCATTAACACAGATTTTCAAAAAAATATTCCTTTTGCTATTTGTATTTTTTCACAATCTTAACAAATGAACCCAAACCTATTGTTTTAAGTCTTTATTTTTATAAGGGAGTGGAATCCCATAGCTATTCCTGCTATGGGAACAGCAGGACTGGGGCTACAGGGAGACAAGAGTCAAATTATAAAGAATTGGGACTACATAGACAGAAATTTGTGTCTTAGTGGTTGGAGGGAAGGTGGCATGGGAAGTGAGGGGTAGCCTGAAAGGGGGAGCAATCCTATATTTGTGTCTTTGTTTTCTGCTTCTGAGCAGCAACACTACACATGCAATACGGATCAGCACTCCCTTTCTATCTTCTCTCTCAAAGCACAGGAACAATTTGCTACTGTCCTACAGCTTGCAATTACTGAATCTAAACCCGCACATACTAATATCAAGAAGGAGTAGCAGTTACAGGTTGAAAGTATTAAAGAGCTGAGAACATTGAAGAGCTGGTGTTATCTTGAGAAACCCCTTTGAGTTTGAGTGGATAGACGTGTGTTACATGAACTGTCTTGGAGAAGGGGATTTGCTTGTGCTTTGTTGTGTGGCCAGAGTTATTCCTAGGGCTTCTCATTGTGTAATGCTGGCTTGAAGCCTTTGCTTGACCAGGGCCAGCTCCTAGCTCCTCCTGCCAGCTGCTATTGTTAGTGCTGTCTCCCAGCATTCTGAGACAGCTTTGTCCCAGCAGTGCTTCATTGCACTCTTAAGTTATTACTTTTTCTTAGTACAATCTTGCTCAGGCTATTTCAGTTTTCTTGACAATCTCTTGTGAGAACTGTTCTATTGGGGAATGAGATTCTTCATCTTCTGCCTGGAATTCTAAAAAAACAAAAGTTGTTAAAGAACAGCAAGGGAAGTCTTGCTCCACAGCATCAGGCACAAACCTTCATGTATGTCATTAGTTCTGTGAGTGGGAATATTTGCTGTTCATGGAGCCTCAACTCAAGTAGCATGGATGTCTTTGTCTGTTTGGAGCTGCTATTACAGAATACCACAGACTGAGTAATTTACAAAGAAAATAAATGTATTTGCCACCGTTCTGGAGGCTGGGAAGTCTCATATCAAGTGCTGGCATCTGGTGAGGGCCTTCTTGCAGTGTCATCTCATGGTGGAAGGGAAGAGGTTGACAGAGTGAGAGAGGGGCAGCAAGAGGAAGGCAAACTCACTGTTTTCTTAATCTCAGTTTTTGTTTACGCTTTGCCGCCGGCAAGCTCACTTTTACAACAAACCTGCTCTCAGGATAACAACATTAATCCATTCACGAGGACAGAGCTCTCATGGCCGAATCACTTCTTAAAGGTTCCAACTGTCAACATTGTTGCATGGGGACTAAGTTTCCAACACTTGAACTTTAGGGAACACATTCAAACCACAGCAGTAGATGTGCCTGGCTCAAGGGGCTTCTCTTGCCTGTGAAGGAGGGGGCTTCCTTGGAGTTCTTCTGGAGTCCCTCTGAGTTAGGCGCCTCAGAAAGGCTTCAGGTATTCAGATCCCTACCTGAGACTTCTAACTATCTCAATGTTGAGTCAAGGGCAAGGCAGCTACTTGAAGAGCTCATTCAGGGGCAGAAATGCTCCTTTCTTATGGCTACACCACTGAGCTGTTCACCTTCTCTTCCCCTCCTGGACAGCTTGTATTTCTCCCCTTCAACCAGATTTCCTTGCTTTCATCAGGAGATCTGCTTTCATATAGGATACAACATTTAACTGGGCATTTGAAGCATTTTTACAAGCTGATACTGATTCTCATTTATCTGCAGGTAAAGTTACCCATCTTCTCCTTCAAGTTATATTGAGGTTCCCCCAAAGAGACCACTTGAAGTAATGAATAGCTTTGGAATTATGCAGTCCCAGATTTGATTCCCAACTCCGCTTCTTACAAGCTTTGTGAACTTGGGGCTTAATCAGTTTCCCCAAGCCTCAGTTTTAGCATCTCAAAAATGGGGATAATGTCTTCTATCACACAGGATTGCTTTGAAGATTACATAAAATAATGGTTTGAAATCACTTGACGTATCTTAGGCACTCAAGAAATGTGAGTTCCCTTCTCTTCATGTTTGGAATGATTACAATTTCTCCCCCTTAGGGATGACTCCACCATCTGTTTTCTGTATGTGCCATGCTAGGGAGATGGTGCTGAATTACATACTGAACAATTCGGCAGTGTTGTCCAGTAAAAAACTAATAAGACCTGTTAATCAACTAGATTTTTTTCAGCCCCATGCTTTTGTAGAACAAGACAAATGAAAGTGATTAGGAAATGATTGTCATATCAGCTGAAATGAAAAGGAGATTTTAAGGCGTGCACTGAGAGCTTGTGTTCGGAATGATCTCAGTTGTATGCGTAGTATTGTACTGGGGTCACCAATGAATGTTTTGAGTGTTAACTCTGAACACACTTAGATTCCTAATTACCAAATAAAAACACCACATTCATTATTCACTCTCATATTTGATTGGCCTAGATGATTCTGATGATTAGAGGATTCCAAATTCTTGAACTTCCAGCTAACCAAGGTTTCCTTAAATAAATGTCCAATTAGCACTAGTAACCACTGCTTCACTTAGAGATGAAGACTGGTTGCCAGAGATGGATACTGACTCTCATATAACTAATTTCAAGGCCACAATAAAAAAAATCCAGAAGCTTCTAGTCAGAGAGTAACAGCTAATTACACTCAAGATCCCATTAGAAATTTTAGCTTCATTTAAATATCTTTCTGATTTAAATATAAGTGTTAGTAATTTGGTTATAATTTTTAGTAATTTAGTGTTAAAGTATAAGAAACAGTAATGTAATAGACGACAAGGCAAAACTATGTCTGCATGATCACTGATGCATTGCTATACTATTTCCAATTCAGTAGAGAGTCAATTTATTCAAAAATTATAATACTAAGTCTAATATTTTCTGAGATGGCAGGATTTCATCAGGGTGTATCTATAATGATTTTCAATGGATTGGCAAATTTATCAATAAGAGACCAAAGTTCTGCCTCAAAATTTAGCATACTTAGTAGCAATTAGACTTGTATATGAAGTATCAGTAGAAAACACCAGCTATGATTTGAATGTGTCCCCCAAAATTTATGCATTGGCAGCTTAATTCCCAGTGTGACAGTGTTGGGAGGTGGGGCCTAATGGGAGGTGTTTAGGTCATGAAGGCAGAGCGCTCATGACCTAAACACCTCCCATTATCTGAGTTTAAGCAACTCAGATAAACTGAAAAGAACTTAGACATGAGTGATGAAAATGATGAAGGAGGTGGAAAAACTGATTTATGAGGGAAGATGAAAAGATTTTTAACATGGATAGCTTGGCTAAGTGGAGAACGTAGATCCTTTGATTAATAACTATGCATTCTTGAAGTGCGTAAGCACTAAGAAAAAATCAGTAACATTTTGGGTGTGGAAACATGAATAATGGAATCAATTAGCTACAGGAAAATAGGCTGAATATAAAATTTAAAACATCTATTTCTGGATTTTTCAGATGTGCCTCCTGAGGCGCTTTCAATGTTAAATATTTTCAAGTAAAATGGATAGGTTCTTAATATTTTTAAGCTTAAATAAAAAAGCAAAAGAAGCAAAAGCTCTGAAGGGTTTTTAAAGGATACATTTTGTTTGCAGGGGCAAGTGACTGGATTTTGTATCCTAAACCTAGTATAATTGTGTGTAAAGCCACAGAAGGGATTCTAGTTTCTCTCTGGAAAGTTTATCTTGGGGATCTGGAGGAGATTGAGAAAAATGACTGCCAGAGCTTTGCCACTAGTGATTCAGGCCTGAATGCACTTTGTCACCTTTTATGAGCCATCTGGTTTCATTCAGAAGTCGGGAAAGTCTAGAATTCAAAAATATTAATGAAATATATTGGCATGATGATACTAGGATGTGACTGCCAAGACAGAGGCTGCAAATGACCTGAGATAGGGCAGGAGGGAATTCAGAGATTCCAGGCAGGGTGGCACAATGACTTAACAGATGTATTTGGATGTCAGTCGACCCCAAAAACCCAACACACCTTGAAACTCAGGGTGCACATAACTTTCATTTCAGGCAAGTGCCTAAACTTTCCAAGCCTCAGTTTCTTCTTCTGTAAAGTGGGGCGGCTCTAGGGTTGTTGTGAGGATTATATTCAAGATTGTATGTAGTGAGCTCAGTGCAGCACCTGATTCATAGTTCAGTAAGTCTTGGTAATTGTTGTTATGAGCCCTGCACTCTATGTCCTACTCACTTTGGCCACACATCTTCTATAGGTGAGTATTAGTAATGGGCCGCTGGGGAGGTTGATCTGGGAGAGAAGAGATTCTCATCAGTCTATGAGAAAGCATGGGCTATTTTACATTTTCTGTGTTACAGTAAATCCTCCATGGTTTAAACTAAAATCTGAATAACCTGACATGCTTCAATTAAAATATTCTAATAGGATTTTAGTTTTATAATATTTCATTATGTATAATTGATCTGTTCATTTTTCTTCTTTTCCTGACTCTTAATTTTCTAGCTTTATTTGTATTCCTTCTGTTACTGATTTTTAAGTTTCTAATTTATATTTTACTACGACTTTGTATTTCCTGGTCTTCTTATAAGTTACCTAAATTCCTTTGTGGAAGAAGTTAGGATATAAACAAATAAATGAAATATACACAGTTTAAAAACTTATAAAACATAGTTTTATATATATATAGTTTAAGTATATATGCGGTCAGGCGTGGTGGCTGACGCCTGTAATCCCAGCACTTTGGGAGGCTGAGGTGGGCAGATCATCTGAAATTAGGAGTTCGAGACCAGCCTGGCTAACATGGTGAACCCCCATCTCTACTAAAATACAAAAATTAGCTGGGTGTGGTTGCCGGCGCCTGTTTCCCAGCTTCTTGGGAGGCCAAGGCAGGAGCTAATCACTTGAATCCTGGAGGCAGAGGTTGCATCAAGCCGAGATCGTGCCACTGCACTCCAGCCTGGGTGACAGAGCAAGACTTTGTCTTGGCAAAAAATCAAAAGCAAACAAACAAAAAAGAAAATATGCTTGTGGCATCCAAGAATAAAGAAATTCATGTCGATGAAAAATAGCAAATTCAGGATGCTGATTTCTTCCTGGGGAAGAAAATGGAATTTGGGAAAGAGAATCCAGAGGACTTTAGCTATCTTGGTAATGTTTTGAGTGGATATGGGGAAATCAGTGGAGTGTAGGCTTGGATAAAATGACACGATCTTCACTTTCATGAAACTGGGAAAGTTGTGTAAAGGCTGACTAACAATACTAATATTAACAATCCAAAGGTGATGAGGATTCTGAAGCACAGTTGGCTTCTGCACGTGTGATTTGTTCTCTGTGCTTCAGCTTGAACCTTCTGATAGTGCTAATGTTCCTTGCTGGTATGAATATTTTGTCATTATTTTATTTTCTGAGAACTCTCTGTACATACAAAGGTTCTATTAACAGCTTTGACATCTAAAGTTGTTAACACCAAATGCTTTACAAGCACCATCTAATTCAATCACTACTTAAATATCTTTATTTTCTCCTCCTAAGTTCTTTGTGGATTCTATTCTCAGAGCAGAATCAATTAAATTGAAAGTCTGTCCTCTCCAAGAAGGATACTCAGCAGTGATGTCAAGGAATGCATTTTTAGGTATAGGACTTGGCTGAACTGGCTTGCCTGGGTTAATTGCTGTGAAAGCATAGCTCTGGATTAGGAAGGCCTAGAAAAGGAGCAATTGGAAATTAGAACTGGAAATTGGAAAATAACAGGAAAAGAGATTGAAGCATAAGATGGGATCTGTTTGCCAAGCACAGTTGGATACCTGGACAAGAAATTAAGTTTGGTAAACCAATAAACATCTAAAATGTGAGTCAGATCAGAACATCAGATGAGGAAACCAAGGCTTTGAGAACATAACTTATATGTTGATGGCCACATAGCTAGTAATTGGCAGAGCTGGTCTCAAATATATATCTGTCTTACACTAGAGCTCCTTCCCATGATCTCTATGTTATGAATTTATGTACAAATATTTGTTACTTTTACTCAGCTGAGCAAATATGTAAATTCATTTGTTTTTCTATAAAAACTTAATTTCTGTCTCAAGCCCTTGTTTCTGATGCAAACATTTTAATTTAGTCATCATCAGGGAATCTCAGTCACATTTATGTTTGCTGTCTGTCATTTCAGGTTTGAAGTTGTTTGACTGCACCTTTCTTTTCCCTGGAGTTAATGCTGTACTCAGAAGGCTATGCAAATGGAGGAGAGATGTTTATTTCATGATTTGGATTTGTCTTGGTGGCCTGCTGGGGCCCATTCATTTGGCCCTAAGGCTTGTTTCTACCATAATGGTGCCTGTGACATTTTGACAGCATTTTCAGCAGAACCCCTACAGTATGGGCCACCTTGCAGTCCCTGCATCAGCACTCCTGTTGTAGTTTCCTGCAGCCCGCTAGCTCTCTGTCTTTCAGACAACTGCTATGCCCAGTCTAGGGAACCTCAGCAACCTTTGTATGGTTTCCTACTGCTTCTAGGGCTAGGTGCCCCCAGATCTCCCCTTTTCTACTCTGTGATGGCCACATCCCATTGGCAGAGCCAACTGCTTTCCAGAGACTTCACCTGAAAATGGGCGCCCTGATCCTCTTAACTTTGGATACAAACATTTAATTGAAGGGCTGAAGGCATTTTTGGCTCCCCAGGGGGCCTGAGCCTGAGGACGCAAGGAATTAGGAAACAGCCTCCTTGACCCCAACCCCTCTCATGAATTGTTAACTCTCACAGCATTCTCTATCTAGACTGGGGTAGGGGTGGAGAATCAGTCTGACAACATCTACTTCCTAATCCTTTGGTCTTATTGGTGGATCTAAAAACTTTTGAAATTGCTTGTCCAGTTGTTTCTTTGTGAGACTCTCTCTCTTAGGGCAAAATGGCCTCTGGGATCCCAGTCTAAGTAGGGGAGGGCCACTTCAGTGAGGGGTAGGGACAGAACAGTACAGTTAGTACTTGCATGTCATTTTCCAATTTAAGTGAAATAATTACACCATGTTAGAGACATCCTTTTCGGGGGAATTACTGAGAATTCATAATATTTTATAGAAGTTGCTGATGTTGAAAATTTGCCTAAATACTTAGGACATTATAAATTTAGCAAAAGTTACTTAATGTGCTGCTCTACTATTCAGGAACCTTGACATTTGAGGCAAATAAAAGGGAATAGTTATGTAAGTTATAAAATTAACAAGTCTCTGGCAGTTCATGAAATACCTGAACCAAGTTTGTCTTAGCGCAGGTGTTGGGAATTCAAGGGTAAGAAAAAGTTAGCATTGACAAGGGATGCTGATTATGTAGGCTTGTGCAGCGTATACCATCAATCATCCCCGTATGCACAAGAAAAACCCCTGTTACATGATTCTCAAGGAATTGTCCAGATTCTTTTGTCCTCTTTTAAATGGTCTTATCCTGGACTCTTCTGTCATTTCCACATTCAAGCAGAAACCAAATGCTATCTCCAAATATTTGTCCTGGCTTTTCTATCCACATTAATACCACCTTAGTTTAGACCTTCATCATTGCTTGCTTAGAATATTATAGTAGCCACCTGACTTTTCCTGCTTCACCCAGTCTATCCTCTGCTTATATCAGGTATTCTTTGTAAAATACAAACTTGATATTTACTCCCTCCTTTAGAAACTGTGATCGCTCTCTGCCATTTACAGAGTAAAATGCCAATCCCTGAGCAAAGTGTGCAAGCAGTTTTCTTTTTGTGTCCAACCTGTGTCAGCATGTGGATATGTATTCATTCATTCACTCATTCAATAGATATTTATTCAATGCTTTATGGAAACACATACAAATATAAATGGACACAATTTCAGCCCAGGTGAGGGGGGAACACAAGTGAGAAATAGGCAGAAGGGAAAGATATATGGAAACATGCAAAAGATATAGTGGAAACATTGGACAAATTCTTCCAAGAAAGTTGGGAAAGGCTCATCTTCCCCTACTACTTACTTTCCTTCTCCAATGTGTGCTTTAATTCAGCTGCTCCACGTGCATGTTCTTTTACCTCTGCTAGATTGTGAGCTACTTGATTGGCAGGTTCTTCTTTCTCATCTTTGTATTCTTGGCATTGCCTAACACAGTTCTGGCACATGGTGGCACACGGCAACCCTTGATTGAATTAAAACATTATACCTAATTTTCCCTGAAATAAACGAAAGTTGGGAGATATATTTGTTATTGAGGGATGTTCAATACACAATGTACATTGTAAATTATGTAACAAATGCATAATAAATGGCATTTGTTACTGACAAATAATATAGTTGATATTTCCCCTTAGTGCACCTTTAGATTTTTGCCTTAATAGCTTCATTCCTTTTGAACCACAGCTGAAAGCTATGTGTAATTTATTTATTCATGCTAATCATCTAGACTCTATACTTAGCATTTTCAAGGTGTGGAATTCTGATATTTGTAGAGGGGTAAGCTACCTGATGATAAGAACAAACTTAATATAATAGAGCAAATATGGTGGCAAAAGTACTGAGGAGTGGAGGAAAGAAGTCAGATTGGTCATAGAAAGCTTCATGGAGAAAGTAAGCTTCAAGCCGGATTTTCAAAGAGGGACAGGTGAAGAATGACAAGTTGAAGCCAGGAGAAAAATATCCCATGAAAAGCAGTTCATATGCAGAGATCAGAATTATGCTTAGGGTATGAGAAACAAATTGGTAAGACTACAGGTAGTTAAGAGGACATTTAATATTTATAAATGCTTATATTTGTGCTTGCTTATATTTAGTTTTTAAAGATCTATTTTGTGCTTATGAGGCACTTGGTCAGCAATTTCTTGATTGCCTGGATTAATGGCAGGTGGTAGGAAAAAAAGGAAAAAAATTAAAGTTCAGATAGAATAGCTTGGACACTACATTAAATTAATTTTAAATGCATAATGTTTCTTATTTTAAAGCAGAATTTTAGTATAAGCTGGTACAGTGAACCATCATTAATGTCTCCCAAACTGCCCTCCTTGCTTCTAGAACAGCATTCCCCTTCCTTTTGAAAGCCTCTCCAATCCCCTTTTGTACCTTGTGTTCCTGCTGGAAGGTTTGAATATTAGTAACCTCTTGTCTGGACATAGGGGTTAACATCGGACCCAAGCTGAACCAGTTCATTCCAGGGTCTTTCCAAAATGGACTAAGGGAAGAAAGGTAATCCCTTTTGGTGATGCGTGAAGCTCTGAGATAAGAAGTGAGGAGCAGTAAACTGACCTGTTTCTGACCCTCTAAATAAGGCAGTCTGAATGAAAGAAGCTGGAACTCCAGAGAGAAGACATGAGAGATTGCAGAGCATCCTGGTCGTGCTCATTCTGTTGGTAATGAGCCCCACCTATTTTCTTTAAATACAGCTGACATCTGGCACTATCCACAGCCAAAAAATTCTCCCTTTTGCTATGCAGGGTTCAGTTGGGTTTCTGTCATTTGCAGTAGAAGCTGACCTGGGTAGCTGAATGACTAACAGAATGATAAAAGGGACTTTATATTATTGTCAGGAGACTAAAATGAGGGCTAATCAGTTTTTACTTTCTACTATTATCAATGTCTCTGATTCAAAAGAATGCCCAACCATTGTTAGGATGGTCTACATTAGAGCACCAATCCCTCAACTTCTAGAAATGCAGGTCGTTAAGAGTCATCTTCTCGCACTGGGTCTGAATATCAGCTTTCTCAGTGTGGTACCAAAAAAAAAAAAAAAAGACTTTAGACTGTAGAAAAGAGAATCTGTTTCCTGGCAACTCAGGGTCCAATAGGCTCTTGTTGCTTTAGGTGCATCTGACATTCTACAAGAGGACAAAAGGACCCCTGCCGTGGCCAGATTGTTTTCATGTTTTATCTGTTTTCTTTTGGAAAAGATTGCACCGTCTACTTTGTTTTGTGATGTCTAGGGGTGCTGTGTTTATGTGGTTTTTGGCAAGTTTGCTTGACCCTGAATTCCTCAAAGTGTCGTTCTCTGAAGCAACAGAATACGTACTGAAGACTCTCTTAAAAAACAAAAAGCTTTCAGGAGGCCCTTGATTGGCTAAGGGGTAATTATTAGCCAGAATGAATATACTATTACTGAAACATTTTGAAGTAGAAGCAAAACATTAAAAAAAATCCAGCATTAATAAATCCATGCAAGAATGCTAGGATGTCTTTCAATGATCTCTTAAGACTTATATTATCATTACCAACTTTGCATCAAACATTGATTTAGTAGGGTGTAATAAAGAACATTTTGCCAAGATGTGGGGATACCAAAATGAATATATTTCTCAACTTGTAGGGGACTACAGTCCTATACAGAAATCAAGACAAAGTTTGGTATAACCAGAGTATCCCCAGGCTACACAGGAAAAAAAGTTCACAATAGTAGTAAAAAGCAAATACCAACACTAGCAATATTTACTCTAGCTCATCTACTATGGATAGTGGCTTAATATTTCCACCTCAAATTTCTCACAGCTAGTTTAGGAATCCCTGAGAAAGGATCTCTCTTGTAATAACCAACACAGACTTTTTGTTTACTTAAGTAGAGTCCGAGGGTCTCATCATGCCTTGCTGGGAAAGGTCTTCTGGCCAGTTGGAAAGCCTAACATGTTCTCTCTTTTGCTTTTGGTTTTTCCTGGATGTCTTGCCAGCATTTATCTGTAATGTCATCCTCTCTTCTTCTTTCCATGTGTAGGTCAATCTGGCTTCCTAATCAGGCTTCTGTGATTCTCTCTCTTTTGATGTCTCATGGATCCCTGCCTCCTGCTCAAGACAGGAAAATGCTTTCCATGCCCACTTGTTGTTATGGCTTATTGCCTGGGCTAAAAAGAAGCATTGCTTTGTATACTCTGTGTGTTATAGAGATCCTAATGGAGCAGCACTTTTATTTATTTACTTTACAAACTCTAAGTCTCCAAATTTCTGAGTAAGTTCTGCTAGAGTTACTGGACAGCTGGGCCAGGGGACAATGAAAATAACACACTTCAGGTGGCCCTTAAAACTACCCTCCTCTCCCACATGGACCTGCTGGGCTTGAATGAATCTTTGTTAATAATAAATTACTTTCATAAGCTGCTTCTTTGCCTTTTAGGCGTATAGGTCTCCTGCTATCTTACCTCAATGACTCTCTACACATCTATTTATTCAATAAAATTATATCAAGTACCTACTACGTATCAGTTACCATGCTAGGGCTTGGGGATATGGTGGTTGATGAAAGAGTCTCAGTTTCTGACATCATGTATCTTAGCAGGAAAGATTACAGCTCCAAATGTCTGAATATTTAGTGGATAGACACCTTTTGTTGGCTTCTAACCTCTGCTGCAGAATAGATGAACAGAAGGTTGTATTTGTTAAATGCCAAAGAAAGAGGTGCCATAGGATTGTAGAGAAACAGTTGATCACTGCAAAGGCAGGACCAAACTCTGTGAAGGAGAAGAGAATTGAGACTTGAGGGAAAGAGAAGACTAGATATCTGGAAATGAACAGGAATGGCATTCCAGGAAAAATGCATATGGCAGGTCCAAGAAGAGAGACGCCATATAGTACACATGCAGGTCACGAAAGATGCTCAGGACATATGGAGTCACACTGACCTTGATTGAAATCTTAGTTTGGCCACTTGTATGGATGCATAACCTTAGACTAGTTCATTAAATTCTCTGAGCCTCAATTTCCTCATCTGTAAAATAAGGATATCAAGACCTACTTCTTGGGTTTTCACAAGGATTCTAAGAGCACAAAGTCTATAAATAGAAATAAAACACAAATAATAGTGTCTAGCATGTAGTAAGTGCTCAAAACCTTATGGGTATTGCCAGTTTGGTGGAGCAGATGATGAGTGTAGGGCAAAAGAAGTATTACTCATTTTGTATTTCTTTTTTCAGAGTTTACCCATTGCTGTTGAGTGGGTGAAAATGACTAAGAAACACTCTTTGCTTTGTTTCCCACAAGAGGAGAAAAAAAATCAGATGAAAAAATAAATGAGGGAAATGGACTGTTTTCTTTAACTTCTATCAACCTCTCATGTGTTGAGAACTTGAATTACTGAGGCTGATTCTGTTTGTGCACAGGACAAGACACATCCTGGACAAGCTGGAGGCTGGGGAAGGAGACTCCTTTCTCCCAATGCTCTTTCCTTGCCTGACAAAGCTGGGGGCACTGAGGAGGGTGGACTATTGTAGATTTTAAGGCGATCTGACCATATCACTGTCATGTCAGAATATCAAGTTGAGTCACTGGAATTTAAAAAGCTATTAATAAACAGGGCTCTATGCTTCTCCTTCCCCTCTTAAAACACCAGTTTCTAAACACTCTGCTTTATTTGCTCCAATTTTGTCTTAACCATTTATTTGTGGAAAAATGAATTTTACTGACCAAGTGAACTTGCTCAATCCTACTGTTGGCTTCTAATCTGTTTCATTCCAATCACTTTAACCTCAAAATCAATTGTAGTGCCATATAAACGACAACTTCAAAGTAACGATTACATTTTACACTGAAAGTACAAAACAGATCAACACCTACATTTCTCTTTTAGATTCTTCATACACAGGCTTCAAACAAGTCTTTGTTGAAATCTCATCCAAGTTGCTGTTGGAGGTACAATAAAGTGATATTAGCAGGATCAGAACCAGAAATAATAAGTGTGGTTCTGTTTAGTTCTTAATGTCTCTTTGCTAAAATAATGCAAACTCATCCCAGAAAATCTAAGAAAGAAAAGCCGAGAATTATCAGTTGGAGTAAGACATTTGATAGTTGCAATAGAAATAACCAAAGCCAGGAAGAAAGTGAATGTATTCTGTAAAACAAAAGAACAAAAACAAAAAGTAGGATAAAAGAATCATTCACCATAGGTGAATAGTCCACAAATAAGACAAATCGTAAAGAATTATTGCAAGGACAATGGTACACCAATATTGGGGAATGTCTTTTCTGAACTAAATGAGATAGAAGCCATTGAGTCTAAGGGATTGATTATAAGAGGAAGAATCAAATGGAATTACTAATTCCAGTGGGTTACTTTTATTTTGAATTACCAGCAGATAGAAGAGCTCAGATGATTTAATTAGCCAAGGCATCACTGAATTTTTATTTCCTGCCCTTTATGTTCCTATTATGGCTTCTTAGCCTTTTTTTTTTTCTGATTTTAAGCACCATTGTATTATAGTAAATTGATTAAGCATCTCGTTGTGGCTTGCCAGTGAGAACTTTGAAGGCATGAAACATGTCATGTTGAGTGTCCTGTGCCTGACTCAAGACTGGGCATGAATTAGGTGTTCTGCAAAAATTGTCATGTGAATGAATAAATGAGTGTCCCTTTTGCCTGACCAATCATGCTTTCAACCCACTTCCTTGAGTACTCTTTAGACAGTCTGTTTATTCTTTCATGTCCTCTCAGTGAGAGTGAATTACCTCTGAAATCCAAGAAACATTCAAAAAAAAAAAAAAAAAAAAGGAAATACAAAGTCACAAGACTTTGATTCCCAAAAGGATTTCTCCACTAACACAAAGCGTTTCATGTGTGTGAGGAGAGAACCAAAATCAGTCTGGCACCTTAGTGACAATAATTGACAGGCTAACAAGCCATGCTTTGCCTGATAAATCGCAGAGGACTGGGTGTGTTTTCATACCCTGCCAGTTTTAAGCTTCTATCTGACAGCTGTCTGTCAAGCTACAGCAAGAAGAATGGGCCCCAGGGAGACCCAGTGCTGCTCCCGAAAGCCCGGCTGGATATGAAAACTGGCCTTGCTTTCGCTACGATGCCATCTTTTTCTCTGGGTCTGAAACCTGAGATATTTTCATTATCTCAATTTGTTAGAAAGGTGGGTCTCTGGGGTTTAGAGTCAGTTGCAGTGACAGGAACTTGCTTGTCCTTAAATTCTACTGCCTGGAGACAGCCTACTAAAGGAGATACAGATTTGAGAATCAGAGAGACAATTTTAGGTGTGTGAAAGTAAGCAAATATCAATGCATTCATGAGTCTGTCAATAAGAAGTGTGTATGACACTTGTTTCACAGAACTGTTGTGAGACTGGAGGTAACAAGACTGGAGTTTTGTTTGGCAATGTCTAGAGACGTTTTTGTCTGTCAGAACTGGTGCTGCTGGCATCTAGAAGGTAGAGACTAGAGATGCTGCTCAACATCCTACAATGCACAGGCCACTTCCTCATAAGAAAGAGGTGTCCAGCTCAAGCGTTATAGTGCTGAGGCTGAGAAACCCTGCTGGAGACCACTCCTGCTCTAGCCCTGTGCAGAAGCTCATGGGTTTACTTTCTAGAAAGTTTGCGGCCTTTTTCTCTTTAAATAAAGCCCTCTTTGGAAACCCACCAGCCAACCAGTGCTCCCCATTTAAAAAGGATTTGGGCTTTAATCTCTTAAAATTAGGTGAAACTAAGATTTAATTTTATATGTTCTGTAACAACTCTATTTTAGTGATTCAAAGAGCCATGGTATTCCTCAGATCTGAAACCTGTGCTATCTTCTTATGGTCTCACAAAATCCTCCGGAATATCTCCTCATACCAATGCTCATCCCTGGACACTCTCCATGGTGTGATGTGTGGGGTGTCTGCTCATGTGGGATCTGCTTTCTGGCTCCTCGCTTACTGTAATTATGGTGTCATTTTGTTGGAAGTGTTTACTCACCACTCTCAGTTTACTGGTCTCTTATGGGCTGAATTGCCAATCCCCCTGCAATTCATATGTTGGAGTCCTAACCCCTAATACCTCAGTATTTGGAGCCAGGGTCTTTCAAGACATAATTAAGTTAAAATGAGGTCAGATAGATGGGCCTTAATTAATATGATTGGTTTCTTTATAAGAAGAGGGGATTAGGACACAAACACAGAGAGAAGACCATGCGGAGACACAGGGAGAAGATCGCCATCTATAAGCAAAGGAGAGAGGCCTCAGAGGGAACCAACCCTGCTGACAGCTTGATCTCAGACTTCCAGCCTCCAGAACTGAGAGCCAATAGACTACTGTTGTTTAATCCACCCAATCTGTGCAACTTGGTTATGGCAGCCGTAGCAAATTAATACACCAGCCTTCATATTAAGTACACCATCCTCTAAGTGGAAGTAGGTGCATGTCTTCTGATTTATCCAGTCCTTCTTTTTACTTCTTCTGCATCCCTTTCTTTTTCTGTTCTTTCTTTCTTGTACTGGCCTGAGCTCTCCTTATACCACACTAGAAATCATGAAGGGAACTTTGAGGGAAGGCCTGTCCTTTCACCTTCCCTAGGTTTTCATCACTCCTGAAGTACACAGTGTTTTAATATAGTGGTATTCAATGTGTGGTCCCTGGGCCGGTAGCATCAGCGTCACCAGGGAACTTATTAAAAATGCAAATTCTCAGGCTCTCCCTCAGACCTACTGAATCAGAAACTCTAGGGATAAAGCTCAGAAATCTTCGTGTTTAAGACTTCCTGGGGATTCTTATGCATACTCAAATTTGAGACTCTAGTAATGGTGTCTCAAATTCTCAGAGAATTCTTTTTTTGTTCTCCACACAATCACTTCTGCCTACAAAGACTCTTCCATATCTGAATCTTGGAGATCCCCCCCAGAGTGACATATCTTCCTTTCATTCAAACATCCTTCAGCTGCTTTAACACAGGGAAATCAGCAGTAGGTTCAAAGATATGGTGGCAGAAAACTCAATTCTCTAATCATCCTTCCACCAAGATAGGAGCATTGGCTATTGCTTCTCCTGGAAGTTATTTTTCCAGTTATTTAAAGACAAGTAGAAATGTCTTTATCCCAAGTTGCAATGTTAAATATCCTTTTGTATTATCATCAGGCCAAATTTCTGTGGTTTCAGATGAAAGGAAGAGGGGTGGGGATCTTAGTCATTTTAGATAAACAGTAAGAACTTCAAATTGTAAAGCATTTCTTAGGTACAAAGCTCTTTTTACATCCTGAAACATTAGTTTTCTGGTCTGTAGAGTAATACAGATAAGTAGATAAGTAAAAGAGATAATGAACTCACAAGTTTATTTTAAAGCCTTATTAGCAAGCTAATAAACTAAAGCTAAAGCTAAGCTAAAGCTTGCCCATAAGGCTTTAAAACAAACTTATGAGTTTCATTCTCTATCTCCCAGATGGGAAACTGAGGCTCAGATAAGTCATATGACTCAAATGGTCAGTCCTGGAAAGAGATAACTTGGGCCGCATTCTCTCTAACTGATACTATCTGCTATGGTTTGGCTGTTTCTCAATCCAAATCTCATATTGAATTGTAGCTCCCATAATTCCCATGTGTTGTGGGAGGGACCCGGTGGGAGATAAAATTGAATCATGGGGGTGGTTTCCCCCATACTGTTCTTGTGGTAGTGAATAAGTCTCATGAGATCTGAGGGTTTCATTAGGGGCTTCGGCTTTTGCATTCTCCTCATTTATTCTTGCTGCCACCATGTAAGAAGTGCCTTTCACCTCTTACCATGACTCTGAGGCCTCCCCAACCATGTGGAAGTGTAAGTCCAATTCAGCCTCTTTTTCTTCCCAGTCTCAGGTATGTCTTTATCAGCAGGATGAACATGGACTAATACAGTAAATTGGTACCAGTAGAGTGGGGCATTGCTGAAAAGATACATGAAAATGTGGAAGCGACTTTGGAACTAGGTAACAGGTAGAGGTTGGAACAGTTTGAAGGGCTCAGAAGAAGACAGGAAAATGTGGGGGAAGTTTGGGACTTCCTAGAGACTTGTTGAATGGCTTTGACACAAATGCTAGTAGTGATATGGACAATAAGGTCCAGGGTGAGGTGGTCTCAGATGGAGATGAGGAACTTGTTGGGAGCTAGAGCAAAGAGGACACTGGTTATGTTTTAGCAAAGAAACTGCTGGCATTTTGCCTCTGCCCTAGAGATATGTGGAACTTTGAAATTGAGAGAGATAATTTAGGTATCTGGCAGAAGAAATTTCTAAGCAGCAAAACATTCAAGAGGTGACTTGGGTGCTGTTAAGGGCATTCAGTTTTAAAAGGGAAGCAGAGCATAACAGTTCAGAAAATTTGCAGCCTGACAATGTGATAGAAAATAAAAATCCATTTTTCCGAGAAGAAATTCAAGTCGGCTGCAGAAATTTGCATGAGTAACGTGGAGCCAAATGTTAATCCCCAAGACAATGGGGAAAATATCTCCAGGGAATGTCAGAACTCTTCATGGCAGCCCCTCCCATCACAGGCCTGGAGGCCTAGGAAAAAATGGTTGTGTGGGTTGGGCCCAGGTGTCTGCAGCCTAGCAACTTGGTACCCTGCATCCCAGACACTCCAGCCATGACTAAAAGGGGCCAAGGTACAGCTCAGACTGCTGCTTCAGAGGGTGGAAGCCCCAATTCTTGGCAGCTTCCACATGGTGTTGAGTCTGAGGGTACACAGAAATCAAGAACTGAGGTTTAGAACCTGCACCTAGATTTCAGAAGATGTGTGGATGCCCAGGTAAAAGTTTGCTGCAGGGGTGGGGCCCTCATGGAGAATCTCTGCTAGGGCAGTGCACAAGGGAAATGTGGGGTCAGAGCCCCCACACAGAGTCCATACTGGGACACTGCCTATTGGAGATGTGAGAAGAGGTCACTGTCCACACCCCTGAATGGTAGATCCACTGACAGCCTGCACTGTCAAAGTCGCAGGCTCTCAATGCCAGCCTGTGAAAGCACCCAGGAGGGGGATTATACCCTGCAAAGCCACAGGGGCAGAGCTGCCCGAACCATGGGAACTCACCTCTTGCATCAGCATGACCTGGATATGAGATCTGGAGTCAAAGAAGATCATTTTGGAGCTTTAGAATTTGACAGCCTGTTGGATTTCAGGCTTACATGGGCCCTGTAATGCCTTTGTTTTGGCCAGTTTCTCCCATTTGGAATGGCTGTATTTACCCAATACCTGTACCCTCATTTTATGTAGGAAGTAATAGCTTGCTTTGGATTTTACAGGCTCATAGGTGGAAGGGACTTGCCTTGTCTCAGATGAGACTTTGGACTGTGGACATTTGGGTTAATGCTGAAATGAGTTAAGACTTTTTTTTTTTTTTTTGAGATGGAGTCTCGCACTGTCGCCCAGGCTGGAGTGCAGTGGCGCGATCTCGGCTCACTGCATGCTCAGCTTCCTGGGTTCACGCCATTCTCCTACCTTAGCCTCCAGAGTAGCTGGGACTACAGGTGCCTGCTACCATGCCTGGCTAAGTTTTTTTTGTATTTTTTTGTAGAGACGGGGTTTCACCGTGTTGCCCAGGATGGTCTCGATCTCCTGACCTTGTGATTTGCCTGCCTTGGCCTCCCAAAGTGCTGGGATTACAGGCGTGAGCCACTGCGCCTGGCCTGAAATGAGTTAAGACTTTGAGGGAAGTATTGGGAAGGCATGATTGGTTTTGAAATGTAAGGACATGAGATTTGGAGGGGCTAGGGGCAGAATGCTATGGTTTGGCTCTGTGTCCCCACCCAAATCTCATCTTGAATTGTATTCCCATAATTCTCATGTATTGTAGGAGGGACCTGGTAGGAGGTAATTTGAATTATGGGGACAGTTTCCCCCATACTGTTCTTGTGGTAGTAAATAAGTCTCACGAGATCTGATGGTTATATCAGAGGTTTCCGCTTTTGCATCCTCCTCATTTTCTCTTGCCGCCATCATGTAAGAAGTGCCTTTCCCCTCCTGCCATGATTCTGAGGTCTCCCCAGCCAAAGAGAACTGTAAGTCCAATTAAATCTCTTTTTCTTCCCAGTCTCAGGTATGTCTTTATCAGCAGTGTGAAAACAGACTAATACACTATCATTAAAAAACCAAGACAAAGCCCATTTGCTTTGTTTTTAGTACTGAACAGGAACAGTCCTGCCATTCAGGAGTCTTACTGACATGTGCTTGGGAAATGAATTATGTTTCTTTCTTCTTCTAGCTATGGATTCATGGCCTCACTATATACAACTAAGCTGTGTATCCATGGCCTCACTATAAGTAACTAAAATGTACAGGCTCTGAGGGCCCTGCTTTCAATTCTTTTCTGTAAATTTACAGAGGAAAGAAGACAGAATTCTTACTCTAGCTAATTGGGACTAGAGCTGGCTGAGTTAAAAAAAAATGAGTTGTGACAAATGCAAACCATAAGTAGCATGGTACTGTCAGTGGTAGTGGGACTTTGGAGGGCTGGTGACAAACAGCTGCAGGATGCCCTGGAGATGAAAGTGCCTTTTCCTGAACTCACTGGTCGCCTACATAAAGGAGCCTCAGGAACTTCAGGGAAGGAGGTGGGACACAGTTCTCCACAAGTGGGACAGTTGTTTCTATATTTGAATATTGACCATTGTCTGATGCAAAAACTCTGGTTGACACTACAAATAATTTACAAATAATTACTGAAAAGGCAACAAGATACCTTCATGTAGAACACTTTGCAGGAAACTGGAAAGCCCTGCTGAAACTTCAGTGGAGTAGCAGAATGAGAGAGAGTGGTTCTTGTGTGTGCATGTGTGTGTGTGTGTGTGTATGTATATCAGATTGTCCTTGCAGAAACACAAATTTCTCAGAGCCATGGAAATAGAAATGGAATTTTCCTAGGTTCTCTTAAGGAGAAATGGATGCCAAGATTTAGGGTATAATTAGAATTTGTTAAAGTGTGTTCTTGGCAATCACCTATTTTGTAGGTATTTTATGTCTTTTTTTTTTTCACCCTCCACTTCAAGGTGAGAGTCAATTGTTTGCCATTTTTTAGCTTTACTTTAAATATTTTTAAAGAAGACATATGTTTTGTTGATATGATGAAATATGAGCAAAAAAGTCATGGCATATCTGAAAACCACATTAAGTTGGTATAGAGTCATGTTTTCTCCCCGGGAGTTCACCAAATATCTACAAAATGTGTTCACGGAGAAATGGGTTAGATTATCATTTGTGATTGACAATAATTTTCTCAATTCTATAAAATCGTATCTACCTCAATGAAGGCAATCTACCCTAAATGCCATATTGAGCTTATTTGCATAAAAAGCGCAAAAATCACCCAGAAAGCAAGAAGCATAGAGAAATAGAAAATATTCTAATGGGTAAAGATAAGAGATACAGAGGATCAGTACTGAACTTCAATATCCAATTCATAGGAATTCCGGAAGAGTGTAATAGAGAAAAGCAAAGGGAGAAAATTACGGAGGAAATAATAGAAGACAGTTTCTCAAGACTCAAGAATGACATAAATTTTTAATTTGAAAGAGGATCATTGAGAGCCATGTGGAATGAAGGGAGACATCTAGACACAGCAACAAGGGTAAGAGAAGTGACAAAATACCCGAGGAAGGAAAGTAAAACATAACTTAAAACAAATAAAAAGTACCTCATCTTTCTTACTAGCAGCAGCAGTCCTCCAGTTTCTGAAGAATTATTTGAAATTTAAAATGTGATGGCCTGTAAAATAAGAAATCAGGTATGACAAATTAATAATCAGGTGTCCTTTTCAGACACACAGGTAAGTACTCAGAAAGTTTATATCCTGGAGACTTTGCTGAGAATGTTCTCCAGAAAAACCAAACAAATAACTGAAAAAAAAGAAAAAAAAGATGGGAACAAGAATCAGTGGATCTATCTCAGGGACTCAATGAAAATAAAGTACATTTCTATGATAATGACATTGGGGATTGTCTCTAGATTCCCCACCCCTAAATGTGGGCAGGTATATTCCTTCTCTTAATGTGGGAAAGAGGAACAGTTAGGAAGTGAATGCCTCTAGATCTTCAGGGACTTCTTGAGTTCTGTGTTTAGTCAATTTCATACCAAGCAAATTGTACTATCTGAACTCTTGTGTGTTTTGTGAAAGTACACACAAATTGATATGGAGTATTTTTCATTTACCATAGAATAATGCAATCCTGTATTTTATGCGATTGCATTTTTTTGGACTCCAGTCATTGAGTAATGGTGTGTTTTCTGTGAATCCCAGAAAAGAAACATTATGTGCAATTCATGTGAAAAGCAAATGATTCAACAGTTTTTTAAACTTTTACTTTAGGATCAAGAGTACATGTGTGGGTTTCTTATATAAATAAACTCGTGTCACAGGAGTTTGTTGTACAGATTATTTCATTTGTTGTACTGATTATTTTGTACCCAATAGATTATTTTTTCTGATCCTCTCCCTCCTCCCAATCTCCACCCTCAGGTGGGCCCTTGTCTGTTGTTCCCCTCTTTGTGTCCATGTGTTCTCAAAATGATCCATATTCTTATTGGTAGCCTATTACTCCCTTACCACTGAAGCATAATTTTGACTTTGCTTCAAGAGCACCATGCCTTCCTGGTTGTCCCAGTACCTCGTAGCCACCCCTTCTCAGACTGCTTTGCTGTTTCCTTGTTGTTTCATTCTCTAAAATGATGGAAGATCCCGGACACAATTCTTATATGGCTTCTTTTCTCTATCTGTACTCATCACTCTATACTCACTCCCTGGGTGATTTCATCTCATCTCGTGGCTTTTGATACCATCTCAATACAGATTAATCTAAAATTAATATTTTCATTTCAGAATGTTCCCCAAATTTCAGACTTGTTTATCCAACTGTCTGCCTCTTGTTTGTTTGGTGGGCCTATTAGATAGCACCCTCTTGACACATCCAAAATGCAACTACAGAATCTTTCAGTAAATGACAACCTCATTCAACAAAGCTTTAAAATGTGCCGTCATTCCTGACTCTTTCTTCCACATCTCACATCTATTTCCTCAGCAAATCTTGCTAGCTGTACCCTCGAAAACTATCCAGGGTCTTAATGTTTCTTAGCATCTTCACTGCTATTACCCTCCAAGCCACTATCATCTCTTGCTGGAATTATCACAGCCTTCTCCTCACAGTTACCCTGTGTGTGCACTTTGCTTCTCATGTTCTATTCACAAGGCAACTGACGGAGGGATCCTCTTAAAAGGCAAACCAGATCTTGTTATGCTTAAAACCCTCCACCAGCTTCCTAATTCTCCCAGTGTAGCAGCCAAAACCATCTCCATGGCCAGCAAAACTTTACATGATCCCTTGAGGTGACCTCCATTGCCTCTCTGATCTTGTCTATTCCTCCCCCTCTCCTCTGTCCATTCCAGTGGATGCCTTGCTTTTCTTCAAGCATGCGAGGGAGGTATGCTCCCAGCTCTGAGGCTTTGTATTTCCTGCCTGGATTCTCTTTCCCTGAGTATGTCACCTCCCTACCTCCTTCCTGAACTGCCAGCAGCATCTGATAATTTATCACACTTTCTTTCTTTCTCTTGTAACTTCAAGTCACCACACTCTCTCGATTTTTCAACTCAGTCATTTTTGCTAGTACCTTCTCATGTATTTGAGTACTAAACATGTTCTATTTCATTCTATGCCCATTCCTACATGGTTTTGTCTATTACCATGGCTTTAAATACCATCTATATGTTGATGACTCCCAAATTTCTGTCCCTAGACCCAACTGGCACCCTGAATTCTAAAGTTCAAACAGACACTCAAATATTTACTCACCATATTCATTTTGATGATTAATAGGCATCCAAAATGGAGATCCTGTGTATTCCAACCCATACCTCCTTCTTTATGGTCATTCCTATTTGAGTTGATGGTAACCTCATTCTTCCATGAGCAATGGCCAGAAACCTTGAGTTACCCTTGGCTTTTTTTTTTTTTTTCTCTTTTACACCACATCCAAGCTGACAGCAAACTCCGTTGGCTCTACATCAAAATGCATCCAGAATTTGACCACTTGACATCTTCTCCACTGCCATTACTCTGCTCCATGCCATCATCAATGTTGCCTGGATCATGTAGGAGCCTCCTAACTGGTTTTGCCTTTTCTCTTGTCCCATGGAGTTCATTGGAGAATGAACAGC